>NC_140953.1:26366785-26694285 GCF_014529385.1 Adiantum capillus-veneris | reverse complement strand
GCAGCGGAGTTGGAGGGTTCTCCCTCCTTTGGAATATCTAGCATGAACTCTGGATCAAACCTTAGAAGTACCTTTTTAGCCTCCATACATTGACTCTGGTCTTGTGAATCCGACCATCTGCTTCCATTAATTTGTAGTTGCCATTGGTTTATCTCTTTTTGACAATGAATGGCCCTTCCCATTTGGGCTAAAACTTCTTATCTGTCCTAGTGTTGAATATGTTGTCGTATCTCAACACTAACATACCTTTCTTCAGACCCTTTTTCTTAAACCCTTGATTGAATGTGAGTCAGAGTCGTTCTGCTTGCGTTGCATAGTGGGAATTTATTCTTCATATTATTATACCCTTCATCGATGATTTTCCAATTAAAGGTGAGATAAAAGATCAGCAAGGGTGCTAAAAATTTTCTAACAATAGGTAAAAGATCAACGGGGGTGCCAAAGATTTGGTCCAGTGAAGGTTGAAGCTATAGACAAGATGGAGATATGTACTCTAGCTACTAAAGTTTGTCAATTTTTAGGTGCATGTGTGTTATATATTATTTGGTTACCACACTTTCCTCATGTATGTGTGGAAAGAAGTACATTCACAGGCTATCAAGAAATTGAAAAAGCTGTATCTTGAGGCTCCTACCTTGAGAAAGGTTTACTACAAATGTGGGAGTTCATGACCTTGACAGTTTACACTAGCCCTGCGAGGATTGGATAGAATATAGGTCAAGATGATGCAAAATGTCACAAGTATTCAATTCACTTTCAAGCTAAAGTACTTAATACTTGGCAACATGGCTACCCACAAGTTAAGAGAGAAATGTTTTTATTGCCCAAAGGTCTAACAATGAGTATTTTATTAGCGCTTTAGCTATTGATAGCAATTTTTCGGCTTTCCATAATTGCCATAGTAGGCTATCTCACCCTATCAAATCACTCAAACATTTTGGTTATCCCTACCATTTCACTGTACATAGGCGTGTGTGAGTTAGGGACTTTCTCCATATTTTCTTAAAAACCCTCAGCTAGCTAGTCACTGGGCTAGTTGAGCCAAAAAAATTCAAAAAAATAAAATATATTATGGCCCATTTGTGTGTAAATATTTCATTGTATATAAGGCCTAAATTTTAAAAAAATCATAATTATTTTGGTATTTATTTAAATATTTCTACCTATGGTGTGTTATTTATGCTATGTATATTGACTCAACATTACCATATTTTTTCTTACCATTTTTCATACTCTTTATTCCATATAAAAATAATTTCATGCAAGCTTCTCTTATTTTTGGTGTAACTCCATCCCAAACAAAAATCCAAAAAAACTAGTTTATTTATGTGTATATTTTTTCACTATTGTCATTTTTTCCTTCCTACATCTATTCTCTATTACTCTCATAAATTAGACCACAAAAAATTTTCATTTTTTTATAGTAGACTTATAATGAGAGAGATTTATTTTGACCCCTTTATATTTTTTCCACCTATATTATTTATATTTGACATGTACATATTTTTTTAGACCCCTCAATATTTGATTTTCTTAGTTGTACTATTCACTTATATCATGATCTCAACAATATCTTCAATTATAGACCTGCCAAATAAGGTCAAGGGTATGTGGCATGCATGCATGCACTATGGGGGGCTCACTCTTGGAGGTATTCAAAAGAATCATCCAAAGAAGGACCTCACAAGGACTTTGTGCAGTGGAAAAAAACAGCCGGTTTTGCTGAATTTTTAAAGATCACATGTTCTCCGAATTTGAAAAGGTGATACAAACAAAAGTTGTAGCTCGTGGGCTCAACTTTTACCTCATATTTTTTTGAGCTACGAGCTGTGAGCTATGATTTTATTGGTGGACCCCAGTTTGCCCATGCTATGCAGCCACACTCCCTCTTCCACTTTATCATTTTCCTCTTTCACACACACTTCTCCACTCATCATCCCCACCTCTCTCACCACTCCTCTCTGCACCCTACTCACCTTCTTCTCAACCTTGACGAATAAGAGAAACCATGGTGAACTCATGTCTCCTACACACACTTCCATTCCAAAATTGACCACCTAGTCTCATTTTTCCTCATCCATATTACCCATATCTATCAAAAAACCACAAAATTCAGCCTCTTCTCTTGAAAGACATCATCATGGTGATTGATTTCTCATGTTCACTTACCTTGGCTCCCAAGGAAGGTCAAGAGTGGAGAAAAAACGTACCGTCAAAGCTAGTGGACCGTCAACAAGCGTCAAAATTGACCCTACTCAAGACACTTGGAGCATCAACATTGTAAGAAATCCATATTTTCTTACCTATTAAGAGTTTTTTTCTTCCTTATTTGTATCCTACTTGGATACTCCCATTGTAAATATCCAATTTCATTTGTAAATCAATAAAAATACTAACTCTACTAATTTACTAACACTAACCTACTATGAAAAGTCCTATCACCTCCACTTCTCTCCTCTCTCTCTTCTTCATCTATCCACACCAACTTCTTGATAATTCCAAGCAAAAGAAATTAGATAAGTGCTGAAAATCTAACCCAACCATGGCTAGAGGAGTAACCCTAGCCCTCAAAATTGCTATAAAAGGAGGGTGTAGCTAGCACAAAAGGGGGGGAGCCATAAGCAAGAGCACTATGCTATAGCTTGAGAAGCCAAGCTCAACCTCTCTAGAAGGAGTTCTTGAGGGGAAGCTCATTGTCTTATGCATGTGCATGTGTTGTAATAGGAGTGATTAGCAAGGAAACTCTATGCCATTGTAAGAGAGAGAGAGTGATCATTCAATTGAGAGTAGGAAATCTATCATTTCTCCTACTAGTGTAAGCCCAACATTTGCTGAATCAAGGAGGGTGGATTTGGACTAAGCTTGGATACTTTGTCTTTCTTCCAACGTGAAGTAATGGACAACAAATGATGTGTAAGTGTCTTGGTGTTTTTTTTTTAAGTTCTTGTCTCTGGGTGTTGTCATCAATTTAGCCATAAATCCCACATACTGTAAGAGGGCGACAGGGTGGAGAGGACTCCCCTAGCCTTAAGACAGTGATTGGGGTGGCTTTTCTTGTGATGTGTTGTGGTGTAATTTACTCAAGCTATGTTGAACAAATACTAATCTCACTTTGATTGGTCATGACAGATTTGTGAGAAGGTATTAATGCAACAAGCACCCCCTCCCTCTTCTCTCTCTTTCTTACATATATAATTGTGTTTGCTTTATCATTGCTGATACATTTCAAAGCAGCCCGAGCACTATCTCTCTCTCTCTCTCTCTCTCTCTCTCTCTCTCTCTCTCTCTCTCTCTCTTCTCTCTCTCTCTCTCTCTCTCTCTCTCTCTCTCTCTCCTCTCTCTCTCTCTCTCTTTATGCGTCCTAGTTCGCATCCAAAACTAGGTGGTGCCCCAAATTTGTGTAGGTTTAGGTTGCGGGTTTGTGTGTGTGTGTTTTTTTTTTCCAATCCCAACCCAATTGAGCAGCACGGGAGCCTAGAAGGATGCTTAGAGGCCACTCTTCTTGTTGCCCGTCCCAGACCACCTCAAATTGGTGCCCCCACGGAGGACGGCTTGTGTATGTTTTGTGTAGGCTCAACCTTTAGCATAATCAAGTAGCTTGCATGAATCACGACAATTTGTATGATCCCTTCATTCCCATTGCAAGGCAAAAGGTACACATAATTGTTAGTACTAAGTTGCAATTTCAACGTGTAATTCGTAGAATTTTAGGTCCTCTTAGGCTGGCAAAGATAAACGCATCAGTAAATCCTTTTATTTTGCCTCTCATTAGGTACGACCTTAGTTTGGATGTCTATATTTTTGTTTTGTTTTAAGCATTAGGTCATGCATAGACAATGGATAATGGCCCTGGAATAGAGGTTTTTCCCTTCCATTTCACTCCACACATTAGAATAAACATTGCAATTAGTAGAAAAATCCATTTTCAACAACGTATGGTGTTCATGTTTGGTGCCCAAAGAGTAGGAGAAATTCTCGCGTCACCAAACCCTATCATCCTGCCTCTTATTGATTATCATAGGTCATTTGATGTGAATATTTTTATTTTGTTGTAGAATCGATTGCAATTTAGAAAACATTATTGTGTAAATCTTTTTAAGAAAGAAAAACAAAAACGTGTTGTCACTTTGAAACTAATTCAATGGAGGTCCAACGCCAAATGTCTGGATATCCTCTTTTCTTTGGAGAGCCTGGAGAGGATGCAGAATTATTTTTAGCAAATTTCAAGATGTCTTGCCGTATCAAGAGGATAGTAACTGATCAAGAACGTGTAGAAATGTTTGAGGTGGTACTTCGGAAAGATGCTAGCACTTGGTTTGACTCGCTGCCTGAGTAAGTTAAGGGGAATTACACAGAAGTTTTGAATCGTTTTAAGAAATACTTCTTTGATCCCCAAAACACTCAAAAACTATGGCAAGACATTGTTTCTCATAAGCAAAAAGACTTAGATGACTACTACTTGTACAAGCAAGAGTTTCTACGTCTTTGGGCTGTATGGGTGAGAAATGTTACTAACCTGGTGATGGTGCAGAGTTCCTAAAGAAGGAGAGGTTCATAGCCAGACTCTTCCTGACCTTAAGGTAAAAGTTGAGGCGAGTGCACCTGCTACCTTTGATGCAGCTGAAACTAGGGCTGCTGAGAAATATAGGAAACTCAAGTGCTTAAGGGAAGAGGTTCCAATAGAAGGTCTTAGACCCAAAGGTAAGTCACAAGCATCGACATCTAGGGAGCTTCCTGAGGTATCGACGGAAGTGATTGAGAAGTTAAATGAATCTTTAAGCAGCCTGTCAATTCACCTTGCACAAGCTGTAGGTCCAAAGGGACAAGCAAAGAAGTCTGAAGAGCGAGATTCACGACCTAGGAGAGTCTTGCAATGTTGGAATTGCGGTGAGTCTGGACATGGGATGTATAATTGTCCTTGGCCCCGTGGGGAGCCAGGGAGACCTAACTTGAATTACCCAGTGATGAATGCAAGTGAAGGAACTAGTCAGCAACCACGGCTTCAACAAAGGCCAAATGGAGCAAGACCACCTCCACAAGGAGTGGAAGGAGTTCCACCTTTGCCAGACCCAAATGTGCATGTGGTAGAGGTGACAAATTCAAGAGATGTTGACATGGAAGCAAATGGCATTAAGCGTGGCCGAGGGAAAGGAAAGGAGAAAGAAGGAGTTACATCGCAAAGTGACCATGGACGAGAAAAGAAGGCAAAGGAGACCAAGGAAGCTAAGAGGACTCAACGTCGTATCAACCTCCAAGACTTCCCTCTTGGACATGGAATATCTCCATACAACTTGTTGGAAGACATGAGAGGTAAGGGTCCTGATATCTCATGGCCTCAGTTTCTTGCATTATGTCCACAAGTTAGGAGGGATTTAACAAAGGCAATTAGCACAAGGAGAAAGGTAAAAGAGAGTGTGCCTGTTGTAAAAATTGCACAAGCTGAAATGAATGAGGATATTACACATGTGCTAGATTGTTACATCAAGGGAAGATTGGTTAGGAAAGGTCTAGTGGATGGGGGTGCACAAATTTGCATCATGACAGAGGAACTCATGCAAAAACTAGGCATGCACATCCATGAGACACCTGAAATTAAAGTCAAAATGACAAACAATAGCAAGGCTAAGTGCGTAGGCATTTGTAAAAATGTTTTTGTGGAGGCCTTTGGCATTAAGAAGGCAGTGGATTTCTATGTCATGTCTACCAAAGGAAATGGTTACCCATTTATCCTAGGAAGACCATGGCTAATGAAAATGAAAGCTTTGCAGGATTGGGAGGGTGGAAAGCTAATTTGCAGGAATGACAATCATAAGAAGGTTGTCTTTGACATGAAGGAGCAACGCCAAGAGGAGCTCCATGAAGAATCATCTCAAAGTGAGACGGAGGAAGGCTGGACCGATAGCACTTCAGAAGGAGAAAGTAGTGGCAGCATTACTGAAGAGGAGTCTTCCATTGAAGTCATGGGGGTAAGTTTTAAGCGAAACAACCATGAGACCTCTTGTCAAGGTTTGGAGGAGGTCGGTTCCCAAGAGAACCAAAAAGTGGAAGATGAAAGAATGCTAGAAGGTATGTTATCTACAACACTTACAAAGGATGAAAGAGAGGAGCTCAAAGGTGTGTTAAGGAAATTTCCTAGGCTTTTTGCTAAAGACTACACCGATGTGCGTGGAGTAGATGTTGTTCAACACAAAATTGAGTTGAAGCCAGAGGCCACACCTAAGGCTCAGAAGCTACAAAGGCTAGGAGTCATCAAGGAGCAGGCTTTACTCAAGGAGGTAAGAAATCTTTTAGCAAAAAGTTTCATTTACCCAGTGGAGAATTCAGAGCGGGTCTCTCCCGTTGTTGTCACTCCTAAGAAAAATGGCAAGTGGAGGGTGTGTGTGGATTACCGTCCACTCAATGAGGCAACAAAAAGAGATCACTTTCCCCTCCCATTTCAAGATGAGATACTAAATGAGGTAGCTGGTCATGAGAAGTACACTGTGTGTGATGGCTACTCGGGTTACTTTCAAATAGATATCGCATTGGAAGATCAGTTGAAAACAATCTTCATCACTCCTTGGGGTTGTTATGCTTTTAGAGTCATGCCATTTGGACTGACAAATGCTCCTGCAACTTTCCAACGCTTCCTGAACATGGTGTTTCAAGCATTCTTTGGAAAGTCCATTAAGGTTTTTATTGATGATTTTTGCATTTATAGCTCAAAATCATTGCATCTACAAAAGGTAGAAGAAGGTTTAAAGAAGCTCTACGACATGGGAGGTCAACTCAACCCCGACAAGTGTCACATAGGTGAGGATGAAGTGATCTTGATTGGTCACAAGGTTTCCTATAAAGGCATTGAGGTGGATCCTTCAAAGGCAAAGGCTCTTATTGAGCTCCCATCACCCAAGAATCTCAAAGAGGTCATCTCATTCATTCAAAAGGTGAAGTATATGTCACGCTTTATTCACTTAGCTTCGGAGTTGCTTCATCCTTTGAAAAAGTTGACACAACAAGTAGAATTTGCATGGTCTTATGAGCTTGAAGAGTACTTTTGTAACATTAAAGTCATTTTGTCAGAGCTACCAACACTCATGCCTCCTTGTTGGGAGTACACATTCTTTGTTAGCTCTAGTGTTGGGAAGGAAACAATTGGTGCAGTTTTATTACAACAAGATCCCCACAGTACTAGGATGCGACCCATCTACTTTGCTAGTAGGGTCATGAATGCTTTGGAGAGAGGCTACACAAAAGCAGAACTCATGATGCTTTCTCTCATGTTTGCGGTGAGAAAGTTTAGATCCTACCTGCTACCAAAACCTTTTGTAATTCTCACTGCAGAATTTTTTTTTCCTTGGGTGTCATCTCAAATGAATCTTAGCACTAGGATCTCAAAGTGGATTATGGAATTGCAAGAGTTCCAATACTCTTTCAAGGTAGAAGATAGTGTGCGTGCACAATTGGCAGAGATCCTTACTTATAGGGTACATGAGAAGGAGATTAAGGTGCCTAGAGTAAAGACCCTACCATTGCCACCACCTAAAAGTATTCCTAATGCTTTTACCTTGTTCTTTGATGGATCTTTTCAACGAGCCACAGGAAAAGCAGGGGGAGGGCTAGTGTTGCTCAACCCAAGTGGAGAGGTGGTCATGAAAGAGAAGGTCAATCTACCAGGTTCAACTAGCAACAATGAAGTAGAATACGACACACTACTTCATGGTTTAAAGATATGCATTGGCCAAGGTATACAACGTCTCATGGTAAAAGGGGATGCACTTCTCATTGTGAAGCAAATTTTAGGCATTTGGGCATGCAAGAATGAGAGCCTAAGGACAAAATTTCATGCCATTCCTAGATTGTTTAATCAATTTGAAGAAGTGCATCTATATCATATTCCTAGGAAACAGAATGAAGATGCCGATTTACTTGCACAGTAAGTAGTTACATGTGTTGAGAAAGAATTGCAAGTCATCATGGTGACAGCAACTCTCAAGCAACCGAGATACTAGGGATTGGAGTCATTGACTCCCATTATTAGCTACATTTTGGAGCGTGAGTTTCCACAAGACTTCATGAAGGCTCAGAAGAGGAGACTCATGAAGAAGGCAAGCGCGTATCTCTTCCTAGAAGGATCCCTCTATCAAAGAGGGAAGGATCAAGTGTGCAGAAGAGTACCAACTATCAAGGAGATTCCAGCCATTCTAAAAGGTTTGCATGAAGAGGCATGTGGTGGTCATTTTTCCCAAGAGTTAAATGTGAAGAAGATTTTGCTTGCGGGGTATGTTTGGCCAAGTCTGCATGTGGATGTCCAACATTGGTGTAAAAGTTGTCACAATTGTCAGGTAAATGGGAATAGAAGATTGGTTTATGGTCCAAGACAAATCGTGCTTGCAAATGGACCCTTTGAAAAGTGGGGCATTGATGCTATGGGTCCTCTGCCTAGGACAAAAAATGGTAAACTCTACATTCTAGTGGCTGTAGACTATATGACTAGGTGGGTGGAAGCACAAAGTGTGGCAAAGATAAATGAGAGGACAGTGAGCAAATTTGTCTACAGCCACATTTGTTGTAGATTTGGCACACCTTTGGAGATTGTTTCTGATAATGGTCCAGGGTTTATCATTTTCCTCTTTCACACACACTTCTCCACTCATCATCCCCACCTCTCTCACCACTCCTCTCTGCACCCTACTCACCTTCTTCTCAACCTTGACAAATAAGAGAAACCATGGTGAACTCATGTCTCCTACACACACTTCCATTCCAAAATTGACCACCTAGTCTCATTTTTCCTCATCCATATTACCCATATCTATCAAAAAACCACAAAATTCAGCCTCTTCTCTTGAAAGACATCATCATGGTGATTGATTTCTCATGTTCACTTACCTTGGCTCCCAAGGAAGGTCAAGAGTGGAGAAAAAACGTATCGTCAAAGCTAGTGGACCGTCAACAAGCGTCAAAATTGACCCTACTCAAGACACTTGGAGCATCAACATTGTAAGAAATCCATATTTTCTTACCTATTAAGAGTTTTTTTCTTCCTTATTTGTATCCTACTTGGATACTCCCATTGTAAATATCCAATTCCATTTGTAAATCAATAAAAATACTAACTCTACTAATTTACTAACACTAACCTACTATGAAAAGTCCTATCACCTCCACTTCTCTCCTCTCTCTCTTCTTCATCTATCCACGCCAACTTCTTGATAATTCCAAGCAAAAGAAATTAGATAAGTGCTGAAAATCTAACCCAACCATGGCTAGAGGAGTAACCCTACCCCTCAAAATTTCTATAAAAGGAGGGTGTAGCTAGCACAAAAGGGGGGCAGCCATAAGCAAGAGCACTATGCTATAGCTTGAGAAGCCAAGCTCCACCTCTCTAGAAGGAGTTCTTGAGGGGAAGCTCATTGTCTTATGCATGTGCATGTGTTGTAATAGGGGTGATTAGCAAGGAAACTCTATGCCATTGTAAGAGAGAGAGTGATCATTCAATTGAGAGTAGGAAATCTATCATTTCTCCTACTAGTGTAAGCCCAACATTTGCTGGATACGAACTAGGACGCGTAAACAGAGAGAGAGGTAGTGCTCGGGCTACTTTGAAATGTATCAGCAATGATAAAGCAAACACAATTATATATGTAAGAAAGAGAAAGAAGAGGGAGGGGGTGCTTGTTGCATTAATACCTTCTCACAAATCTGTCATGACCAATCAAAGTGAGATTAGTATTTGTTCAACATAGCTTGAGTATATTACACCACAACACATCACAAGAAAAGCCACCCCAATCACTGTCTTAAGGCTAGGGGAGTCCTCTCCACCCTGTCGCCCTCTTACAGTATGTGGGATTTATGGTTAAATTGATGACAACGCCCAGAGACAAGAACTTAAAAAAAAAACACCAAGACACTTACACATCGCCCCAAATTTGTGTAGGGTTAGGTTGCGGGTTTGTGTGTGTGTTTGTCTTTTTTCCAACCCCAATCCAATTGAGCAACACGGGAGCCTAGAAGGGTGCTTAGAGGCCACTCTTCTTGTTGCCCGCCCCGGACTGCCTCACTATGGTAGAGACAAATTTCTTGCCAATGGTAGGGATAATCGAAAAATGCTCTACTTTGGGCATTGTTATGCTATGATGGATAGCTTTTATTAAATCTCTATACTCTGAGTTTTTTCATATTGTAGGTAGAGATAAGCCCGTTTGTAGATATGTTGCCAAGAGCATGGTGTCAAGATGAAGAGGAGATGACTACAACAAGTGATGATGTGGGATTAAAATTCTATAGCTCTATTCATCTAGACGGAATCTATGGTGCTCTTGTTCATGTTTTTGAATTAGTTTTGAAGAGATATACGATGGAGGGTGGCTCTTGATTGGCCACTAGCTTAGCACTCTTAGCAGGTGTTAGCAGCAAGTTAACACAAATACCATTTTTTGGAGTTCTCTTTGTAAAACACTTATTATTTTGATAAGTCAAGAATATTGTAACTCCTATTTTCTCGGATAAACTCTGTAATTAATAAGTTGGGGCTACAAGCTTCCAGATTGTATCAACCTGTCATTACTCAATTTTGCTAGAACTCCAGATTATTAGTTTTGACCACCCAAAAACCTTGGCTAAGGTGTAAAAGCCAATTTTTGTAAGTTTATTATAAGTTTTGGATAATGAAATACACAACGTGAGCTAACGGTGCTCACTCCTCTCCTTTTCGCGCTTCCTACTCCCTCCCAAGTTGTCACATTGCAATCGTGTTTGTTGCATTGCAACCGCAGGTAAGAGCTCTACGCATTGACGTAAGCAGTTCACAGTAATTCGTACCTTTTGGCATCACTGACCCGCGGCTTAATTTCATCATAACTAGAAATTTACACTTTCAAATGAAAAACTAAGCATAGGCGGGGTATTGGAGTATCATTGCTAAGCATTTAGATGCATTCTGGGTCGAAACGACTAGGTCAAAAATCCACTACTGTTAATAATCTCGATTTTGGAACTTGACCTAAAGTGGGGTTTGAGACCATAACCATGTGTGCTTAGGTCTTATAAACATGTCCTAGAAGTTTCATTACATTTGGATATCATTTGATGTTGTAACGGATGTGATTTGTTTGCTGATGAGCGATTGGCTTTTGTTGATTTCAATCACTAAAGTGTAGCTTAAGTTAGATGCGAGTTGTTAGTTGTTTTCCGAGAGATTGACAACCTCTTGTAGCCTCTATGCACTAGTCGAGTCAGCTTCATCCCATGGATTGACAAATTAATTGTGGTTCTCGCTAATACTGCAATAAGATATGATGGTGAGGTTAGACATGCCTCCCACATTTGGCGCCGCTGCCGGGGATCGAAGAGACCTAAACTAGAGAAAAACATGAGCGTCTTGTGAAGTTATCCTTTAACTTCCTCTAGGTTCACTTAGAGTTCAAAACTTTCTTTTGATGTGTAGAGGTAGCTTGGAAGTAATCGTACTTACTGAGTGCCTTTAGGATTGTAGGATTGTAGAAATAGATTAGGATTTTGAGAATGATTGGTAGACGAGACAAATCTTAAGATCAGTAGAAAACCAGTAAGAAAATGAGTGTTTGTGGACACTTTCCACAACCCCATTGGATGAGAATCTAAGAGTAGGGTAAGTAGAATCCGAGGTGGATTTCAAAACATTTCTCTCTCTGAAAGAATCAAGTGTGAGTTGTTATTGGAAGTCGCAAATTTCAAGTCTACGGCTAGAGATAGCTCGAAAAGACTCAAAACCACTCAATCTGACTGGAGAGTAAGCTTAAAAGTTTTCTGAACCAATTGGTAAGCTCAAAGACACTTCGAGGTAAAAATTTCAAGAGTTGGTCAAAACTCAAATTATTTACTTTTTCTTGAGATTTTAAGCCGAATTAAGTTTTTACTTGATTCATAGGCTTGAAATAGCTCATGTAAAGATTGTCTTTGAAAAATTTGCAAAAAAGTGTTCATTTCAAGCCTGAAGTTAATCATCACGATTATTAACTTTCTGCTCCAAATTGATCAAGGTTCATACCATTGACTCATTGCATGTGTACAAACAACTTTTGTAAAGGCCCAAAAGATTTGGATCACCAAACTGACAAAAAACTGGGAAAAAACTAAAGTTTGTACTGACTTTTTGAATCTTGAGTGTAAATTGGAAAAAAATTTGCGCAAACTTGTTGAAAATTGATTCATAGGCTTATATTGACGTGATAAACATGTGTACATGCTCAGTTGACCAAAAAGATGCAAAAATTTATCAGTTGTAAATAATCGTGATTATTTATATATGTCCCATATTTCAACTTTTTTGACCAAGTCAGCATACCACTAGTTTAACCATGTTATAATAAGCCCACAAACCAAATTTGGTAAGATTTGGATCACTGGATTGAAAATTGTGACCAAATTTATAAAGTTAGTCTACGAACAGAAAATTGATGACCATTTGACCACAAATTGTTCAAACTTGATGAAACTTGGCTAGTGACCTTAACTTGATGTACTTAACAGATCTGCATCAAATTTGAGGCAAAAAGTTGCAAATATATAGCTAGAGTAAATAATCGCGATTATTTACATCTGCTTCAAAAACTTGAGAAATTTGCACATTTGAGTGTCCCACAAGGTCAAGCATATCAAGTAGACCTCACAAATCAATTTTGGTGAAATTTGGATCACAAAAGTGAGACTTAAGCCAGATTCTTGAAATCATAGTCTGCGGACACAAAACAGTTGATAAACTTGATCACCTTTTGTTCAAACTTGTTGAAACTTGTCCAGGGACTTTAACAAGTTGTATACTTGCCAAACCAATCCAAAAAGTGCAAAAAATTAGCAAAAGTAAATAATCGTGATTATTTACTACAGTGTTAGACCAACATAATATAAAGCCACTGGGCAATTTTGGGTTCAATCGGATCAAAATTGATACATGTTCACTCAGTTTTCAAGTTGTAGATTAAACCTTTGATTTTTTGCTAAAGTCAAATCTGAAAGTCAAATTTTGACTCCCATAGCTTGATTTGAAGTGATACACATAGACCAATCACGAGAGTTAGCAAAAACTCTATTGTCTTTATAGAAGAATAGCTAACTTGATCAAATTTGTACAGGAATCACGTTGCAGATGAGGAATCAGTGGCTTGACAAAAAGCTGCAATCGAATCAAGTGGAAATTGACGACAAGTCACTCCAAAGGTGAGTACTCTATTCAGGGATTCATAAGTCTATATGAACCTTAGATTTGGTCATGTACTAGGAAATTAGGGCATACTTGGAGAAACCTCGAGTAGAGTATCCACCGAAGAAAGCGTGAATCAAGGCAATTCCTTGCACACAATTCTTGAAGAAGTCTTAGACACTTTTCAGATTCAACATCCGAAATGTCTTCTTACTCGATTCACTCGGAAATCGGAATGACAATGCGCTATAAGCATATACTCTCTCTTTTTACAAGACTAACCGCCATGGAGCCCAGGTTTACTTGGACCCTACCGAAGAGTACGCTATTCACATTGATGACCATGGTATTGAGTTTGAAGAATAGATTAGGGCAAACAAACAAGGAAAAATGTACATGGACAAAAACGGAACTCAGTATGTACAAGTCAAAAACCCTGATGTGGTAGACAAATGGAGGTTAGAAGTAAAAACCATAATCCCAGATATGTCAGCAAAAGAAGGATCACCAACTTTATAATTTGAGGGATACGATCAGATAGATTTGAAGCCTTTGAAACGACTTAGTACGGATAATCCTAGGATTGGAGTCTATTGTTGGGAAGATAGAAACATAAAAGATCTTCTGTGGACTTCGCATGCCAAACCAGGAAACCTAACGGCCATGAAGATCATCTATATCTTCAAGATCAAGGATAAGGGATCATTGGACCTACCAACCTACCTGTTTAGAGATTGGTATAACAACAACTTTGTTATGATGACTCCTGAGGAGGTAGAACAAACCAAATACCAAGGGTATACATGATTGGATATTGGGACAAGGACTAGAAACAATTCCAAGAAATGAACACCGTGAGAGATCATCTGAGAGTAATGTAAAGAAACCAGAAACCACCTCATCATGTAGAAAACCGGGTGACACTAAGGCCAATCCAGGGCTACATGAGTCACTATTTTCAACAGACTTGTTTGAAGGACTCGAAACAGGACCAACTACCAGGAGACCGGGAGTTGAACCAAACAGACGCTTCAGACCAGCTGATTTTCAAAAATGGATCAAAAAATACAGTGGATCGGGGGATCCATATGACCACTTAGCAAGCTTTACGCTAAGAGAAAAACGTATATTCAATTTCCATACTCAATTCGAAGGGTTTGGAATGACATTAGAAGGCAAAACCTTGACATGGTTCCAAAACATTCCACCAAGGTCAATCATGGACTTGAACACATTAGCTCAAGGATTTGTAGCTGCTTGTTCCAAAACGGGGATCAAACATAATAAGGTAGCTCAAATCTATAGCTTTAAACAGCAACATGGTGAGTCTGTTAGGGATTGTGAAACTCGGATGAAACAATACATTGCCAGATGCCTAGGGCTAGAGATACCTACAGAATAATGACTTGTATCTTTGTTTCTAGAGGGACTGTTAAACAAAGAACTTCATGCTATACTCTATAGTAAAAATCATACAACCCTAGTGTGTCAGATGCTATTGACTTAGGAGACAATTGTGATATTTTTAACAAACAAGATGTCCCTAAGGATAACCAAAGCAAGAAAATAGCATCCACTCAACCCGCACAAGTGGGAATGGCTGTTGCAGCACCACTTTCAGCCATAGAAGGCATGCTCAAAAGGATGAACGACATGATGAACAACATGCAAAAAGCACTTATGAGGGGATCAGGACAAGGGATACCTCAATAGGGACAACCAATTAGGCCACAAAAACGGTGTGCAATTGAGGGTAAATGGACCAACCATGAGACCCACAAGTGCTACTTCAAACCAAAGTATGATGGGAATGTTCAGTACGTGCCCATGAGGCCACAAGGACAACCCACGTACAGATATCAGCCTAATATGGCCCAAGCTCAAAGACCACCAATGGGTATGAAAAGACCTCAACCTGTGTTGGAACAACAACCTCCGTTTCTAGGACATAATTCAGTTCCTATAAAGTACATGCACTCTGAAGGAGTCATAGATGAACAAGCATTAGTACCTGTTATACCGTATGCAGAGCCTAGTCCATCTACAGTATGGTAGAAGGAGATTGGTATAACTCACATCCACCACCAATGGAATAAATCGTGACTTATGCTCCACCAGAGCTTGCACCAATGTATTATGTAGCTAATCAAGGTGTCAGACCTCCCATGGTAAGACCCATGATTAAGCCAAGAATAGGAAACTGTCATAACTGTGGTGCAGATGATCACTGGAAAAATGAATGTCCAGAGCATGAAAAAAACTCAAACCAATTGAAGCCTATTGCATACAATTTGCAAAAAGGGAGGACACTTTCCGGAAGATTGTCCTAAAAATCCTTTAATCAAGGGTAAAACAATAATAAACGTAGTCCAAGTGATACCTAGTAGCTCATCAGAGAGTGAACCAATTGTTCCAATCAAGGTAATCACTAGAGCCCAGGCCAAGAAAAAGAAACACAACTCCTCTAATGATTCGGAAAATACGAAAGTTTTCTCTCAAAGAATAAAAAAGAGCAGAAACAAAAGATATGAGATGAGAAAACAAAAACAACAGGTTGAAATTGAGGAGAAAGCAAAAAAGCTATTCCAAGAAAAGTTGAAAGAAACTTGAAGTGAAATCAAGGAAACAACCGTGAAATCTGGAGGATCCATTCTGGTTGATATAATTTTTGAGCCTATCAATGCCGCCTTGGAAGCCTACCAAGAAGGACTTAAAGCAGGCCAAAACATGGAAAACAAATGGAAAAATTATCCTTCTCCAAACATGGAAGCAGCTAAGCTGGAAGCTTATCAAAATTTGGTAAGAAACATGCAAGAAATGCTGGAAAAACAAAAACCCAAGTTTGAAAGTATTGCAAAACCTGAGGAGCTTGTGGTAAGAGACACTAAAGAAAATCCAATGTGGTGGCAGAACCCCACCTTGAAACAAAAGAACCATAACTTATAGTGCCAGACAACGAGAATGCCTTAGACGGAATTCCATTCGTAGAGGAAGACTGGCCAAGACACTTCTGGGAGAGACATCAATGATGGGAGCCTAACTCTAAAGTCAGCTCCTATAGAGGAAGTCTGGCTGGATAACCTACCTTCTGATGTGAACATGGATGTATAATCCTTGTACGGGGATTATGGTTCTGAAGCTTCAGTAATGTCAAAACCATTGACCTTGAAAACATTACCTTCTTACTTGGGAGATAACGAAGATGAATCCATAGTGTGTAAAGCCACTCAAGTAAAACGAGCTGAACAGACCTTAGAAGTAGACAATACTCATTCAATCATGCCTACACCCATCCAATGCACTCTTACCTTGAGAGAATTATTAAAACTCAGACCATACTTATGGAATGATCTACAGAAAACCCTAGAGAAGGTGGAGATAACGAGGTTAATCTCGAAAAATTTGAAAAATTTGAAAAACAAAATGGACAACAAAGAGATTCGATCTGTTCCCATGAACAATTCGAAGAATATTACGAAGGGGAAGAAGGAAACACCACCCTCCAAGTGAAATATAATGACATTGAAACCATGGCGATACTGGATAACGGAGCAGGCATAGCCATAGCCACGAAAGTAGTATGGAAATCCTGGGGACAACCAGCCATTAGACAAACTTGAATGAAATTGAAATTGGTTGACGGACACATTGCGAGACCTTTAGGGATGCTTGAAAAGGTGATAGTCAATTCCTGTGGAATTGAATATCAACACATTTTTTCCATAGTAGACTTTGGGAAAAAACTCAACTATGAAATCATATTAGGAAGACCTTTCATGCAACAGGTACAGCTTATCCAGGATTGGAGAAACAATTATATGTACTTGAAGCAAGTGGGATCTATAACAAGAGTAAATCTAAAAGATCACACTTATCGAGATGTCTTGAAAACACCCATACAGGAGTTTGATTCAGTCTCTCCGTCTGAAACTAAGCTTCCATCCTAGTTAAACAAAGACACTCTTATTTGGATGTGTGGAGCTTCAGAAAATGTAAGCTTAAGACGAGAAGAATGTATCCTAAAAAGGGACTACACAGACGAAGCCTATGTACCTGAACCCTTTTCAGAGCATTTGTTTGAGCCGTTTGAGTGGACTTAAATTTTAGCGACAATGGATGTATGTGTGAATACATCTATGCCTACTCAATTTTGCAATGAGGATGGCTACAACATAATTCCCATCCAAATGATTGCAATCCTCAACATTGAAGAAAAAAATGAGGAACCCAAGGACTTAATGAAAGCTCAACAAGTCTTTTCAGACCTCTATTACGATGCAACTGATGAGTTAGATGAACACTCGGCTACCTCAGAAGGTTCGGGGTTAGAAAAAGAACATATGAGAGCTAAGCTACTCTTGAAAGGAGGGGAGGAAAAGTTTTTGGACTTTCCAAACCAGAAATCAAGAAGACAAAAATGGTATAGACAAAAAAGAGACACCAGAATTGTGAAAACACGAACTATGCCATCAGTCTCTAGTAGAACATCATTCTTGATGCAGATAGATGCAAATGATTGTGTCAAGGACAAAATCACTGGTAGATCTCCTTCAAACAAAAATTTGGAAATGTCTCAAACATCAAGAAAAATAAGGAAGGGTACTCAAGCAAACCCACAGGATAAGAAACCACTCATGACCCGAGTCGGCGGAAAAAGAAATATCAAGAGTTGAAAAAAGCTCTAAAGGAGATATATACAACCAAAATGGAAATCACGGAAGAGGATGGTAAGGATGTAATGAGTGTTCCATCCTATTACAAAAAGTATACTCTCCAAGATCGAAAAATCATAGTAAAACAACCTGTTAGGGAACTACAAAAACATGGCAAGTCTTACGAAGGACCTGAAAACTCTAAAAAGATAGATTTGGCTATACCGGGAGAAGAGCCTAGACCTGCTTACATTGCGAATGATCTAACAGAAGAAGAAGAAGATCTTTTGCTAAGCTTGCTAAAGGAATATCGAGATATCTTTCCTTGGTCTTACAAGGATCTCAAGGGTGTTGATCCAGAAATCTATCAACATACCATACCCATGAGAGATGATGCGAAACCAAGTAGATAAAGGTCATACAAGTATAATGAAACATTTTCTAGGAAGATAAAAGAAGAGAAAAACTAAAGGAAGCCGAATTCATTTACGAGATTGAACACACAGATTGGGTGTCTCCAAATATGGTAGTACCCAAGAAGAATGGAAAATTACGAGCATGTGTTAATCTCAAAAAGGTGAATGCAGCTACCATTAGAGACAACTTTCCTCTTTCGATAACTGAGCATGTTTTGGAACGATTTGCAGGAAAAGAAGCTTACAGCTTCTTAGATGGCTTTCCGAGATACAATCAACTTTTGGTTGACCGAAAAGATCAGCATAAAACTGCTTTTGCAACAGAATGGGGTATATTTGCCTATCGGGTTATGCCGTTTGGGTTAACTAATGCTCCAACCACATTTCAAAGGTTGATGAGCCATACTTTCAAAGAATATCTTAGGAAATTCTTAGAAGTATATATGGATGATCTATGCGTACATTCATCAATCCGGGCTGATCATTTTGAACACCTCAAAAAGGTATTCAAAAAATGTAAACTTTATAGGAATTGCTTAAATCCTGAAAAGTGCACATTCATGGGTAGACAAGGAAAAATTCTTGGACATATAGTGTCTAAAAATGGCATAGATACTGATATTGAGAAGATTCATGTCATTGCTGATTTTCCTAGACCAACAACAGTCAAGGGGGTACAAACCTTCATGGGGCATTGTGGATATTACCGACGGTTCATCTACATGTATGCTATTATTGCAAATGTATAGCTTGATTACACACTTTGAGTGGACCGAGGAATGTGCTCTCAAGAATCAACAGATACCGATTCCCATCAACACTCTAGAAATAGATGATCGACAATGGGAATTACCTAAAGATTTAGTTTCAATAGATGATGATTGGTTAGACGGATTGGACCTGCGCATCAAGGTACAGCTCAACAATCATAGCACCAATGCCTTAGTGGACACAGGAGCTAGAGTAAACGTAGTAAGTTATTCCACGTACAAGAAGGCAACAAGTCAAGCATTGACAGCAGGAATAGAGACAATCAAAGGATGCAACAAGAACCCAATCCCCACATTGGGAATAGTCAACTTGAACGTGATAGTACATGGATGTTCATGTCCTCATCAGTTTGTATGCTTACCAGATGAACACATGAATGAAACGATAATTCTCAGAATTCCCTGGATACGAACATACAAAGCATTACCAGATTGGGCTACAAATCAGCTAAAGCTATCACCTAAAGGCGCATACCTCATTGTTCCAATTGCACCGAGCAAGGAGGAATGGAAAGGAGGCAATCAACAGACCAAACCACGAAGTAATCAATCTTCTCCATCCCCTTGATGAGCAAATGCTACATGTAGCATGCAAGGAGTCAGACAAATTTGGGTACCAAAAGCACAACTTAAGGATAAGTCGATTCAGATCTGGGTGCCTAAAACTTCATTGCTGACAAAACAAAAGAAGGTTCCAAGGGTTAAAACACAGAGACGAGCATCTTCGAGCAAGGAACCTAGCATGAAATTGGTTTGGAAGAAAAAGGAGCACTTATCTTCTCAACAAACTGTAAAACCAATCAAGCAATGGCGAGTAAAGTCTCAAAAGACTTCACCACACCATACAGCAACAAGCAAATCAAGCTACCAATGGCGAGAAAAAGCTCGACAACAGTCAAAAGTGCTACCAATAGCTCAAGCAATCAGTGTGCTGAAGCATCCTGATGGTACAAATCAAATAGAGAGCACACAAGATACAAGAATGTCTCTTTGGAAGACATCAACAGCAAACCTCGACATCAAAAACCCTTGAGTTAATTACTCAAGACCCACCTCTTGCACAACATAGTGGTTTGAATTGCATTCATCTTCAATGCCTAGTAGAGCCAACCACGGCTATGCATAGACACGATTGTTCAACCCATGCACACAGTCGTCCCGGAGTATGCCATCTAGGAGGGGTGGAAGGGCACTAAGTACTAAGTAATTAAGGGCAATGTTTGAAGAGGGAGACAAAATTTCGATGTTAACATGTGATTTTTTGCAAAATTATCTAATAATGCCCTTATAATTCATCATCAAGGGAAAATTTACTGAAAATATCTTCCCGATGAGTGTCAATAGTGTATATACTATCAGAAAATCATCAAAAAATAGTCCTTTTTGGGTATTTTTCACCACTTTTATTGATAATGAGACTTAAAAATAGAAAAATCCAACAAAAAATAATAAAGCTGTGTTTTTCAATGGATTTTCTTAATTATTGGATTTTCACTTTACTTTTTTAGAACATTTTGCTATTTTCTTTTATTTTTTCAAATAAACATGTCAAAAATTAAAATAAATAGCAAGGAAGCTCATATGGAAAAATGGAAGACACGATGGTGACCAGAAAGACAAGGCGGACAAGCACAAAAAATTTCAATAAAATCAAAAGATGGAAGCGGCAAGCCTAAATTCGGCGGCCAGGCCTACTTTTGCAAAATTCTTGCAGAATGAGCTACAGGAAACCAATCTTGTAGCCCATTCTTGCAGAATGAGCTACAGGAAACCAATCAAGGAAATTTTTGAGTCTAACATAGATTTCACGGACTAGTAGGATTAACGGGGGAATCTTGGGAAAATTGGTTCAGAAAGTCCGGGTATAGATATCCAAGGTAGGCTAAAACCACCTCATTTCCACTTGCGCCATTTGCAGAGAGAGCTTTTCAATTTGTTTTGCGCGTCTTTTCCGGAGTCCACAGTTGCCCATTTTCAGCGGCGTCTCACACGAGACATGAGGGCTAAGTTCTTTACTCGTCAATGATCCATTTTGTACGGCCGGTAGCTAGTCTAAACCCCTAGAAACCGAGCAGTGCACGAAGACCTACGACCGAAAATTGACCATAGCGGCCTGTCAGCTCCAGATGAGATTTGAACTGCCCTAACATAATAGGACCTTTCTACATCATTAGTTGACCATTCGGCAAGGGTCGAGGGGGTCCCCAGTAGAAAAGCTAGGTTTTTGGCGGATGCCAGAATTCTGATACGACTCCACAGACAGCTTGCCTACGAGGTTCATATACAATGTATAAAATTGGTTTAGTGAAATCAATCAAGCAAAGCCCTCGAAAAGCAGAAAACGGCTCGAAGGCTACAAAGCGTCAAATTCGACATACGGGGTCAAATTGACTCCAAATGAGCTAGAATTGGAGGAGTTGCTTCACGACTATGTTGCGGATAAGTCTAAAGCCTCAAAGTTGACTGACCAACCCAACAGGCAGTGTAGTCACAGAAATCGGTGATTCAGAGTCGACAAAGCACAAAGTAATGCCGGCATGACCAAACTTGACCAAATTCTATTTAGGACTTGTTTTAGGTGTAAAGAATGTGTCTCGGTAAAAAGTTGTAAGTTTTGCAAAAAAGGTGGTCATTGTTGTAAATAATCACGATTATTTACTTTTGCACTATTTTTGCTTGGAAACTGTATCATCACCTCACCTATCATGTGTACACACCTATTACATGCCAAAAATCAAGTATGAGCCAAAATGAGCACTTATAACTTGAAAATTGCCAAAAAATGCGAAGAAGTCTTTGCAAGCCAATTTTTGGGTTATGGACAACATTTCTTGATCCAAATCACCTTATATCTTACACATAGGGTCTATAAAATTCCTAGAACCAATTTGTACCAAAAAACGTTGATTTTGGTAGAAAAGTTAATAATCGCGATTATTTACTTTCTAGCCAAATTGGGGGATTTTTTATATTTTGCCATCATACATCCAAAGTACATGATGTGTTAAGCCCACTAGCTAAGTTTGAACCAATTTGGAGCTCAAAATCTCAAATTTCCTTCATATCTACTGTTTCAGAGACCTAAAGCCAAAATCTGCTCCCATTTTCACCCTATGCATCCAAATGAGCCCATATTTCACTTAGAGTATGTATTTGGTATATACTTCAAGCCTATGAAGCCAAATTTGCAAAAACTTGAAAAAAATACTCAGCTATAAATAATCGTGATTATTTACTTTGGTTGCAAAAATTTGTTTTGACTGTACAATTTTGTTCCTTGCATGTTTTTATGCAACTATGCTTGTTCAAAAATTGATTTGAAGCAAACTGGACCGAAATTGTCAGCATTTCAGACTAAAGGACATTTCAGAGAAATTCTGAAAAATCTGCTAACTTTGACACTCTATTCACTAAACAGGAGCCATGCAAGCAGCAGAGAGAGCCAAGAAGAAGCTCAACCAAAAGAAAAAGTTGCAGGAACTGCCCGCATACCAATTGGATCCAGATTCAGTCAAAGCCACCAAGGCATCTTATCTCTCTAAAGAAAAGCTAGAAGAGCATCATACCATACTCTTCATCGGCAGATTCAAGAGTGAGGAGGGACATCAAGTCGAGTTGCAACTCCTACCTAAGAATGTATATGATGTTGTCATGAAGCCTGAGACTAAAGAAGCCAACTGCAGGCTAGGACTCAGAGACTTTTATGAACAAGAGCCGTGCGGTGTGGATTTTCAAAAAGATTACGAGTTTGTCCCCACTACTAAAGAACATGGAACTGCCCAAATATCTGACACGCACGGAAATAAGGTCGAAGTTGTAATAATTAAAGAAATAGTGGCAGAGGCACTCAGACTGCCCATAGTAGGAATGACCATGAGAGCAAGGGATAAGAAAACAACACGAACTTTTACCAAAGAGACTACCGCAACTACCTTTGTAGATTTAATTCACAAGCAAGTGGAAGAGCCAGCCCGGTTATACCACCAGCACTTCCACTTCTTGTCAAAAAGACCACCAAGGTACACTATGCCAAATCACGCGGTTGCCACCACTTTCACACAAGTTCTCAAGTCAACAACGAGGCAACCGGTGGACCACGCCCAATACGTCCTGACCACTTTGAAGGGCACAAAAAAAGAAGGGAAGATCACTTACTTGGGTGCGCCAGAAGTCTTGACAAGGATTGCGTACCATGCAATCGGCATGGCCGACAACCTACTGCCTGCCCCAGACCAAAACACATGGATATTGGCAGCATAACCATCTCCTAGAGCTACAAGATCAGCAAAGAGAGCCTACATATCTAATGAAGGGTCGGTTGAAAGCTCTCCGGAAAGGCACAGCAGCGAGAGCTCTGATAATGAGGAAAAGAGGGCAAGAAGAGAAGAGATGAAGAGAAAAGCTGTGGCCGCCCACCAAGAAGAGCCAATGCAAAAGCAAGCTCATTTTTAAAATGAAAAACATGCCTACCAGCGCAGCTGACAAGCACAAGGGAAGGACCCAGAAAAATGGGTACCTAGCGGACTTAAGGGCCCAAGGACAAAGCATCACATGAGAAAAGAGGTTGAAGATCCGCCAGAGTCTTTGGCAAAAAATGTACCAAGAAGCAGAAGCCCTCAAGCTGAAAGAAGCCCAAGAAGAGGCAAGGAAAGCAAAAGAGGCGAAGGAACAGAGACAAGCCGAGGAAACGGCAAGGGAAGAAGCACAGGACCAAGGTCAAGGGTCTCCCGGACCCACTTCATCGTCTACTGAACAGCAAGAAAATCCTATGCCAAGCCCACCACCATCACCTGCAGATAAAGACACCACTAAAGAAGCTGAGCCTGAGAAATAGAAAGCCACAGAAGCTAAGCCCACCAAAGAGACAAAACCTGAATCGAAGGAAGCAAAAGAATCTACACAAGAGGCTGACCAACAAGAGCAACAAAAAGAGAAATAAGATGAGCTTGAACAACAAAAGGCAAAAGAATCTGCACAACAGGCAACCACTGCACAAGAGGACACAACAAAGTTTGAGCCAACACCTTCTACTTCCACACAACAAGAAACAGCTGAGGCATCCACAAAGCCTCAGGAAGACAAGGCAGAAAAAGAACAGCCACATCCTCAAGGGCAAGAAGCACCAGCAGCCACGACACGGCAGAAAGACACACAAGCGGCTGCTGCAGGCACATCAACTCAGCTAGCAAGACAGGAGGACTGGCAGTCTAATGATGAGGTAATACTGCAAGTAAATGAATATGCAAGGCAAATGCAAGATATGACGGAGAGACCCCGATCAGTAGCACTTGGTCATAGCACAAAGGCCAAGGAGTTAGAGATTGTGATTGACGCTCTCCAAGGAGAGTTAGAAGACAGAATAAACGTCATAACCGATCTTTAGAGGCAAGTGTAGGAGATGAAGCTGAATAAGAGATAGACAGTAGAAAGAGATGGAAGAGCTAGGTGATCTGCTCACAAAGTTATCAGATGCTTGCAAAGCGAACGACGAACAACTGATAGAAGTTACAAACAAACTTCTAACAAAAACCCTGTCAGCTCAGAAAATTCAAGCAATTGGATGTCGCAAATGCTTCTATACAATACTCCAAACAAAGAATAAATGATCAGGCAATCTTCTTATGGCAAATAAGAGAGAATCTAGCAGTAGCCTCAATCAAAGGAACATATGATGTCTATAAAGCATTGAAGAAGAAGAACAAGGACATCGAGCTGGAGTTAATGCTGGAGCAATCTCAACGTAGAGACCTGGCTTTGATGCGGGCCCAGAGAGAAGAAGAGCTCCTAAAAGAAATAGTTGAGCTCAAAAGAGTTAACCAGCTCCTGAGAGAAGGAAAGTCGGAAACGCAGGAAGAGGTAGGCACTTCAGAGCCTCCACAAATAGATATACCCTCGGTCTCATTTGCTGAATTGGAGACACAATCCACAGCAGAGCTGAGTGGTGAAGATGATTTTCAGATAAACATTACACATGCAGACATAGTGCCCATGGTCCAGCTATCAAAAGCTAAAGAAGATGCACTGAAAGAAAAGATCACACAAGAGGTGGATGAACAGTGGAAGGCCGTGATGGATTGGGAGTTGAGAGTTCTTCACTCTGTCAACGTCACTGAACTCACTCCCAATCAGATCAATGCGCAATGGCATCAGCAATCCCTACCATACCCCTTGATAAAGGTGGAGTTACTCCAAGTAAAAGAAAGGTTGTACGCAGACATGCAAATAGATGGCGCAGATAAAGACCACCCAAAGTGGAGGTTGAGTTGGTTAAACAAGAATCCAAGGTATTTGATTTTGTTCATAAGAGCACCTGCAGCCCTGCAAAGAGATCCCACTTTTTGTCATGTACCAAGAGTAAGGACTTGGCAAGAGCATGAGGCACTGACGAAGAAGCGGACAACCTGGCTGAACTACCCAAGACTGCCAACTCTAGAGAAAGGACAAGCCACAGAGGAATACATGGTGAAAACCCTAATGAGCGCCTTGTCTTTCTTCAAAAGTCTACCAGATCTCTCCTATGCAATGTTATATAAGATATGCCGAATACTGCTCACTTGTATTGAAGTTTTTCATGAGTCAAAGCACGTAGGCATCTCGTGGATGTCATTCCTCGAGGGAAATAAAGGGTCATGCTATGATCTTACTAGTCAGCCTTCGGAAGAAGTCCTCTATGGCTTCTACGCCCGGTGTATGTTCTTACCATCACATAATATGTTGGCGTTCAAGGAAGCTTTCTACATGGGATTCTTCACTTGGCGAACGAAGATATTTGCACCAGTGATCAGCAACCTCACATCCAGGTTTTTCAGCTACTTAGTGGTGGAGTTGAAGAACAAAGTAACCATGTAGTTTCTACAAGTGCCAGATAAAGAAAGAAAAATCATATACCAAAAGGCACTGAATGCGCTTAAAGACCGACTCGCCAGACACCAGCCCGAAGACTATTTGATCCCATAAATTTGTGTCAAGGGACGACACAGGCAAGGAGGGGGGGAATGTTAGCAGCAAGCTAACACAAATACCATTTTTTTGAGTTCTCTTTATAAAACACTTATTATTTTGATAAATCAAGAATATTGTAACTCCTATTTTCTCGGATAAACTCTGTAATTAATGAGCCAAGGCTACAAGCTTCCAGATCGTATCAAACTGTCATTACCCAACTTTGGTAGAACTCTAGATTATTAGTTTTGACCACCCAAAAACCTTGTCTAAGGTATAAAAGCCAATTTTTGTAAGTTTTTTATAATGTTTGGATAATGAAATACACAGCGTGAGCTAACGTTGCTCACTCCTCTTCTTCTCGCGCTTCCTACTCCCTCCCCGGTTAACACATTGCAGTCACAATTGTTGCATTGCAACCGTAGGTAAGAGCTCTATGCATTGATGTAAGCAATTTCATAGTAATTCGTAGCTTTTGGCGTCGCCGACCCGCGGATTAATTTCATCATAACTAGAAATTTACACTTTCAAATAAAAAACTAAGCATAGGCGGGGTATTGGGGCATCATTGCTAAGCATTTAGATGCATTTTGGATTAGAAATGACTATGTCAAAAATCCATTGTTGTTAATAATCACGATTTTGGAACTTGACCTAATGTAACATTTAATGGCCTAAAAACTTGTGTGTAGTGGAAATTAGCATCAACATAGTGGGCATTTCATTAGAATAGATTCCTAATGAGAATTACAAGAGTGCTTGGGTGGAGAGAGCAACAAAAAGCATAACACCTAGTTAGATAGCATGAACAATACTTTCAAAAGAGAGAGAAATTAAGCTATTGAAAACAGTTGAGGACCGGATTTGCATGGAGCCAGTCCCCCCTCCAAAAGGCTTTGTATTATGGTTTCTCCCATCAAGAGACAAATTGTACAATACAATTCTTTGTGTTCCTTCAAGACTAGCTAATGCAATGAAGATGAAAGCTTAATGCACTAAGCAAAACCCTTAGCAAACAAAACATCAATTATCCCGGGTCTCAGACCCAAGACCTCACACACCTTCCAAGATGGTGAGAGCTAGCAGGGTATGAGAGTAGATTGAGAGGAAGAAGGAGTATTCTTACGAGAAAGATGTACATCTCCTCACATAATCACTCATATTAGCATAGCTTAGCTTAGTAATTAGCATGGTATAGGAGATGAGCATGCATTGAAGCTTGGCTCTTGGTTGGATTTTCATCACAAAGCCAAGAGTTGTTGGTGTAGGCCTCCCTTCTCACAAGCTTGGAGTAGGTGGTAAGCTTTCCCTTGAAGCTTGAAAAGGAGAGAGAGTCTTCTTTACTTTACACATGAGATTGTATGAGTGTGTGTGTGTGTGATAATGCCTTGCAAAAATCATCCCCCTCTCTCTCTTGGGCGACCCCTCTTGCTATTTGCTCTTGCTACCCTCTCATTGGACCTCCCTAGGGCTAGCCAATGACAATTAAGCAACATAAGTGATAGCCTTCTGACATGTGTCCCCCTTGTGAGAGCTTTAGGTAATTTAATGATTCAACTAAACTCTCATTGGACCCCTTTGCCTCCTGGCCATGCCTCCTGGCCAATAGGAATCAGGCAAGCCATTGGGCTGCTAAATGCTCATTAGACCCCTTGGAAGACTGTCCAATAGTCTTCTAGAGGACTTTATTCTCATTGGTTCTTTTATTAAGTGTTTTTAAATTAATTAAACTAGATTTACTCTAGCCTAATTCTCATTGGTCCACCTCCAAGGCCATCCAATAGGAATTGGGTACACCTTGTGGGCATCTGGCCTAGGGAGCTGACATGTGTCCCTCATTCCCTTTGTGTAAAGGGAGCTTGTGTGTGTGTGTGTGTGTGTGTGTGTGTGTGTGTGTGTGTGTGTGTGTGTGTGTGTGTGTGTGTGTGTGTGTGTGTGTGTGTGTGTGTGGCTTTCTCTCTCATCCCCTACAAGCTAGTCTCGCCCCCTCCTATGTAGGGATTTGAAAAGACTTTTGGGACACACACAAAGCATCCAATTCCCCCATGGTTGACCTTTGGACATAACCTTTGAATTTTGGAACCTTAGCATTTTGGAAGTCTTAATGGGCTGAACCTTAGGGTCTTTTTAGCCCATTGTTGCACATGGCTCTTTTGCAGATGGCCCCCCCTTTGGATCCCTATTTTTCCTCCTTTGGATCCCTACTGTGGCCGGTCTGCTAGCTTAACCAATATTCTAGCTTTTTCTCCCCTGGCACTTCCCCATATTAAATGATCAGTTTAACATGAGAAAATCATTTAGGAGAATTAGATATTGATTATTATGACATTACTTCTCTCTTGAAATCATAGTTGTCCTCGACTATGGTGTAGAGAAGATAAAGCATATTCATGAGTCCTTTTCTTAGCCGGTTTAGAGGATCCCTATGTTACCCTACGACATCATTCCACAATGGATGACTAGGTTATTTGGTGCTTGAGAGCCTAAGGCTGTCGCAAGCATGTCTGCACATTAGTCGTATCAATCTTCCATAATAGAGTGACAAGCTCTGCTTGGTGTTTGGGAGACGTCGTCTCCGCAAACTTGATCTAAGCATGCATACTACTTCATTTTTGTGCACAATAAAGAAAAAGAGAGTCTTATAAGACAAAAACTTTGTTCATTTTTAACATTTTGTACATTTGCTTACTCTTGGGAAGCATTGTAAGCATTGACAAGGTTTAGGTTATCCTTTAATTGTATGCCTTGCATCCATCTAGCATCTTCAAAAGGATAATTCTTAAACTTAATTAGATATCGTCGGATAGTCTTACCATCTCTTAGTACCTTGTCTTCATGTCGGAGAATGGACTCAGGCTGCAGCACCTCCTCTTGGTCCTTGATCTCTAGTGGGTCTTCAATAGTTGGTTCTTGAGGTGGCTCTCCTTTGTAAGGCTTTAATAGGCTCACATGGAAAGCATTGTGTATGAGCCAATGATTGGGCAACTTGAGTTGATAGGCCATCTCATTGATTGGCCTAAGAATCTGGAAGGGACCATAGTACCTTTTTGCTAGTTTAGCATAGTACTTTTGGTGTCCCGTAGGATTCTTGCCCGTCATGTGCCTTAATCGAGCCTTGGGGAATTTTAATAAGACCCAATCATTTTCTTTAAAGGCTTGGGCTCTTCTGTGCTTGTCAGCAGCAGCCTTTTGCCTTTGTTGTGAGATAGAGATAGCATCCTTAATCTTTTGAAAAGATTCTTGTAGATCTCGGCTATACTCATCTGCAGCAAAGATCTTCCCATGTACCTTAAGTAGCAAGGGACTTTTTGATCTTCCCTCAATTACCTCGAAAGGTGCTTTTCCCGTGGAAGTATGTACAGTGTTATTGTAAGCATACTCCACTAAGGGTAAGTACTTCTCCCATTGGGATCTTTGATCTACTTCCGTTACATAGGCTTTTAGTAGATCGAGAATTGTTAGGTTAGCTATTTCACTTTGGCCATCCGTTTGTGGATGATAGGCCGAAGAGAAGTTTAGCCTTGTCCCTAAATTCTCAAAGAGACCCTTCTAGAAATTACTGGTCATTCTAGGATCTCTATCCGACACTATGGACATTGGCAAGCGATGGTACTTGAAAATTTCTGAAATGAAGAGGTTTGCCATTTGATGGGCTTTAATAGTCTTTTTGACAGGTATAAAATGAGCTTGTTTACTGAACCTCTCTACTATCGTCCATATTCCCGTATTCCCATGGATAGACTTAGGCAATCCAAAGATAAAATCCATGGATATGCTCTCCCATGGTGAATTAGGGATTGGCAAGGGTTGAAGCAATCCAAGTTGCTTCCCTCTATCAAATTTTGTCTTTTGGCATACCACACATTTAGAAACATACTCTTGTATGTTCACTTTCATGGTAGGCCAATAGAAATATGTTTCAATTCCCTTTAAGGTAGACTGAATCCCTCTATGCCCCGCATAAGGTGGAGCATGAGATTCATACATTAATTTCTCACGTAGTCAGTTAGTAACGCATAGTCTATTGCCATAGAGAAGATAACCATCTTGTAAAGTAAATGGTTCTTGTTTCTTCCCTAATGCAAGGGCTGAAATCACATCTCTAAAATTGGGATCAATAGCATACTCATCTATCATTGAAGATAGGTCATTGTGAGTTGCTATGGAAACCACATTCACTCTCGGTTGTCTTGAGAGTGCATCAGCTACTTGATTATGCTAGCATACTCATATATCATTGAAGATAGGTCATTGTGAGTTGCTATGGAAACCGCATTCACTCTCGGCCGTCTTGAGAGTGCATCAGCTACTTGATTATGCTTTCCAGCAATGTGAGCAATATGAAAATGAAATTGCGAAAGGGAATTTTCCCACCTCATTTGTTTGTCGGAGAGCTTGGTCTGCGTCATGAAGTACTTAAGACTTTGGTGATCCGTTCGCAGAATGAAAGGAGTCCCCAATAAATAGTGCTTCCATGAGTCTAAGGCATGTAGAACTGCAAGGAGTTCCTTTTCATATATGCCTAGATCTTGCTCAACAGGGTCGAGCCTTCGACTTTCATAGCCTATGGCGTGCCCTTCTTGGAGCAAAACAGCTCCAAGGCAATCACCACAAGCATCACATTGGACCTCAAATGGTTTTGAGAGATCCGGTAGTGTAAGCACAGGTTGAGAGATAAGTTTTTCTTTAAGATTTTCGAAAGCATTGTTCTCCTTAGCAAACCATGTGTACCTAACGCTTTTCTTTCTTAGGTCATGTAATGGTCCCGCAATTTGTGAGAACTTTTCTATGAAGCGTCTATAGTATGCACACATACCTATAAAGCTTCTTAGTTCATGAAGATTCTTTGGTTTAGGCCATCCTTTTATTACCTCTAACTTTGATGGATCCATTTGGATGCCATCTTGAGAGATAATGTGACCTAAATACTGAATCTCTTGCAAGAAAAGTTCACTTTTCTTTCGATTAACATAAAGTCTATTCTCTCTTAAAACTTGAAATATTACCTGGAGGTGTTGCTTGTGTTCGTCTAATGAATTAGAGTAGATGATAATATCATCAAAGAACACTCCAGTGAAGGTTCGATGAGGCTTGAACAGCTTCTCCATCAAGCAGTTGAATGTGGCTGGTGCATTGGTCAAGCCAAAAGTCATGACAATGTATTCGTATGTGGTGCGAAATGCGGTCTTTACAATGTCTTCATCAACTATCCTTATTTGATGATAGCCACTTTTTAGGTCAATCCTACTGAAGTAGGTCGATCCTTGTAGCTTATCAAATAGGTCTTCTACCCATGGAACGGGAAACCTATTCTTGATAGTGATCTTATTTAGTGATCTATAGTCGACACACATACAATATGTGCCGTCTTTCTTTTGTACTAATAGCACAGGTGAGCAAAATGGAGATGAGCTAGGCCTAACCATGCCCTTCTCAACTAACTCATGCACTTGCCGCATAATCTCCTCTTGTTGAGATTGAGAAACTCTATAAGGAGGTTTGTTAGGCGGTGAACTTCCTGGAAGAAGTTCAATTGCATGGTCATCATTACCTCGTTTAGGAGGTAGCTCACAAGGGATGTCATCAATAAAAACATCTTGAAACCCCTTGAGAAAATTGGATAACTCTAATTCCTTTTGGTTGCTTTTATTTTCGTTTGCTAAAGCATTAGGTTCATTTTGAGAATCTTTAACAAAAATCATGTACACGGAAATATAGCTCTTTATTGATTTGTTGAAAGCTGGTGTATGTACAATGGGGATAGTGTTACCCATTTCCTTAGCATCTATATACATGTCTTTTTCCCTGAACTTAAAGGAGATTCTCCTTTCAGGGAATTTAACATTGGCAGCCAGGAGATCAAACCATGGTGCCCCTAGGATTACATCCTCATGCTTGAGAGGAGAGATAAAGAAGTCCTCTTTGTCCACATAGCTTTGGACGTGAAGCCTCAAATTCTCGATTAAGGGAGTGACTGAAGCTTCTTGCCCCTTGAAAGCACTATCTGCGGGTAGAACATCTCCCATCTCATAGGCTTGTATGTCTAGCTTGGTGGCCAACTCTATAGATATAAATTGTGAGTAGAACCACGTTCAAAGAGAATAAAAGCATCATGTTCTCTTACCTTTCCCCAAGCATGGCATAGAGGAGATCCTTTGTGGTGAGTTTGGTGAGTCTCCTCCTCTTGGATTTCAACCAAGGTAGCTCTAGGAGGATCTTGGCAGTTGTTCTTTTGGGGACAATCGCGGTACGCATGCCCTTGTTCGCTTCACTTGAAACACCGGTTATCCTTGCGATAACGCTCAAGCTCTTCAGGAGAGAGTTTGTTTTTACCTTTGTAAACTCCCTTCTCTTTAGCTTTGTTGGAGTTGCCCTTATGAGACTTTTGGACATTGTCCTTCCCCTTAGCCTCGTTGGAACCCTTGTTTTCAGTGGGCTTATTATTTCTTTTAGCCCCCGTTTGGAAATTGATTCGAGAGGCCACCATAGTATGGTGTATTATAGCCAATATGGTACGTGGCCTTTGGGAGTTGACATACTCCGCCATTTCTTCGGTTAAGCCCGCACAAATTTGTTTCTTTTGCTCTCCAAAATCCAACTTTTTGAAGATAGTGGCTTTGAGTTGTAGGTCCCAAAACTTGTCTACCTATTTGTGGATGGATTCATAGGGGGAGAGCTTTAAGCTTCGCCATTCGGTGAGTACTTTGTCTTTTGCATCGGTGGCCAAAAACTGCTTCATAATGGAAGCTCTTAAAGATTTCCATATTCACGGAGCTTCACCGTTGTCTCGTAGGCTAGACCACCATTGCCTGGCAGACTTTTGAAAGTGCATAGCTACATGGCGTAGCTTAGAGGACTCTGTGAAGCCCTCATCTCCAAACGCCGCATCAAACTGTTGGATAAAGGCCAAAACTTTGTTCGTAGCACCAAAGGTGCCATCATAAGAGATGCTCTTCCCTCCCTCTTTGAGCTTCTTCAGCTTGTACTACCTCTTCCATGCGGCATAGGATTTCCTATGGCCTCTTCTTTTTTATGGTTCAAAGGTTGCACCATCACTTTCTTCAGAAGGTGAAGAATTTGAAGAAGGTGGAGAAGAGGGTGACCTCTTTCTCGCCTTTTTCTTGTCTTGATCTTCGTCATCTTCACCATCACTTTCATAAGAGGAAGAGGATGAAGAAGATGGAGAAGAGGGTGTCCTCTTTCTCGCCTTTTTCTTCTCTTGCTTTTTATCATCCCTCTTTGAATTATGGTGTGGAGAAGGGTGCGATGGTCTTCTCCAAACTTCTTCAGCTTGGACGACCTCTTCCATGCGGCATAGGATTTCCTATGGCCTCTTCTTTTTGATGGTTCAAAGGTTGCACCATCACTTTCTTCAGAAGGTGAAGAATTTGAAGAAGGTGGAGAAGAGGGTGACCTCTTTCTCGCCTTTTTCTTGTCTTGATCTTCGTCGTCTTCACCATCACTTTGATAAGAGGAAGAGGATGAAGAAGATGGAGAAGAGGGTGTCCTCTTTCTCGCCTTTTTCTTCTCTTGCTTTTTATCATCCCTCTTTGAATTATGGTGTGGAGAAGGGTGCGATGGTCTTCTCCGCTTTGGTAGTGATGGAGAGCGTTTAGCCCGCCATCTTCGTGGAGCCATCTCCGCCGAGGTGGCGGGAGACTCACTTCTTTCTCGTTCCTTTGATGGAGGCTCTTGAGTTCTCCTTTGGGAAGGAGATGCATCATCAAGAAGTAAATTCTTGAGCCCTTCGTATGGATTCTCTTCTTCTTCCCGAATCGGAGAGAGACCTCTTTTGCAAGTCTCACAAGGAGGCTTCCTAGGTGTTCTCCCATCATGGTGGTGAGCTTGGAGAATCCCATGAGCACGGAGCTGCCGTTGCACTTCACTTTGGAGAGATGGATTGCCCATGGCTTGTTGAAGCCTAGAAACAAGATAGTTAACAAGCATCGGAGCATCATTAGTAGCTTGCTCATTAGTAAAATCAAAGTTATCAACATTAATTTCACTCTCTTTACTATTGTCAGCCATTCTAACCACTTTTAGGTGTAAACTTTTTAGGTGTACTTTGGCACTTCAAGCCCTAGTTGCTACTCCTCTTTACCCCTTTAGAAAAAGCACTCAAGCTATTGCACCCGTGGCTCGAATACCATTAATTGCAAGGAATAGAAGAGAGGGTCGTTCAACACCAAAACAGCACCGGCTCCTGTCAAGCTTCTAATAGCCCAATGGTGGTTAAGCCGTAGGCAAGACGCATAGGACTCCACTATTAAGACCATATCTCTCGACGGTGATGCCTCGTTAGCTGCATGCGCACTGCAAGGCTGAAAATTCCCTATTCTACTTACTCACATGCAATTAATAATACCAACCATTTATAGCTAGCTTGAGGACCTCCCTTCTTGAGCAAGAAAAGAGAAACCTTGTGCTCTGATACCAATGTAACATTTAATGGCCTAAAAACTTGTGTGTAGCGGAAATTAGCATGAACATAGTGGGCATTTCATTAGAATAGATTCCTAATGAGAATTACAAGAGTGCTTGGGTGGAGAGAGCAACAAAAAGCATAACACCTAGTTAGATAGCATGAACAATACTTTCAAAAGAGAGAGAAATTAAGCTATTGACAACAGTTGAGGACCAGATTTGCATGGAGCCAGTCCCCCCTCCAAAAGGCTTTGTATTATGGTTCCTCCCATCAAGAGAGACATTGTACAATACAATTCTTTGTGTTCCTTCAAAACTAGCTAATGCAATGAAGATGAAAGCTTCATGCACTAAGCAAAACACTTAGAAAACACAACATCAATTATCCCCGGTCTCAGACCCAAGACCTCACACACCTTCAAAGATGGTGAGAGCTAGCAGGGTATGAGAGTAGATTGAGAGGAAGAAGGAGTGTTTTTACGCGAAAGATGTACATCTCCTCACATAATCACTCATATTAGCATAGCTTAGCTTAGTAATTAGCATGGTAGAGGAGATGAGCATGCCTTGAATCTTGGCTCTTGGTTGGATTTGCATCACAAAGCCAAGAGTTGTTGGTGTCCTCCCTTCTCACAAGCTTGGAGTAGGTGGTAAGCTTTCCCTTCAAGCTTGAGAAGGAGAGAGAGTCTTCTTTACTTTACACATGAGATTGTGTGAGTGTGTGTGTGTGTGATAATGCCTTGCAAAAATCAGCCCCCTCTCTCTCTTGGGCGACCCCTCTTGCTATTTGCTCTTGCTACCCTCTCATTGGACCTCCCCTAGCCAATGATAATTAAGTAGCATAAGTGATAGCCTTCTGACATGTGTCCCCCTTTCCCCTTTTGTGAGAGCTTTAGGTAATTTAATAATTCAACTAAACTCTCATTGGACCCCTTTGCCTCCTATCCAATAGGAATCAGGCAAGCCATTGGGCTGTTGAATGCTCATTGGACCCCTTGGGAAACTGTCCAATAGTCTTCTAAAGGACTTTGTTCTCATTGGTTCTTTTATTAAGTGTTTTTAAATTAATTAAACTAGATTTACTCTAGCCTAATTCTCATTGGTCCACCTCCAAGGTCATCCAATAGGAATTGGGTACACCTTGTGGGCATCTGGCCTAGGGAGCTGACATGTGTCCCTCATTCCCTTTGTGTAAAGGGAGCTTGTGTGTGTGTGTGTGTGGCTTTCTCTCTCATCCCCTACAAGCTAGGCTCGCCCCCTCCTATGTAGGGATTTGAAAAGACCTTTGGGACACACACAAAGCATCCAATTCCCCCATGGTTGACCTTTGGACATAACCTTTGAATTTTGGAACCTTAGCATTTTGGAAGTCTTAATGGGCTGAACCTTAGGGTCTTTTTAGCCCATTGTTGCACATGGCTCTTTTGCAGATGGCCTCCCCTTTGGATCCCTATTTTCCCTCCTTTGGATCCCTATTTTCCCTCCTTTGGATCCCTACTGTGGCTGGTCTGCTAGCTTAACCAATATTCTAGCTTTTTCTCCCCTAGAACTTCCCCATATTAAATGATCAGTTTAACATGAGAAAATCATTTAGGAGAATTAGATATTGATTATTATGACACCTAAAGTGGGGTTTGATACCATAAGCATGTGTGATTAGGTTTTGTAAACATGTCCTAGAAGTTTTGTTACGTTTGGATGTCATTTGATGTTGTAACGGATGTGATTTGTTTGCCGATGAGCGGTTGGCTTTTGGTGATTTCAGTTACTTGAGTGTAGCTTGAGTTAGATGCGAGTTGTTAGTTGTTTTCCGAGAGATTGACAACCTCTTGTAGACTCTATGCACTAGTTGAATCAGCTTCATCCCATGGATTGACAAATTAATTGTGGTTCTCGCTAATACTGCAATAAGATAGGATGGTGAGGTTAGACATGCGTCCCACAGTAGGCAAGAATGATGAAGTGCTCAAGAGTACAAGAGGATCTGAAAAACGGCTTATGGCTACTTTTTTATAGATGCTAATTTATAGAAGAAGTGAAATCATCCAAGTGAGATACCACAATGGGTTGTTTGCATCAAAGCAACTCAATAGCAGGTGATTAAAGAGTTTCATGAATTTTTTTGGGCTAGACATAGAGGCATATGGATAAGTTCTGTCAAGATCAAAGACCACTATTGGTGGAAAGGTATGTACAAATATGTTGCTCGGTTTATAGAGACTTTCTTTGTGCGCCAACAATATAGAGACTTTCTTTGTGTGCCAACAATATTTCAATGTATGGAATCAAGACGGGTTACATCCTACTTATCCATTATCTGTGCATTACAATGTGGGTTCTAGATTTGATTGCAATGATACTAGGTGTTTGGTAGATGAGATATATTGTTATTGATAGGGAAGATATCACTAGCCAAGTTGAAGGGAGAGCTTTGCGTACCAAAGCTACTAGTTATGTATGCAATTTTTTCTTGAGATATGATTTCTAGGTATAATATTGTTGGAAAATCACTATTGATAGAGGAGAGTAGGATGAAGATGAAGCTCATGAGTTTTTTGCTCGCTTGGGTATCAAATTGGCTCTTACTATAGTGTATAATGTAGAAAGTAATGGGAAAACTTAAAGATGACATTTGTCTATTGTTAAAGCTTTGGCAAAGGCATGTCATGAGCATATTGGTGATTGGCCTAAGGGGGATGATCAAAGTACACATAGTTTTGTTACAGGTTTTATGCCATTTGAGTAGATGTATAGAGGAGGTGGTTATGTCATTATTTCCATATGAAGTAGGTATGTCTATATAAGATTTTCTTGCTTTGCATATTTGCCAACTTGAGAAGCGTAAAGAAGACATTGAGCATGCCAACGTAAAGCTCACAGAAACACGTTTGAAGAATAAAGCAGCATTTGATGAGAAACATAGGTTATAGCCTTATGCTATCAAAGATAGTGATTGGGTACTTGTTTATGACACTACTTGGAAAACTAGTACCCTGCAATGTGTAAATTGGTTAAGCATTTCTTTGAACCCTATTATCTATTACATGCTTATGATAATGGGACATGCAAATTATGGGTGAGTTCAGAGGCACCGAGCTTGGAGTGCCTATTACAGTAGGAAAAAGAATCAAATTGTTCAAAAAATGGGATATCCAATTGTTCTTTGATGATCAAAGCTCATATCAACTACAAGAGGATGATGATATGTATGCATCAGAGGATGCATCTGCTGATGCTCTTGATGATGCTTAATAAAGAAGATTGGCACATGTCGGAGGATGTGAAGGTTTAGAGGGGCTTGATGTCATGTTGCTTCACTTTTATGATGGGAAAAAGGGCTAGGGAATGCAAATTATGCTTGCTTGAAGTGTATATACTATTTTTGCAATGATGAGGCATGGTAGCAGTCAAGGTAGCAATCAAGGGTATTGTATATGTATGCCAAATGTGGATTTTGGCATACAATCAAGGGTAAGTTATATGTATGCCAAATGTGGATTTTGGGACCAATTAGTGTGATTTTTCTAATTGTGATATAGGTAGCAATCAAGGGTGAGTGTATATGTATGCCAAATGTGGATTTTGGGACCAATTAGTGTGATTTTGCTAATTGTGAGCCAACATGCCTAAAACTTGCAAAAAATACAGGTTTGTGGATTGATTATGTAGTGCTCAAAGTGCTCTACAAGCACATCTTTATGGCTCAAAGTCCGGATGGGAAAGATATGAGTACTTTAATATTTTTGGAGGTCATGTCTGCAATTTTTGGGTCAGCTTTGAAACGCATACCCAAGTAATTGATTATAATTTTCCAAGGTTTTTTTTATAACCTCTAACATGAGGTGTGCTTTACAATGTTCAGATAGGATTCCGTTTGGTCCAATTATGCTTATTTTAAGTTGACATTGAATGCCTTTCACAATTTCTAAGCTTTGTCAAACAAGGAAATGTGATGCAAGGGTGTGAAAGTTGAAGATTTACAACTGAAGTTGATGTTTAAATTGTGGCAATGAGATCTAGGTGTATCCAAGACTTATTGCACCCGAATTGGGTTTGAAACAAGACAACTACAGCCAAAATACAACAATATCGATGGACAAACTTTACGGGAATTTTAAGCCTCAAGTAAGGACAACTTTCCAAGTCGAGGGCCAAATTTCTAGGACTTTAAATTATGGGTGTCAAGTTTGAGGGCTTGCCGTTGAACTTCCCATGATCAAAATATCATCTCTAAAAAATTTTGGTGGTGTGTTTTGAGGCTCAAAGAGGGAGCGCATGCCCAATTCCATGTGGCACAGCAATGAAATCCCACATGCGAGTTTAGAATAGAATTTCACACAATATGATATAATTTTTTGAAGCTCTGCCCCCCTCAAATGAGGAGGAGATCCCAATAGTAGCCTATGGTGTGGGTTGCACCTTGCAATGTGCGGGCGTGCATGCATGTGTATTCGTATGCCAACAAAGTGATGGCAGACCGATGGCTACAGTGGTGATGCCTTGGTGGCGCTCTTGGTTTTCTTCACACGCAAGGCCCTATGCTTTATCATAAAATGTCTAGAATCTTTTTGTAAGGAAAATAAAGTGGAGGCAACAATGCCGGCATTGTTGCCCCCTCCCCTATGGATTGAGTGGTAATTCAAATCCCATAAATAGGAGGGCCTTGCATGGGCATGCAAAATAGAAGAATGGGAGGGGGAGATATAAAAAGGAGAGGACAATACACAAGGGTTTCTTTTAATGTTTTGGTGCAAGGTAAGAAGAAGAGGAAGAGGGGCGGGGGGGGGGGGGGGGGGGGGGGCGGGAGCAAGGTGCACCCTCTCATGCGCTCTTTGGAGTGGTAGAAAACCTCTCTTCTCTCTTCCTCAATCTTTTATTGAAGATGGAGCTTTGGGTTTGAAGGTTTTCACATCTCTCTCTCTCTCTCTCTCTCTCTCTCTCTCTCCATCTTGGTGAAGAAGGAAAAAAAGAGTAGTGTCTGGCAGTAAAGGAGGAAGAAGAGGTTTCTTTTGAGGATATTTTCTTTCAAGATTTCTTTGAGTAGGGGTTTGGAGTGAACTTTTCTTGGTTATTACTTTAATTACCATTTTTAGCGAGAAAAGCTCGCTCCATACAAGCTTTGGAGCGAGCATTTTTTTTATTGCTTTAATTACCATTCATAGCAAGAAAAGCTCGCACCATACTCTTGTCAACATCTCTCTTCTCTCTCCATCTCAATCTCTCTCTCTCTCTCTCACAACCCCCCTCTCTCATCTGCAAGATCTAAAACAGCAGTCTACCATAATAGCTCTCAAAATGTTAGGCATTTTAAAAGTCTTTATTCTACAAAAATGTAAACTAAATCAAAACATAGTCCACGTAGATGATTTTCCCAAAACCTTATGTACACTAGGAGACAATGAAGCTATGAAAATTAGGTATGTGTGTAGATGACTTGTAGTCAGTGGGCACAATGTACAGCCTCTCCAAAGGGATGTAGGAGACTCCCCAAAGGAGAGAAAGACATTCCTTTTGTGATTTTTTTGGAAATACCAAGGAGATTTCACTATTCTCTTCAACAAAGTACGTTCGCATAGTATCAAAGAAACTCTCACAAGGAGACTTGGATTAGGAGAGGAAGAAGTGGCTCATGTCATAAACTTGACGTCCATATGATGAAGGGCTTTAGATGTTCATATGAAGTACACCAATGAGGACATGCCTTCACAAAGGCAACAACCTAAAACATGCTCCATATACATAACAAAGTGTAAGAGACAAAACCCCACCAAAACTCTTCTTGTCCAATATGCTATTAAAAGCCTCGTACACCAAGAAAAGAAAGGAGACCCTATCCATCATTTTCTTCACTTTCTTTTGAGATTTACTTTTTAGAAATTGAGTTCTCTTATGAAGACTTCTTCATTTCCAAGGGCTTAAAGAAAAGGTCCCAGTGATGTATCCAACCAAGAAACAAGCATGTCAATCCTAGAAGTTCAAAGAAAGAGAAAAGAGTTTTAGTTCCTCTTCTTGTGAAGTACCTTCTTGTGAAGAAGGTACTTGTAGCAACTCTAATAAAATTTTAAATGTCATCCAATAATAGAGGGATCCAAGAGATCCAAGTGAAGGTATAGTCTTCTTGTGAAGGTACTTGTAGCAATCTTCTCCTTTGATTTTCTCAATGACGCTTCGGATATCCATGATTTTGAGGGCATTTTCTACAAGGTGGACAAACTGTCGATTGTGTGCAAGTGTATGATAGCATCACAAAATTTCATAGTTTCTTTGTACTACATAAGGTGGCATCGGTAAAAGGTCACTTGGTAGTTATGGACCATGACCTATGTGATGATGCTAGTAATCCCGTGAGGGCGATTGAAGTAATGTGTGAAAATGAGTTGGTGACAGTTGTTAGGATTAGAAGCAATGTCACTCTAAGACAGGTGCAAGACAATTTTCTTAACGAGATGGACCTCAACATGCTTGCAAAATTTGTTTTCAACTGCAACATGAAAAAGGTACTATGTTGTGCGTCCATTAGTTATTGTGTCTATGTAATCTATATTCTCATTGTGATCATGTTGACTCAACTCTTCTCGCGCTTGATGTGTTGCAAGTACCCAAGAGAAAGGAGACTACGATAGTATGTGCACAAATTGCAAATGATAGACTAAACAATGTGCATTGCATAGCTTGATACAAAGACTAGTTTCATAGATCATTGTAACACAACACTTTACCGTAAGGCCAAGACGGCATATGAAAGCCGTTTTCTCAACAAGTTGTACACATCACTTTTGCAAACATTATACAATTATCATTGCATAGAAAAATTGGCGCCCAATTTTTTATTCAAAAATTAAAAATGAGTACATTCCATTTGAGTGTTTTAATGGTCTCCAATAGTAGGTGAGGCAGGGGCATGCACGATAGAGGGTGAGGCAGGGGGGATGGTTGTTGTGGGGGTGGTGTTCATTGGTGTGTAGAAGAGGCAGGGGCATCAAAGGGTGGAGGGTGATGAGGGGTCGAGGGCCTAGGAGAGGTATCTGGGGAAATGGTCATGGGGTAGGCTACTGCATTGCTGGAGGAGTTGCGGGGTGTCTCCTTGGTTGAGGCCATGGAGTGGGCCTTGGTGCTGGTGGCATGAACGCATCGTGCACTCCTTCTGAGCGCGTTGTTATACAAGGTTGATCATGTTCTCAACCAATGTGGTTGAGAAAAAATCAACATGCATATCTATATAATCTTCTAGTTTTCTAGCTTGCAAAATCATTCAATCCCATAAGTTAGTTTAACACTAGTTTTGTAATCAGACACTCAAATGTCCTGAGACGCTAAAGTGTCCTGTTTTTCTAGCAACTTGTCATAATTATTTGGTGAATCTAGAAAAACAATTCATAGGTCACATTCATATCTTAGGTCAGCTATGAGGTGAAGAACATAACCAAATTTAAAATTTTGTCAAAATTAATACCAAATTAAGATTATAATGATAAGTTTTAAGATGAGAAATCATACAAAATTTAGTGCAGTTTTAACAAAATTTTCATAAATTGAATATACCTTCTCATCAAAATAAGATTTTTCATAGATTTTAAGGTGTATGGATACGAAAAAACTTATTATAGCAAGAAATTGAGTTTCATAACCTAGTTATGAGACTAGATTTTTGTTATAATCAAAACACAAAAATCTTGTAAATGCTGACAAAGAGGAAAATTTTGGTCTTTCAAGGCCTCTTCATTAACATGATGAGGTTATGGGACAAAACCTAAGGTGTATAATGTATCTATAGGTCAATACCCATCAACTAAGCATTTTTCAAAAGTTCAAACTCATAGGCATCTTGTAATTAACTTCATTTTTAAAAGTTTGTAGTGCATAATTTCTTGCAAAAAAAAAAAATTGTTATGAAAAACTAATGAAAGTGTGTATATAAATCTCCCGATTGTGTCCATATGAGGCATTTGTATATAAATAAGTGAGATGAACAAAAAAATCCAAAAGTGGACTTTATTTTAAGGCTTATATTTCATAAATAAAAAAACATAATTACAACATGCGCAGTTTTTTGGATATGCCATAAATCACCAAATGTGGCTTGCATAACCATTAAAAATGATCGCCTTATGTAATGGAGTCATAGATCTAGTATATATGCATCATAAGAAACCGTAAATTTAGATGAACTAAATTTTTTTTGTGATCGTTAGTTGAATTTGTGAATGTTGCATATTTGACCCACATGAATTTCTATAGTTAATTCTAGTCACAAAGGATTTTTTTCTCACATGACAATTGCAAAAATATCAAGCACATATATAAGTATTTACCACAGATTATTGCATGCACCCTGCTCATTTTTTTCTTAGGCTAGAGTACGAGTTTTAATGAAATATTGAATGTTGTTTTGCGTAGGTCCTTTTTATGAGTGTAGTTACTATTGAGGTTATGATCAAAAGTGAGGGATTATAATTTCTACGAGTACTTTGAATAACATTTTATAAGTTTGCAAAAGCATTTCTTGAGATGTGTTCTAGATTTCATGTACCGTTTTATTTAAATTCGTGAAAAAAGGACACTAAAGTGTTCTTTTTGGTACCAAACTAGTGTTAATTAAGAGGTTATAAGTCATGGATAGTGATGAGAAAAAAGCAGGTGCTTATGCTTCTGTGCTCCTCCCCATACATGCACTCCAATAGGAGCTCTATGTTCATTAACACCCTCCAGCCACCACTGGCATTAATTGCAATCAACTCAAAGCAATGATGAGGGTGGTCGTGACGTTAATGGCAATGATGAGGGTGATTTTCACATCATTGGGCATCATGACCTTTTGTGAGAAGCCTATAAATAAGAACCGGTTGTGTGTTCATAATCGTTTGAGTGAGTTGAGTGCATCCCCATATTTTGCGGCATATTTCTTAGTTACTCCCTACTTCTCATTGTGTGCCATATCGTGCACAATGGACCCTTTCTAGAACGAGATTGAAGAGGAGGTGCTTGCTCTCAAGAAATGACAAATGACAAGCTATCTAATTTTCTCTACTGTATTGGCCTTCATCACTGTGAGGAAAAAATCAGGCCAATGTTTAATCCGAAGTTCTTGTTGAAAGAGTGGATAGCTACCGGGCACAACTTCTGTGTAGAATTTTAGCACACCTACCAGAAACAAAATGTTGGCAGAATAGTTCAGATGCAGGGAATACGCTTTGTGCATACAAAGGCCGTAAGTTCCAATCCCTCAAAGAAACACATTCTCTCAAGGATCTGGTTGAAGCTTCCAATGCATATGCAGGTTTCATTCTATACTTGCATATTATTTTGAGATATCATGTGGATGCAGAAAAGAAGCCATTAGGCGATTGTGTGTCTGTCATGGGTGACGATTTGATGCCTCATCAAAGTGGAGCCTATAGGTTTTAGAGGGTGTACAGCTTCTAGAAGGCGTTTTTCCTACAAGTGTCCTTCCTGCCATCCCGATTGGTGATTTGTAGTATGTAATGCTCAATTATATCATGGAGATTTTTACTTGTGAGATGACTATTTTCTTGCCATAGTGGCACGGAATCTAGAAGAGGATAATGCCATCATAGACCCTGAGCACAACCAGTACTTTGTAATAGATGCCCATATGTCACAAGGTGAGTTTGTAGTTCCAGCAAGGGCACTTGCAATGATCTACAATGATATAGCTAGTTGTGGACATCTATCACAAGTACTCTATGGTAGATGCCCATACATCACCATATGAGTTTGTAGATCGAGCAAGGGCACTTGCAATGATCGACAACGATGTAGTCAAGTGTGAGGCAACACCTTAAACGGAAGAGGAGCTCAAGGTGGTGCAAAACAACTACGAGTAACAAACATGGGAAAAACCAATTCATCGACTTCCTCATCAGCCTCAACATCCACGGCGCCACCCAACATGGTGGACATTGCCATCAATTTATGGACTGAGGCACTACTTGAGAAAGATGAAAATCAAAAGGTGAAGTTTTATTTTCTTGTATGGATTAACACTTCTTTTATATATAATAATCCTTGCTATTAATTGCTTGCAGCAGTTGGTTGTTTATGACGATAACTTCATTCCTCATCCTCGTGGAAAAGGCATGGGAGACTTAGGAAAGAATTATTCCCTTGGCCAATATTTGAAGCATTTGATATATCCAAGTCTTTTGTGTTACCATATACATGTGGTAGTTGTTAGAAAATAAGACGTAGCTAAATAGATTTTTGAGTAGATTACTTAATGGAGAGAGATAGATTTCACCACAAGAGATTATAGAGTGGAGAGAGAGAGAGAGTACACACGATATACGTGGTTCACCCAATGTGGGCTACGTCCACGGGAAAGCAGCCACCCAATGGCTTTAGCACTTCAAAAGAAGAAGTAGTTTACAAAGGGATTAAACCCTTGATAGAGCTCCCGCCTTGCTTCACTCTCACCACCTCACACTCACCTTGTTGCATCAACTTCACACTATGAAATGTGTGTAGAAATGGCCTCCTTTTATAGGCCAAAAGGGCTGCCCTCTCTTATGAGAGACAGCCATGTGTAGCCGCCCTTGTGCGAATAAGTCCAAATCGGACCCTCCAATCCGCCCATGTGTGGCCGCCCTTGAGAAGACAAGTTCGCTTTTGAATTCGGCCACCGGCCATTGAATTCGGCCATCGGCCACCGGCCATTGACTTCCGACCACCGGCCATCGGCCATTGACTACCGGCCACCGGCCAACCGACCGGTTGTTTTTCGACCACTTTCCGGCCGCCGTCTGACCATAATAGTTGCCCCTGATTCTTGTCCGTGAAAATTTTAGTTTCTGGTGAGTGATGTTCCTTCACGCACGATGGCTTCTCCTCATAATGGGGGCCTTACAAATGTGCGCTTTTACCACAGAAAATTACAAGGGTAAATCAGGCTCCATACTTAACAATCTCCCACTTGGAGACTGATCTCCAAACCAAACCTGTGACTGCTTTCCATTCTAGCTTCTTATCCTTGAATGCCGATTGAAGATGAGCAAAAGCTCAACTTCTCCTTGTTGACCACTTTTGTAAACATGTCTGCAGGATTTTCACTTGTATGCACCTTTCCTAGCTTTAGCTGTCCCTCTTCCAAAAGAGTGCGTATGAAGTGATATCTCACCTCAATGTGCTTTGTCCTTGAATGAAAGGCTGAGTTCTTTGCAAGATGGATAGCGCTTTGGCTATCACTGTACAAGACACAATTGTCTTGTTTGAATCCAAGCTCTTCTAAGAATCTGTGAAGCCATAGAATTTCTTTGCTTGCCTCCGTCATTGCTATATACTCTGCTTCCGTGGTAGAAAGTGAAACCACTTTCTGCAGCTTTGAAGCCCAGCTTACTGCCATGCCTCCAACCATGAACACATAGCCAGTAGTGCTTCTTCGAGTATCTTTGTCACCTGCCATATCTGCATCAGCATACCCTTCTAGAAAAATATCAGTTCCTCCAAAATACAAAGCATTTGTTGTTGTCCCTTTTAGATACCTAAGTATCCACTTCCAGCTTGCCAATGCTCTTTACCTGGGTTGTCCATGAACCTACTCACAACTCCCACTGCATGTGCAATGTCTGGCCTTGTCCAGACCATAGCATACATTAGAGAACCTACCGTTGCAGCATATGGAACTTTAGACATATAGGCTATCTCCTCTTGTGTCTTTGGACACATATCCTTCGTTAGTTTAAAATGACCAGCCAAAGGTGTAGAAACTGGTTTTGCATTTTGCATTGCAAACCTTTCTAGTACCTTCTTGATGTAATCTTCTTGAGATAGCTTTATTGTCTTCTTCGTCCTGTCCCTTGATATTTTCATACCAAGTATCCTCTTTGCAGCACCTAAATCTTTCATTGAAAAAGATTTGGACAGCTCCTCTTTTAGGTCTTTGATGTCCTGCATGTTAGCACTTGCAATCAACATGTCATCAACATACAACATTAGGATGATGAATTTCCCATCTCCCAAATTCTTCGTGTAGACGCAGTGATCCGAGTTACATCTTGTGAATCCATGATCCAACATCCATCGATCAAACTTCAAGTACCATTGTCTTGATGCTTGCTTTAAACCATACAAGCTCTTCTTTAATCTGCAAACCATTTTCTCCTTACCTTTTACTTCATACCCCTTTGGTTGAAGCATGTAGATTTCCTCCTCTAAGTCACCGTGAGGGAATGCCGTATTTACATCCATTTGCTCGAGATTTAGATCATGAGCAGCCACAAGGCTTAAGCCAAGAGTTCATTTTTACAACAGGAGAAAATATTTCATTGACGTCAATACCTTTCTTTTGAGAAAACCCTTTTACCACAAACCTAGACTTGTACCTTTTCTTCCCACCTTCTTCTTCCTTCAGCTTGTACACCCATTTGTTTTGAAGTGCCCGCTTACCTTTAGGCAACTCAACCAACTCCCATGTTTGGTTGCGATGTAGTGAGTCCATCTCCACTTGCATGCTCTTCGTCCATTGTTCTTTGGATTCATGTTGCATAGCTTCTTCGTATGATTTCGGCTCTCCAAAATCTGAGATCAAGAGATGGTTGAAGGAAGGAACAAACCTTTCTGGAGGTCTACTTGCTCTTGTAGATCTTCGGGGAATAGGTTGAGGCTCCTCATTTGGTTGATGTTGTTGCACATTGTCACCGTTTGCAGTCCTTGAGTCTTCACCGTCCTCAAGCTCCATGTGCTCATCACCTGTTTCTTTTGTTTGTTTTCTTTCCAAGTAATCTTTGTACATATTTTGTTCGTTAAATATTACATCTCTACTCCTTAAGATTTTACCATCTTCAGGATTCCATAGGCGATACCCAAAGTCTCCTTCTCCATAGCCAATGAAGAAACACTTTTTGGACTTTGCATCTAGCTTTGATCTTAGGCTTCTATCTATGTGCATGAAAGCCTCACACCCAAACACTTTGAGAAATGCATAATTCACCGGTTTACCTGTCCATGACTCTTCTGGAACTCCCCCATCCAATGCCGTTGAGGGTGACCGATTGATTAAGTACACAGACGTACTTACACCTTCCGCCCAAAGCTCAAGCGGTAGGCCTGCATGTAGCTGCATGCTTCGTGCTCGTTGCATGATTGTCATGTTCATCCTTTCCAAAATCCCATTTTGTTGAGGTGTCCTTGGGGTTGTCCTTTGCCTCCGAATGCCATTGCTAGCACAAAAGGTTTCAAAAGCTTGGCTGTAGTATTCGCCTCCATTGTCGGATCTGAGGCATTTAACCTTGGTACCTGTTTCATTTTCCACAAAGGCTTTCCACCTTTGAAATATGGAAAATACATCGGATTAATTCTTCGTGACATAAACCCATGTTTTTCTACTCGCATCGTCTATGAATGTTACATAGTACAATGAGCCACCAAGTGATGGTGTACTTGCAGGACCCCAAACATTAGAATGAACCAACTCAAGTTTTTTATTTTTTCTTTCATTTCCTGATTTTTGAAATTTTACCCTCTTTTGTTTACCATAAACACAATCTTCACAGAACTCTAAGTCCACTTCTCTCAAACCTGGTAGAAGCTTCTTTGTTTGAAGGATTTGCATTCCTTTGGCACTCATATGCCCAAGTTGGTAGTGCCACACCGCACTGTCAACTTCTGTAGTTGCTGCACAAGCTGAAGGTTGCGTGCTAACAATACACAAGTAATGTGTACCGACTTTTTCTCCCTTGGCAACCACCAAAGATCCCTTTGAGATCTTCCACCGTTTGTTTCCGAATGAAATGTTGTGACCTTCATCGTCCAATTGTCCTGTAGAGATCATTTTTTTGCGAAGAGAAGGAACATGCCTAACATCTTTAAGCTTCCATTCATTTCCGTTAGCAGTTTTGACAGAAACTGTACCTTTGCAGACAATCTCACAAGCTTCATCATCTCCCAAGTATACATACCCAAAATTATCTTTGGTGTAGTCTTGGAAATGTTGCTTGTGTGGTGTCGCATGGAATGAAGCCCCGGAATCTACTATCCAGGAATTAGACACATTGTCTAATGAGAGAATTAGAGCATCTTGCTCTACTTTACCTGCCACATTGGCCTCCGATGTTGGCTTGTTGTCTTGAGACTCTGTCTCCTTCTTCTTCTTGGACCAGCAATCCTTCTTGACGTGGCCCTTCTTGCCGCAGTTCCAACATTCAAGAACTGACTTTGTGCGTGACTTGCTCCGCCTTGAGCGATCACGACCCTTTTGGTTTTTGAACCTCTCCTTAAGCCTTCCTCTTGTTTCCACTGATAGTGCAGCACTTGATGATTCTCCTTTGCTTCTCCTTCGCATTTCCTCGCTTAGGAGAACACCCACAACATCATCAAACTTAAGAGTATTTGTGCCAGAGATAGAATTACTTACAGCCATCACAAGGCTGTCCCAACTATCCAGTAGAGATGATAGTATAAGGAGAGCTCGCACTTTGTCATCGAAATTGATTTTCACTGATCGAAGTTGACTTATGTTTGTGTTAAAGTCATTTAGGTGTTCTGCAACTGAACCATTCTCTGCCATCTTTAGATTGAACAAGCGCTTCATAAGAAATACCTTATTGGATGCCGATGGTTTCTTGTAGAAGTCGTCAAGTGACTTCATCAAGTCCTCCGTGGTCTTCATCTCCGAAACATTGAAGGCCACCGTTGACGCCAAGCTTAACCGGATTGTTCCCAGTGCCTTTCGAACAAGGACAATCCATGCTTCATATGCCATTGTTGTGGGCTTCTTCACAAGACCGCCTAGTGCCAAATAGAGGTCCTTCTGGTAGAGATAGTCTTCAATCTGCATCTTCCAATGTCGGTAGTTTTTGCCGTTCAACTTCTCAATTTTGAGCTTCCCTTCCTCCGCCATAACTCCCACTCAATTCAAGGAATCCTTTCCTTGAGATAATTTAGCTACGAGCAAACCTTGCTCTGATACCAGTTGTTAGAAAATAAGACGTACCTAAATAGATTTTTGAGTAGATTACTTAATGGAGAGAGATAGATTTCACACACAAGAGATTATAGAGTAGAGAGAGAGAGAGAGAGAGAGAGAGAGAGAGAGTACACACGATATACGTGGTTCACCCAATGTGGGCTACGTCCACGGGAAAGCAGCCACTCAATGGCTTTAGCACTTCAAAAGAAGAAGTAGTTTACAAAGGGATTAAACCCTTGATAGAGCTCCCGCCTTGCTTCACTCTCACCACCTCACACTCACCTTGTTGCATCAACTTCACACTATGAAATGTGTGTAGAAATGGCCTCCTTTTATAGGCCAAAAGGGCTGCCCTCTCTTATGAGAGACAGCCATGTGTAGCCGCCCTTGTGCGAATAAGTCCAAATCGGACCCTCCAATCCGCCCATGTGTGGCCGCCCTTGAGAAGACAAGTCCGCTTTTGAATTCGGCCACCGGCCACCGGCCATTGACTTCCGACCACCGCCCAACCGACCGGTTGTTTTCCGACCACTTTCCGGCCGTCGTCCGGCCATAATAGTTGCCCCTGATTCTTGTCCGTGAAAACTTTGGTTTCCGGTGAGTGATTTTCCTTCACGCACGATGGCTTCTCCTCATAATGGGGGCCTTACAAATGTGCGCTTTTACCACAAAAAATTACAAGGGTAAATCAGGCTCCATACTTAACAGTAGTGATGTGTGTGAACACACTAGGACCGCCGGGGAATTTTTCCCTCTTTAGGAGGTTTTTTCCCACGTGCATTGTATATACGCCCATCACTCTAGGGCTATCTATCTTTCCATTGCACACTAAGTAATACACTCTCTATTGTGTGCCTTGAGCTTCCTTCATCTTCTCCAAGCTGTGTGCGTTTCTCTGCAACCCTAATTCCAACAATTGGTATTGAAGCAGATTGCATCCTCCCGGGCTTAATCGCCAGCTGCTCCAGCAAACGTTTGCTTACTTTCTTTGATTTCAGTGAGGTTTGGCAAGCATTCGCAGGTCAACAAATAATTAGGGAGGGCTCGTAGAGCTCAGTCTATTCAGATTTTTGACTCGGGCTCATTTCGGCCTCCATTTCCACTACAGGCAGGTTTGCACAGGTAATTTTGTCATTTTGTACAGAATTACTGTCAGTGCAATTTTATTCATAACAAGTGCCTTACAGTCTTCTATGGTTTGTGCTATATAGCATGTGTTGTTCCCGCTTCATTTCTCCTCTTTTCGGGCAGTTTTCACATCAGGTGCAGCATGTACCATGGTTGAAAACAGCACAGATGTGTTCAAGATGTTTGTTGCTAAGGACAGATTGGATGGGGACAATTATCCTATGTGACCTTACATGATGCAACATGTTCTTGTGTCAGAGGGCATTTGGAATATTGTGCACGGCATTGATGTACGTCCTGGTTTAGGGGATGTAGGCGATGTTGAGGATGTTGCAGGTCTTGCTGCAAGGATTGCTGCTATTAGAGTTGTTTTGCCTATGGTAGAACAATCTCGTTGGGATGTAAAGGATACGCAGGCTCACGCATTGATTTTGTTTTCTGTGAAGCGTATTATTGTTCCTCACATTCATTCAGCAAAATCTACAAAACAGACTTGAGATATTCTAGAAGGTATTTATGGAAGCCGCAATGAGGCTAAAATTGCTTTGTTGTGTAAAGAGCTAGAGTCGAAGATTATGCATGCGGAAGATGATATGGACACTTTTCTTGCTGGCGTCAAGGATATCAATGAGCAACTTATCTCTGTAGGTAAAGTCATTTCAGACAGTTCCCTTGTGCAGATTGTTCTTGATGCCTTACCAGATTCTTACCAGACTTTTGCTAGAACATAGAGATTTATGACCCAAGGAAATCCAAAAGTTTTCAAGTTTGATGCATTATGCACATTGTTGTTGCAAGAGTCACTTTCTAGAAAAAACAGGACTAGACAGTGTGCAGTTGAATAGGCTTTTATTGCTTCTCAAAGAAAGGGTGGTAACAGTAATGCAGCCACTTCTTATGGTTCTGTTGTGAGTGGAAAAACTTCTTCTCTCAATGCTTCTGCTAGCAACACTTCGTCTGGCAATTCTGGTGATAAGGGCAAAAAGAAGATGCGTTGCCATTATTGTAAAGCTAATGATCACTTGATCAAGCAGTGTCCTAAGTTGAAGGCCAAAGAGGCTAAGAAGAAAGAGGATGGTTTCACTACAAATGCTGGTTCCACTGCAAATGCAGCCATTGTTGAGTCTTCTATAAAGGAGACTATAATGCTGATGCTGATGCAGAATAGGCTTTTTGTGCAGAGTGCACTTACAATCCTGATGTCCATGATGCATGCATGTCAGTTGTTGATGCAGATTCACATGTGTGGTATTTCGATAGTGGTGCTACAAAGCACATTACTTCACATTGTGAATTGTTCACCTCTCTCGAGTCTGTCCCTCATGGAAATTCTCTCACTTGTGCCAACAATGCCTCTTATCCAGTTCGGGGAGATTGCGCTTACTGCTGCAAATGGTAGTTCTTTCACACTTGTTGATGCACTTTATGTACCTAGTATCAAGAAGAATCTTTTGTCTGTATCTGCACTTGCTAGACTTGGACTTGTAGTCAAATTTGTGGATGACAGGTATACAGTTCATGATCTCAGTTTTGGTGATAAAATTGTTGCATCTGCTCTTTTGTGTCGTGGGCTGTATAAGCTCACTTTGTATGACAAGTGTGGACAAAACTTTGCAAATGTAGTTGCAGATTCAAGGGCTATTTCACATGCAAAATTTTGGCATACATGTTTTGGTCATCTGAATTTTTCCAATTTGCTGCATTTGCAGAAATCTAATATGGTTGCTGCTTTGCCACCTCTTGAAGCACCTGTCAAACATGTTTGTGAAGGCTGTTGTCGGGGGATAATCATGCGAAAGGTGAGCCGGGAAGGCACCGAGCCCCTGGCTATGAGAGGTGCGGGGGAAAAGAGGTGCAGCAGACACAATTTAAGGAAACAGAGCTCAAAACAGACAACTTAGCTTAAGCCTAATAAACGATAGCATCCCTGCTTAATCAAATGTTAATGGAAATGTTTATGCTCTTTACAAAGTTTAACCTGTCTCAATCCAAGTGTTAATCAAGACAATTAGTAGGAGCCGCCTTGGACTATCTTCTGTCTTCAACTCCAATGGCCTTGGTTGGTCGGATTCGATTGAAGGTTCCCGGCTTAATTCCGATTTAACGGCTTGGAGATTATGGCTTGGAGAGCTTAAGATTATGGCTTAGGCGATATTAGTATTAGGCTTGGGTTAAGAATTTGTGATTAGGCACGGTTTAAGGAAGCTTCATGAAATCCGGCTTAGCCTGGCTTGGCTTAAGATTGAGGATTAGAGCTCAACTTATGATATTAGGCTTAGTCCTAGGTTGGCTTGGCAGAAGAGCTTAAGAGATCCGAGCTTATCCTTGGCTTGGCTTCAAAAATTAAGAAATCGGGCTTAAGCTTGATTAATGAGAGTTTAGGCTTGGCTTATGAGGTTAGGATTCAAAGCTTGGGCTTAGAGAAATTATGAAGTTTAGCATGGTTATGGATTCAAAGCTTGATTAATGAGAGTTTAGGCTTGGCTTATGAGGTTAGGATTCAAAGCTTGGGCTTAGAGAAATTATGAAGTTTAGCATGGTTATGGATTCCGAGATTAGGCTTAGGCTTTGGTTTAAGGGTTTAGAGATTAAGGTTTGACGAGATTAAGATTGGCTTAGCTTATGCTTGGCTATAGGCTTAGAGCTTAAGAGATTAGAGAGCTTGTGATAGGATTCAAAACTTGGCTTATCAGGTTAGGCTTAGGCCTCAAGAGGATTAGAGATGCTAAGCTTTGAGAGCTTAGGATTAAGAAGGCTTAAGGCCTCTTACCTTCCCTTCCCTTGAGAGCAAGTGATCAATGAAAGGAAAGGCCTTTCAAACAGAATGAGCGAGAGAGAGCTTGTGAGCCGCATCTCCCCTTTTATAATTTCCATGAGCCTTTTCTTGCTAAAAGGGGCCTAGGCACCCATTAGCGATGTTGCTAATGGGTACCCCCCGGTCACGTGGCAGGCGGATTCTAAGTTGCCCAAAAACCAGCACAGCTGGTGCTGAAAATCAGCGCAAGGAGCTCCTAAGCAAGTTACAATTCTACGACGAGCTCATCCGAGGCGTCGTTCGGCCTGTACGAGCCCATCTCCTTCCCGCTGCCGCTGCGGCTCTACTTGCCATGCCCCTCTTTTGTTCACACCCTTTTTCCTTTTTGTTTTAGTTAGGGTGGCCCTTGAATTAGGCCCTTGGGTGGCCGGTCTTAAAGGGCGGGCGGCCTTTGGCTTGCAAGGCACCATATTTGGTACACATTTCGGCTGAGCAAGGCATCACATTCGGGCATACATGCCGGCCATGCAATGTTTTGCAAAAAGGCTTCATGTTCGGTACACATGTCGGCCAAGGCAATGCCAAGCACAACATCTCACTTAAGGAGTCCCTGCCAACAATCTCTTCATGAATGTGCTTTCCTTTATCAATGGCTTCAATCACACTGCAAGCTTCCAAAATTCCCATATACGCCACTCTGATACAATATCGGGCAAGGCATTGATAAGCATAACACCTTTTCCCTAGCAGCCCCGTCGAGCAACCTCATCATGAAATTTGTTGCTTCTGCGTTCCAAACCCTGGCTACTGCTCAAAATTCCAAAATGGCGCACCGATCGAGCGGACTGGATTGGTACAGAACCGACCCCCGGTGAATCTTTGTCGGCCAATATCTTGGCGACCAGGACTCCGATCACTGATCTGAAAAAATCGACGTGCTCCTCAGAGTGAGCACTTCAGGGCTGTACATTCATTTCAATTCTGTCGCCTTAGCTACAGTTGTCCAATCCAGTACGGATATGCAATTGACTTGAACTTTAAACTGCCATAACTTCTTCACCTTAGCTCCAATTGACAAGTCGTAAAGGCAGGCTTGTAGAGCCCTTCAAGTACTTCAACTTTGATCAATAAAATCCCAATTGTGACCACTTCAAGCATACTCACTGTTTAGCATTACCAAGACATCTTTTGGCCCTTAGAGCCGCGTCTGGCACACTTCTAGCTTAGAAATTGGCTTGTTAGCAAGACCTTATAACTGCTGAATAATCATGTAGGATTTAAATAAACATGATTGGCATCCCTTTGCTCATTTTCTTGTCATGGGAGCGGAGCGGCATGACATCCACCCCCTCTGAACCTGCACAGCCTCCGGTCTATGCCAACCGGTCTTCAAGCTGCATCTTCTATAAACACCTTAATCTACTTTTCATCAAGCTCACGTAGTTGGTATAGGTATGTAAAACAAAAGAAGGTTTAAATCATAGCATCCATAGTCTAGCTCAATTATCTGGTAGCTGTCCCATCACAAATCTTTGAATCGTAGTGGTCGTATCTTCAAAGCATTCAATTATGAAAAATCTGTTTAGTGAACCCCGCCAGACTCAAGTGCTCCAGTTAATTATGCACACGGCTTGACCATCAGCTTGCTTTAGGGAACCATGTCAAGCTCAAGTATGCCTTGCTCTGTCTGCACACGGAATGGTCATCAAGTCCTTTACTTCAAGTTCTGGTAGCAGAACCATCTCAAAAGATGTGAAGATACTATAACAGTTGTCCAAAGATGTCAACTGGAAGCTAGCCATGTAATCTTATTGATCATATAACCAAAAACACTTCTGTCTTAGCATACATCCAAAAACAAATGTATTGCCAAGTAACCTGCTACTACAGGAAAATGAATGATATCTTTGAATCTGCAAGTTGCTCTTCAATAGCTCCCAGGATCAAATGGGATAATAAGAAATTGTCCCAATAGTGGCGTAGCATAATATCCACATGAGCATACATATTCTGAATTAATCAACTTCAAGCATTTTTGCTCCAAATATGCTATTCCAGGATCTAGCAGAAAGAAACCACAATGTATACCCAAAATTACCCATCCATAGTGAACCTGCTTTTGAAGATCTTTCGAATCACCTGGATCAAATACCATTAACATCACATAGCATTGATGGCCTCCGCAATATACTAGAGCTTCACCTGAAGCATAGTGCAGCAGCCACATCTCATAAACTTTTTGTAACGCAAGGTCGTTATCAGCAAGCATTAAATAATTCTGACTGCCTTTTACTGGTAGCCAGGACATCATTGACATAAGAATTACTAGGAATAGTATCCAAATCCAGCCATATTTAGCACATTGTCCAAAGAAATGAAAAACCCTGTGCACTTTATGCAATATCAAGGATGATTTAGCATCATCACCCCTTCTAGCTTCATAGCCATTACGAAAAACCTTAGGACTTTCTAGACCTGTATCATCAGAGAGATTTTTACTTGGGTTTGAGTTTGATAATGGAGAATAGCTTTATCCTGAAGATCTTCATCCATAGCATCCTTGGAAAAATCACCCTTGGAACTTTCAACATTCATCAAAACTATAGGAGTTGGCTCCTCTTGCAGCCCGTATATAAGCATAGATGTACAATCCATTCAATATCCTGTTCGCAATTAGCATGATCTAGGCAATCTTCAATATCGTCCTATGCTTCCTCATCCACATCCATGCTACTGAGCAAGCCATTATAACTTGAGAAAGGTACATCAGGCACCCCCTCTGAAGGGGTACATGCTTCACAAAGCTCTTCTATACTGCTATAGCCTTCTCCTTCATATTGGGCCAAAAAACCTTCAATTCTGGAATCTGCTTCTGTGATAATAGAATCAGCAAGCATATTGCTAGGAACAACCATAGGTTCTTTGGCATCTTTAGGTTCATCCTTTGTTCGGTCCACAATCTCGACCACTTCATCAGCTATTGTATATATAATAGATTTGTTTATGCAATCATCTGTAGTAAACCTGCTACCTTGCTCAGCTATAGTGCCAATAGATCCATTAGAAGCCTATAGTGGCTCATCTTCTTGATAGATTTTTTGAGAGTATCCCATGCCAAGGTCAATAGCTTGAAAAAAATTTCTTGTACGCTCTAGCTCTTCACTTGAACCATTATTCGAGGTAACTTCCATACGAGCAATCTTTGAAAAAAATCATATATTTGTGTTTCAGCAGTAAATTCATTATGTACCTTTGCTCGGTTGCTCAAAATATGGTCCTTTGAAGTTGAATCTGCTTCTTCCAAAGCTGTATTTGCCTTGCCTTTACTTCTTGCAGAAATATGATCCCAAAATTGATCATAATTAAGGAACTGCATATGATCCCCTTCTTCTTTATAGAAAACAATCTGGCTTCGTTCAGTAATCTCCTTCATTGTTAACTCGATAATTTTTTAGCTTTCATGAACAAACCCTTCTGCAAAATAGTCCCACTGTGTGGGGTATGTCTCTGTCAGTTCTCGGACCATATCTTTAAACTCAGAGGTTACCACTTCTTCAAAGGTCAAAATTATCCGATCTTTTGGAATTCCTCGGCTCTTCATATCCGCTTTATAACATGCAAGGAGTCCATCTGGATCATGTCCTTGAAAAATTCCATAATGTTCATGTACGGCGTCAAGTGCCATCTCCACTGCATCATCAATCTGCCCTTTCATCTTCATAGCTTTTACTTCTTGCAAACATCTCTAAACTAAGCCCAACATTTTTGGCAGATATGTTGTCTGCTACTAGATTTTTATCAAATCTATTGAGGTTGTAATCTTCAATAAACTGCTTCAACTGTGCTGAAATTTCCATCTTGTCCTCCCACCCCGGCTTGTTTTGCGTCGGGTTCACCAAGAATTTCGGGGGATAATTATGCGAAAGGTGAGCCGAGAAGGCATCGGGCCCCTGGCTGTGAGAGGTGCGGGGGAAAAGAGGTGCAGCAGACACAATTAACGGAAACAGACCTCAAAACAGACAGTTTAGCTTAAGCCTAATAAATGACAGCATCCTTGATTAATCAAATGTTAATGGAAATTTTTATGCTCTTTACAAAGTTAAACCTATCTCAATCCATGTGTTAATGAAGACAATCAGTAGGAGCCGCCTTGGACTGTCTTCTGTCTTCAACTCCAATGGCCTTGGTTGGTCCGATTCGATTGAAGGGTTGCCAGCTTAATTCCGGTTTAACAGCTTGGAGATTATGGCTTGGAGAGCTTAAGATTATGGCTTAGGCAAGATTAGTATTAGGCTTGGTTTAAGAATTTGTGATTAGGCACGGCTTAAGGAAGTTTCATGAAATCTGGCTTAGCCTGGCTTGGCTTAAGATTGAGGATTAGAGCTCAACTTATGATATTAGGGCTTAGGCCTGGGTTTGGCTTGGCAGAAGAGCTTAAGAGATCCGAGCTTATGCTTGGCTTGGCTTCAGAAATTAAGAAATCGGGCTTAAGCTTGATTAATGAGAGTTTAGGCTTGGCTTATGAGGTTAGGATTCAAAGCTTGGGCTTAGAGAAATTATGAAGTTTAGCATGGTTATGGATTCCGAGATTAGGCTTAGGCTTTGGTTTAAGGCTTTAGAGATTAAGGTTTGACGAGATTAAGATTGGCTTAGCTTATGCTTGGCTATAGGCTTAGAGCTTAAGAGATTAGAGAGCTTGTGATAGGATTCAAAACTTGGCTTATCAGGTTAAGCTTAGGCCTCAAGAGGATTAGAGATGCTAAGCTTTGAGAGCTTAGGATTAAGAAGGCTTAAGGCCTCTCACCTTCCCTTCCCTTGAGAGCAAGTGATCAATGAAAGGAAAGGCCTTTCAAAAAGAATGAGCGAGAAAGAGATTGTGAGCCGCATCTCCCCTTTTATAATTTGCATGAGCCTTTTCTTGCTAAAAGGGGCCTAGGCATTAGCGATGTCGCTAATGGGTACCCCCCCCCCCGGTGACGTAGGAGGCGGATTCTAAGTTGCCCAAAAACCAGCGCCGCTGGTGCCGAAAATCAGCACAAGGAGCTCCTAACCAAGTTACGATTCTACGGCGAGCTCATCCGAGGCGTCGTTCGACCTGTATGAGCCCATCTCCTTCCTCACACGCTGCCGCTCGGCTCTGCTTGCCATGCCCCTCTTTTGTTCACACCCTTTTTCCTTTTTCTTTTAGTTAGGGTGGCCCTTGAATTAGGCCCTTGGGCGGCCGGTCTTAAAGGGTGGGCGGCCTTTGGCTTGCAAGGCACCATATTTGGTACACATTTTGGCCGAGCAAGGCAACACATTCGGGCATACATGCCGGCCATGCAATGTTTTGCAAAAAGGCTTCATGTTCGGTACACATGTCGGCCAAGGCAATGCCAAGCACAACATCTCAATTAAGCAGTCCCTGCCAACAATCTCTTCATGAATGTGGTTTCCTTTATCAATGGCTTCAATCACACTGCAAGCTTCCAAAATACCCATATACGCCACTCTGATACAATATCGGGCAAGGCATTGGTAAGCATAACACCTTTCCCCTAGCAGCCCTGTCGAGCAACCTCATCATGAAATTTGTTGCTTCTACTGCGTTCCAAACCCTGGCTGCTGCTCAAAATTCCAAAATGGCACACCGATCGAGCGGACTGGACTGGTACAGAACCGGCCACCGGTGAATCTTTGTCGGCCAATATCGTGGCGATCGAGACTCCCATCTCACTGATTTGAAAAAACCGACGCGCTCCTCAGAGTGGGCACTTCAGGCCCATACATTCATTTCAATTCTGTCACCTTAGTTGCAGTTGTCCAATCCGGTACGGATCTGCAATCGACTTGAACTTTAAACTGCCATAACTGCTTCACTGTAGCTCCAATTGACGAGCCATAAAGACAAGACTGTAGAGCCCTTCAAGTACTTCAACTTTGATCAATAAAATCCCAGTTGTGACCACTTCAAGCATACTCAATGTTTAGCATTACCAAGACATCTTTTGTCCCTTAGAGCCGTGTCTGGTACACTTTTAGTTAAAGAATTGGCTTATTAGCAAGCCCTTATAACTGCTGAATAATCATGTAGGATTCAAATACACCGAATTGGAATCCCTTTGCTCATTTTCTTGTCATGGGAGCGAAGCCGCACGACACAGTATTTTAATTAAAATGCAGCATTCTAAGTTGCCAAAGGATGGTTCAGTTAGGGCCACATGTAGGTTGCAGCTTGTGCATAGTAACATTTTTGGGCCCATGCAAACTCCATCCTTGGGCAATTACCTTTACTTCGTGACTTTCATTGATGATTACTCCAGGCACGCATGGGTATTTCCGCTTAAAGCGAAGTCCGAAGTTTTTATGTGCTTCAAACAATTTCTGGCTATGGCTGAAAATGTCTCGAAATGTACTATGGGCATCCTCCACTCCGATCGAGGGGGAGAGTATATGTCTCATGAATTCAATGCATTTCTGGCTAGTTGTGGGATAAAACACCAATGTACAGTGCCTTATACACCTCAACAAAATGGTGTTGCTGAGAGGAAAAAAAGGCCACTTACGGAAATGGCATGATGTATGGTCAAAAGTCAAGCTTTGCCGCATTCTTTTTGGCTTGAGGCCATCATGTGTGCCACTTATGTACTAAACAGGTGTCCTACAAAAGCTTTGCAGTCTATTACTCCGTATGAAGCATGGCATGATAGAAAGCCTTCTATTGCAAGCATGCATGTTTTTGGTTGTTTGGCATATGCTTTGGTACCACAAACACAACGCAAAAAAGTTGAATTTCTCCACTACCCCATTTGTAGAGTGCGGATTTCTTTCCTTGAAAGTTTAACTGGAGTAGATCAAGGCCTCTTATGAACAACTATGTTGTCTCAACTATTTGCTACCTCTAGACTCCACGGTATAGATCATCTGATGTGAGTTTAAGAGTATCACAAAACTCAACTCGATTTTTGCACTAAAAAACATGTAGTGCTAACAAACACCCAAAACATCTTTAATGGCAACACTCTTGCTTGGTCATTAACATTGATGCGGACTCCCCTGGGTAGATCTGTTCAAGCTGGAGAACAATCACCGAGGAAATGCCAACATTTGGGTCCTACCCTAGGTCTGACAATGGCTCTTAGCCTTTGTGGCTCATAACCCTTATGCCAATAACAAATTAGTGTTCAATTGACGAGCCGATGAAGACTAATTTGGGTGACGTCTTGGCCACTTTCTAGCTAAGAGTTAGAGCACCTTGCATCAGGCTGACTCACGAGCAAAACATGTATCAAAAGCTTCTTAGAAAGTTTTCATTATTCTTCGAGAGGAAGAAGAAAGAGAGCATGTTGTGATGAGGAACTTTCCTTAAGTTGCTGGAGTGTGTACCCAATCTGCATGCTCTTATGCATCTTATGCTTGGCTTGCAGCTTATCTTATAAGTACGCAACAATCTGCCTATATGACGCTCTCATCGAGAGAGGTAATAGAGAACACGAGTCACATCTTGACCCATCAATCTTGTAGGGGTCGTGACTATGCGAGGATGACTTAAATAGGGCACTTTGCCTATGAAATAAGTCTTAGATTTAGGTTCCTTTTTAGTGTTGTTGTGTGTTGACAGCAACCAAAAATCATGTTAAACAATCCATTACTTATCTTGTCTTGACAGAGTTGCTAGTGTGATAGCGGAAGCGTAATTCATGAGGCGGTAGAATTGAATCCACCTAGCTGGCATGCCTTGCATGCAAAATTGTAAGCCCTTTCCGAGAGTGAAGACCTCTAATGTGAGAGCCAAAACAAAAGTGCCTTGGACAGTGGCCTGTACTGCTAGAGAGACATCCTAACTTCATGTTGCCACAGGAGCAAAATATATGTATTTTACCAGTTCCGCAAACGTGTATACCAATGCCCTTGATTTGAAGTCAATGGGCTGTATCGGTGTACACGTTACAAGCCTTGCTTCACGTGAAACTGTCAAAGCACTTTGTTTTGCATAACATACAATATTTTCCAAAATAAATGTGAAAACATGGAAAAACAAGCAAAACTTAAAATTGTCTAACCTGGTCATCCTGCTGTAACCAGTTGTCTTGAAATTCTGAAGGACAAACTCGCTGGAAGATGGCTCATAGCCATAGCTGTTGCACGAGAAATAGCCATATCATATACACCCTCTTTGCATGTAATGAAATAACACGCAGAAAGACTGACAAGTTCCGCCAAATTTTTATGCTCATAGCATAAGCCAGACGGGAAAATCTCAATGCAAGATGCCAAACTAGAAGCCTTGCTTCCCTTAACAACTTATGGAGTTCCTGAGAGCTCATAGCTAAAGGAATTTATGCTAACAAACAGATGTCATAACAAAAGAAAGTCGACCATGTCGATCATTCACAAAAAATAGACCTTGTCTACTTGTAGATATGCTAGAAAAACAGAATCATATGTGCAAAGTATGTGCATCTCGTACATACTGGAGTGTATGAATGATATCCATGATCAATCGTAGACGCCCATTGCATACCATAGTTATCAAGCACATGCTCAATAAACAACTATCAATTGTGTACCTCATTAGTACACCTGCCGACGAAGCTTGTCATCGTAAGAATCGAATGAGTCGCCATCAAGAAGAAAACCGAGAAATGATTTTCCAGATACTGATGTTTGGTTCGATAGACATGGCTGACAGTGGATTCAACTTCACCATTTTGGATTTCCTGCTTCTTAGAATTGAATTAATGATCGGCCTTGCCAATCAGTGTTGCCTGATAAGGCACAAACCATGCCTGAGTTGCCTCTACTACTAGACAATCGTGCCTCATCGAAACCCGTGTAGAGGTTAACTCTATCGGAGCCGTGCTCCTTAGTCCAAATCATGGTAATGACTACCAAAATTGGACGTAATATGTTGACAATGGACCCGTAGGTAATCTCTCAGGGCACCATGGTCGAGATTAACATAAGAACATACTTTGCAATACAATTGTATACATAAAGCTATGAAAATTGCAAGATCGTGAAATTGCAAACCTGATAATCCGTTCGTGTCCCTTTTCGAGGTCAAGCACTTTCTTCACCAACTCCTGGGAAACTCGAAAACATGACCATAGAGCCTTCATTATCGACTCTTGTCATTCTTGTAGTCGAGTCATAAGATTTATGCACACCCTGCATAATCAACTTATGCAATTTTTTATGATCTTCTGCAGAATATCAAGGTAAATCTCTCCATGAACCGAAGTCAAAATTCAAGGTGACCATCGATTTCTTGGCTGTGGATTTCAGCCCGGCTTTCCTTATTGTACCCCACTACCTGCATATGTCCTTGGATGCACCGCCCAGGCGAGTTGCATATGGCTTGGGCAAGTTCTCATGGCTTAAAGGAGCCCGGATACTGCACATCGTGGGCGAAAGCCCTTAGTTAGGTAGGGCAAAATAAAAAAAATTATAAAATATATACTGCATTTTTGTTGCAGCATCTATGGCCGACTGCACCGGTGACAAAGCGAGAGCAGACAACTACTCTGATGGCTCTTTGCAAGCGATCAAGTGACGAAAAAACCTCTTCTCTACAATGCAAATTCCGCGAGCTAAGCCGCTACCTGTTTCATGCAGGTCTCGACTGCATGCAAGAGGTCGTTCCCGCGGAGTTGTTTGTCGAGCCCGTCCCTGCTTAGTGGTCCCTCCCATGCGGGTAGCTTAGAGAAGCTTTCTCCACCCAAGGGGCATGCCCTCCCTGCAGGCAGTCGAGAATAGAGTTTTTCTCTTGGAGCTTTTTGCCCACGATCGTGCAAAGAGAGAGAGAGAGAGAGAGAGAGAGAGAGAGAGAGAGAGAGAGAGGTTGATGGAGAAAAGCCATGCAACTCTCCTTTCCCTCCCCTCCATGGCTGCTTTCCCTTGGCTCTGATACCAATGAAAGGCCAACGGGTAGACTGGCATGTGGTTCTCCTCCCAACCTCCCTACTTATAGCCCTTGGCCCTTGCAAGTAGGTCCCCTTAACTCATGCCTGGCCCTCGGCTCCTAACCGTACCGAGCCATTCAGTCCTTGGCCCTTGGCCTACTGCCCGGTCCTACCATTGGCCTGACATGAAATCCTTAAGCGCTTGCTCAAAGCAAGCCTATATACCGAGATCTTTGCATATGGCTGCATCATGCCGCAATCAACAATTAAGAAAATCCATGGTGGTGCGCAAACTCCAACATGCTTGTTGGATTTTACTATATGTTATTGTTTATCTCTCCGAAAGGACCTCCCCTTTACTATGAATTGATCACAAGGTCGTACCTTGATACCAACAAATGGACGCAAGGAACTTTGCATGCTCATTTCCACCTATCCGTACTCCTTTATAGGCCACCTGGCCCGTGTTTAGGAGACCCCTTGACAACGCATGCATAGCCGGCACCTTGCCAAGGTTGTGCCCTCTTGGTCCTACCCTTGTCTTGACATGGACATTCAAGAAAATGTGTGGCATGCTAGATGGTAAAGAATGATAAGAGTTAAACTACCAATGCCAAAGGAAGGGCCATGGGAAAATACAGCCATTGATATCATGTTTAGCCATTCTAAGTTACAAATTGTGTTTGGAGTATTGTAGGAAAGATTTGGAAACAAACTTGCTTAAAACCTGTCAAAAGTATTTATTGAGAATGCCATGATATAGCTAGTTCTTTTGCGTTTCGCATTCTCAAATATCACTAATTTGATGGAGAGAAATCAATGGAAAGTCTCTTTTTGATAGGAATATTTGGGGATGTAAGTACCACGTTGAAATTTTATTTGGGGATGTAAGTCCTCATTACCCCCAAATGGATGACCATAGTGAAATTGTCAACTCCACTATTTTAGGCCTCCCCAAGACTATGATAATGAGGTTGATTAAAAAAAAAAGTAAAGGAAGGAGTATCTGCCATTGGTATACTATAGATATAATAACATGATGCATACTAATCAATATTATCAAAGGAAGGTCCAAGATTCCCTCCTTATTGAGAACACAATAAGATCTTTGCCCTCATAATGAGTATGTATGTGTGTGTGATTTATAGGACCTTCTAGAAGGTAAAAGGGCAAAATGATTGTCAATGAAGCTATGTATAAGGTCAGGCCCTCCATTGAGAGATAATTAATAAGGACCTTCAATAGATTGTGGGGGTATTTGGAGAGGAAGGGGGCCTTTATAGTATCCATACTTGATCTTGATGGGAAGGTTGCATCTATTACCCTAGAGAGCATGGAACTAATGAAATAGTATTCAAAGGAAATTCATGAAAGCTTTGAGATGTGTCTACAGTCACAGCCACATTGACGGCCTACCTGGAAATTGCCATGCAAATACCTTGTTTTGCCATTCTCGAGCATATATAGTGAGATCAAGTTAGCTAGTCAAGATATTGGCACACATGGATGATCTCTAAACATGTAAAATGCATACTTTGGAGCAACAATATGTTTTACACAGAGCAGCATGTACTCCACCGCATGATCATCATTACTTCTCTTAAATCAGGCAACATTGTAAGGTTGTTAGTGACGGAGCCGATGGAGTGAGACTAAGAGAGCGAAAGAGGATAACACCGGAGAGGTGGGATGAAGCTACCTACAACAACCTTTCTTGCTCACTTATTTATGCCAAAACTAAGATATTTATTGTGCTTTTCGACTAAAACGCCCATTTTTTAACATTGAAAATTAGGTGCCCAATGAAATTCGATTAGGGATTTTGCAAGTCCAACCAGGAAATTTACACTACAAACCCGGGTATGCGAGCATAGTCGAGTCAGCTTCACACATTGATATTGTCGCCCACACCGATTATAAGACTTTCTCTTCCCATCTCAAAAAAAATGGACAGTGAAAACTAGCTAAAGAGTTATTGCTCAAACATCAATTAAAAGATTAACAAGAGTAGCTTCCATGACAGGAAAAAATCAAGAACAGGTTTCTACTCCAGAAGAACAAAAACATGTTTAAAGCCTAGTAACAATTTCTGACAACCTCTTACACACGTCCCTTTCTAAAAATACAAAAAAAAAATGAGGGTTATGAATTCAATGCATTTGCTGCACTTTGTTTTATGTATGAAAGTATACGAGTTTAGAGCTTGGCTAGCTCTCGGAGGTTAAATGGGTATACATGAGGGGAAGACCCTTCCCAATATAATCGTGCTAGTAAAAAATTAAAGGCTTCGGTGGGGTGCGCGAAATCCCAAAATACATGTTCTGAAGCACGTTCACAAACCGCATTTATGCCCACAGCACACACTGGCACAACTCTCTCTTCTAGATAGCCACAACAAGGCCTTAATCCATGGACAAATCCTGCACAAGCATTTGTGAAGTTGAATTCAAACAGCTACAATCTTTATATGACAAAATGACATTGCTATGGCAATCAATCCATGAAGAGAAATAAGGAGGACTAGTCAAGGACACATACATAAGAAGTTTTGGACAAATTCTCACAATAATTCCCACATTGTGACTTACCTCAACATCATGAGCTTCGGTGAGGGAGGCACTGCATACCTAGCTAGGTATGTGGTGACTCTCGAGCAGAAGCTCATGATGTTGTGCATTGTATGAAATACATTGTGAAAGACTCCGTTTTCCTACATGAGAAAATTTCTAAATCTTCTTGGATAACATACCTTGAGATCCATTTTCAAGAAAAATCATTTTTTTGCAACCACACCATTCCTTTTTATGGATTTCCCAATAGGAGATAATGAAGCATTAAGCTAATTTCTACTAGTTTTGCACTATTTTTTCTCAAAACCTAGGCAAGATTTTTCCTTTCCCTTCCTCCAAAAATTTCAAACGTAGGCAGGATTGGGTGTGTGTGTGTAGTAATTTCAAAGTTGTAGGCAACTCTCCAAAATAAAAGTCGAGGCCCCAAGATGAGCCTCTTATCTTAGAGGAGTTACTTGGTAGTCTCCAAACAGATCATACATAGCACTGGCTCCAGATCCACAACAATCGAAAGGACATCCCCATATTCATAATCCATTTGGCGTTATTCTTGCCATTCCTACCACACACGGATACCTCAACAGGGACAACCAATTGGGTTAACAAAGGCACTTGTTTGTTGGTAACCAACAAGGGCACCATTGATCAACATTGTAGCCAATTGCTTGTGAGCAGACGCATCATGATACCTGAGGCGCTTCTTCTTGCAACAAGGAAGATGGCTAGGAACATAGCAATATGGCACCAGGTAGACGGGAAAAGATGGGCAGCAGATGGAATAAATTTGATGGCCCAAAAATAGGGTCAATTGAGAGAGGGCTGCTTTACATAGTGGTTTTGGAGCCTTGAAGACCATCAGCTATATATGTAAGTACCAACCTTCAATTATAAGGGTCAACGTATGCACTAAGTGTGAGAAAAAGTAACCCTTGAGTCTAGTACACTAGCCTCGAGTTCGTGAGAGCACATCCTCAGAAGTGTCTACATTTTCTTCAAACATGCACAGATGTGCACATGTGCACACCCCTGGTTTTAGGGTATTGTGAGACCCCAACCTCACAACCCAGCGATGCGCTTCATGGTGACCCATAGTTACCCAGAACGGGGAACGGGGAACAAGGAATGGCAACATGTATAAAATGCCATTCCCTGTTTCGGATACTCACGTTTGAAACGCGGAACGGGGATCCGGAACGGGAAATTGGGATGGGAACGGGGAACGGGGACCTCAAAATGGCCATTCCCTGTAACTATGACTTCACCTAGAAACTCAATTGACGCATTGCATTTATCTAAGGCTACATGTTGGTGTGCCGAAAGCCCACCGAAGTGTAACAACACCCATTGATATGTGTACAAACCACTTGATGGAGAAACCTATCTAATGGAGTCTTGTTCTTGAGAACAGCTCCACAAATTTGCCAGTACTAAATTAATTCCTCACACTCAATAGACAAACCTTGGGACTATTGTAGTTGTAGCATGACCATGTGGCACACAGAGCCATGTGCACATGGTAGTACCTTCCCTATTTTGAGGCGAACACCTATTCTAAATTATTCTTTCTTTATTTTTTTAGTTTTACTAATCCAACTCTAGTTATTCGGAATTCAAGCATTTTTTTGTAGAGTGAGCTACTACACATTCCACTGACCCGAGAAGGAACCTACTTGTAGCCTGGCTACTTCCAAATTCTTAATCCTACTAGATTCGTAATAACCTTCGAAGAGAAGTAGAGTTTCTAATATAAACTAGTACTGCCGGCGGCCTTCGGCCGCCTCTCTTTCTCTCTCTTCACGCGGACTTTTTCAATGCGAAGTGCTGCAGAGCACACAACCAAACAGAGGAGAGAGCGCCACGTGGCAGGGAGGGGGGGCCGGAATCCCTCCCCCATTATATATGTATAGATATAGATATAGATATAGTATAAATGGGTTACCTAAGGGAATGTGACGGCTTCAATGTATTATATCAAGTCCTTACTTTAGGGGACGGGCAGGCATGTGTTACAGACCGAGCGCGTGATGAAAGTATTTAGCAAATTAGCTCCTGTCTTTAGCTTATTGGTTCGACATCACCCTTTTGGTGAGTTCAATCCCCGCCCATACTTGGACAAGGGGGTCAGGAGTCATATAGCTACCTAATTTCTTGTCCATTGCCTCTTTCTCCAGCCAATAAGGCTATGATCACACGAGGCTTAATTTCTCGTCAAAACGGTCCGACACGACACAAGTTTCCACCTGCAATGACCTGCTTCGTAGTGCTACTATGCCTAAAAAGGCATAGTTTTTAAACTAAGCCGATGGAATGCCAATCAGTTCTCCTTTTCTCTCTCCTCACGCTCCCTCACTATGGGCTGTTGCCCATGACGCTCTCAGCTGTTGTACCTGCCACAGTCAGAGCTTGTCGAGGCTTAGTGATAACTAAGCTTCGGGTGACCACGCCTAATTCTATGCCAACTTGCTTCCATGTCTCCAAGCCCAAGCTTGGGCAAGGGGTGTGCAAGCAACCTTGCTACAATCCGCAACAACCGACAAAACTTTTTCCACGTGCCTACATGTAAGCAGGGCATTCTAGTTGCTGAGATGTCAACCTCGCAATGACCATGACAGCCAGGAATGACCGTCTGCTTCCGGTTGCCGCTAGTAAACCCATTCTCTACTAGGCTTCCGGCTGCCACCGATTGCCTGATCTACAGAATGGACCTCCCAACATCCATTCCCTACAACGTCAAAATCCAAGGTCCGAGGGGCACAGCCATCCATCCACAAGCAGTTACATTACAAAATTTGAGGTGCAATCGCTCGATGATTGCCACCTCAGCACAAGTAATGCAATTGTCGAACAACCAATCATTGGCATACAACCCAACAGACAAAATGTAATTGGCTTGTCTTGTGTCGTCTGCCCTCTTTGTCGTCTACGTAACCCCGCTCCCCTAAACATTTGACGGTCGGGAATGGTCCCCTAATGACCATTCCTTTGTTTTTAGGGCTCCCGCCAATGGCTCCCAGCATTTGCCAGTCGCCATGCGATGGTCAAGAGGGGACCATTCCCTACGCCTTAAAAACCAAGGCCAAGGAAGTGGTCATAGTAATAGATCACGGATCAGAATTGAAGAAAAAGAAACAAAGAAACGTGCGCTCATTAATGAAAAAGAGAGGGAGAGTAGTACCATAGGCAGAAGGGGTGCTAACGGCATCCAGCGCGGCATCAAATGAATTGAGGAAGACGAAGCGGGCGTCCTGGAAGGGGGGTTGTTGTTGGAGGGCGGTGATCATGCGAAGCAGCGCTGCATTAAATCCGCTTACCACCTGGTTCACGCCCGCCAAGCACTCCCAGTAATGCTGCCTCCCGCTCAGCACCGCCCGCAGCGCGGGAATGCACCCCAACGGCGGCAGCGACACCACTGCAAACTTCCGAGCCCCCAGACTGTACAGCTCCTGCGCACACAGAAGCCCACCCCATCACTCTCTCTGACGTAATCACATAGCATCTTCTCTACATTGAGAGAGAGAGAGAGAGAGAGAGAGAGAGAGAGAGAGAGAGAATCGCTGACAAACAGGATGCATTCAATGCTTCTTTAAACGCATAGAGAGAGAGAGAGAGAGAGAGAGAGAGAGAGAGAGAGAGAGAGACTGGGTGTGTTTGTGTGTGTGTGTGTGAGAGAGAGAGAGAGAGGAGAGAATTCCCACGGAAATCCATCCCCATTCTAACAAGAAAACTTGTGTAAAGGCAAACTCTGTGTAGCTGCCTCAGTGAAAATGACAGCCAAAAGCAAAAAGGAAAAAAAACAGACCAATAGATATTTGTGGAGAGAAACATTTACTTGCCTGTAAAAATTGAGCATAAGGAGAAACGAGACTCTGGTAGAAGTCCTCCCTTGAAACCTTCAGTCTGTGACCAGGATTCAGAAGGTAATCTGCCATTAAATCATTGGCTCCAAAGCAAGTCAGGACCAAAGATCGCGAAATCAAGAGGTTGGCTTGCTCATTGCCAAGCTTGGACACCAGCATTTGTCGAACATCGCCAAAAACACGCACTTGGTCAGGGAAGTTAAGCCGTGGGAACTGCACCATAGCAAGCATTGGAGCTTTGGTATCAGAGAAACTAACAGAACTCTGCTTCAAGGGTTCAAGTCTCTAAGACAGCATAAATTACAAAAGGGCAAGGGTTCAAGTCCACTTGCTTGTTGGATTTTTTAAACATTGAGCATCTCTCTCTCTCTCTCTCTCTCTCTCTCTCTCTCTCTCTCTCTAGTTTCACATATGCAAGAGGCTGACCTGGTAAGCACTGCTTTTGTTTAAAATCTTAGCTCCTGATGTTGCAAAGCTACACCCTTTCATCACATTGCTCTTGTCCTTCAAATATGGTGGTGGATAAGGCAAGCCCATAAAAGAAGCTGAAACACAAAATGAGAGTGTTCAAAGGTTTTGCAAACCATACTAAACACATATATATTAGTATACATAGATCTCAAATGAAACCCCCCCCCCCCCCAACACACACACACACAAGTAGACAGAACAATGCAGTACCAAGGATGTCAGAGCCAATGAGCCCATTGGAAAAGCGTCCTGTCGGCGCATGCGACGGAAAATCGCGGCCATATGGCAGGTGATCCGCATCGATAAGGGGGAAGGGAAGACCAATTGCAGAAGGCTGAAGGCGGTGGCGGTTGCCGGGATCAAGGAGAGAATCTCCAAAGACATAGAGCGCCTCAAAGCTGCTTGCATTGGTGGGCAACGTTGGAGACTGGAAGAGACTGTCCATGTCAAGGCCATGAACACCACATCCAGCAGTGCTGAGCAGCAGCAGCAGCAACAGCAGCATTTTCATCAACATGGAGGCTGAAAGAAGATGATGAAGCTCTTATGCAAGTCAGTCATGACACATGATGGGAACCTTGCCGCTCTCATAAATTCAATGCCAGGACATTGAAACAATGGCACTTTTACAAGCTCTCTCTCTCTCTCTCTCTCTCTCTCTCTCTCTCGCAATGCCTCCTTACCTCTGTTCAATGCCACCATGCTAGAGACAACTAGTGCCGTCATAGCTGCATTCTCTCTCCATTGCCACCGTTGTGAGCTAGCGAAGAAGGGGCGCCACAGCCAAATGAAGGAGGACTATGTGTGCGCGCGCGCTTGCTGTGCTGTGAGAGAGTGAGTGAGAGAAGAGAGCTTCTTGCTTCTTTGTAGCTTTGCCCCGCACGCGCGCGCTCACACATATATGTAGTCTCACCAAACTCACACAGTACACTATATAGTATAGTCTACTACGCGCCTCTTTCTTTGAATCTTGACAAGTGACAACACTCGATTCGACTACTTCCAAAAGTCCCTCCACAGAATTCTGAGCTCTAGCCTAGCGAGTCATTGATAATTTAATCCCCATGTGAATTTTAGGTGCCGCCCCACAGACTCCACTGTATGTGTTAGGTTATGAGCTTTGGTTGCCTTAATAATTTATGGCACCTTCAAGAGTCCAAAAGAGTTCAGGAATCGGATCTGCTCCCATTCAGACCACATGAAGGGAGAAGTTTAGTTTCCACTTTGACAAATCCCATTGGGCCAAAATGGAAGAGCTCGTTTTTTTGCACTCACCGAAAGATGGGTGAGCCTCCCCCTAGTAAACATCTTCTTTTGCCTTGTAAGCATGGTTTGTGTGCAGTTCGGTTTGATCAAAGATCAGTGGCTGCCTCAACCACTACACTATCTTCAATTGGATGCCATTATGAGCATCACTATAACATTAGGTTCCCCTCAGAAGAGGCAGTCGTGGCAGCCTTCCATCGGGCTTGTATGAACCTGGCCTAAATGACACCTTCCAGCCTCAAGGGATCAATGGCAGGAGATAAAAGATGATTGTCGACCATCATATTGTAGCTGTAGGGGAAAAATGTCACAAGTGTGGATTTAGGACTCTCAACCTCTTTGGTTCAAGGCTGAAGCTTTACTGTTGTGCTACTACACGAGACTTGTTTTTAAATGTTACACTTTGTTTCATATGTAAACAATCAATAAGGACGCCTGCCAATGTCTCATCACGTAAAAAACTTCCATTCTCCATAGCTCTGAAGGGATGAAGAGAGGAGAGACGATTGAGGGGACAAAAACAGAGAGAGAGAGAGAGAGAGAGAGAGAGAGAGAGAGAGAGAGAGAGAAAGAGAGTGACTAAAGAGAAATAACTCAAAAGGATGCTCATAAAACTGGATGAATTAGAATGAGAAGCAGATGTCATCTTCATCTTATCTATAAGATAATGGGGAAGTGAGTGCTAACTACACGCACAAATGTATGCAAAGTTTGGCTCTCTCTCTCTCTCTCTCTCTCTCTCTCTCTCTCTCTCTCTCTCTCTCTCTCTCTCTCACACACACACACACACACACACACACACACACAGTGTCAAGAAGAGGAAACTAGAGGGAATGAGTAACACAGTGGAGGATCCAACACACATTAGTATCTATAGAAAAAAAGTGCACAGGGAAAATTCCAATATTAGCGATCGTGGTGGTCTTGCCGATGCCACCCTTACCTGATGTGATGATAGCCATTCTTGGGACCTAAATTTGTGAGCTACAATCTTCTATTCCATTGCAAAATAGTAGCAATCGTGAAGCATTTGGCTATTTCAATGAATTCAAATCAATAATTTCACGCTTGTGATCAGTGATTGTTGGGGGTCATTCATATCATAGACATTGTCACGTCCTCAGCCAACAAGAATGTCAATCCAAGGGTCATAACCCAGCTAGGACGACTTGGAGACAACACACAATGAAGTGTGAAAGTGTCATTGGACACAATGAATAAGAGGATTCAAATCATCACTTAACAATCATAGAGAGAAGCCATGGATTATGCTTTCCCTAATCATGCTCAAAAACCTGCTTATCAAACTACCTTACACACATTATGGATAGTGAATCTTACCTCTCTTTAATCCTCCAGTTCACCACTTTTAATCTCTCTCTCTCTCTCTCTCTCTCTCTCTCTCTCTCTCTCTCTCTCTCTCTCACACACACACACACACACACACACACACACACAAAAGCAATATGATTAACATGTTTTACTTCACATTAGTGTTGAAACGCAGACCCAAGCACTTAATGTGGATCAACATGCACTAAACACTAACCTTACAAAGAGGGAATAGAGATTAGGATGCAATCCACTTCAACATACACACAATGAATACAAAGTAAACTAACAAGAAGAAATGCAATTTGATTAGTGAGAATCAAGATTTACAAAGGCATTGAGAGCCCAAGAGCATCCATGACCACCATATCTACAAGAGATTTGTTTACCCCACAATGTTTATCTATTTAACTTAAGAACTTTTTTTTATAGGCATGGACTCCAAACCACTTTACACTACAACTAATTTATACTTGTAGCCCATAATCTTATACAAAGTAGAACTCCAAATGAATCCAAAACCATACAATATACATAGGAAATATTATGGCACATCTTTTGATTGGTGCAGGATTGGTGTAAGTGTTAGCTACTACTAACATCCCTTCCTTCTAATCTAGTGCACATCCTTGTGTGCCCTAAAAGCAAAGCACAGTTGTCATGAATATTAATTTTTGACCTTCTAAAAGTATTTTCCATCTTAATTTGGCCACATAAATCCAAAGAAAATAAAAATAGAACAAGTAAAATTGATACATGTTGATGGACCAACCGGTCAAGGCTTGGAACCAAAAGGGGAAAAGTCCATAAAAGAGCAAGGGTAATTGCTACTAGTTATCTCAGTCATAGGTACAGGTCAATGAACGATAAATGTATCCCGAGCAGCCTTGATCAAAGATACAAGATGTTATAAAATATAATATCTAACTTTACCAAATGATTTTCTCATATTAAACTGATCACTTAATATGGGAAGATAAAAGGGGAACAAGAGTTAGTATATATATATATATGTGCTTCTAGACCTATCTCAACAAAGGACCAAAAGGAGAAATGGTTGCATCTCAATAGGGGTCCAAAAGGAGACGGTCTACCAAAGAGCAATGTGCAATAAGTGCTTCTAGATTTACCTCAGCAAGGGACCAAGAGGAGATATGGTTACATCTCAAAAGGGGTCCAAACGGAGGTAGTCTATCAAAGAGCAACGTGCATCTAATGGAGCTTAAAATACCTTAGGGTTAGCTTCATTAAAGACCTCCAAAAGTTAGTGTTAAAAAGTCATTTGATCTTACGCAAGCTAGGGCTAACCTAGAGGTGGGAATCGTACCCAAGCATGAGGTGCTAAGACGCTTAAAGTGGTTGTGGGAACCTTGCCCAAATCTTGAGGTGATTTTTATGCTTAAATGTAACATTTGATGGCCTAGTACCTTGTGTATAGCTTAAAATAGCATGAATATAGTGAGCATGTCATTAGAATAGATTCCTAATGAGAATAACAAGAGTGCTTGGGTGGAGAGAGAGCAACAAAAAGTATAACACCTAGTTAGATAGCATGAACAATAATTCAAAAAAGAGAGAAATTAAGCTATTGGCAACAATTGAGGACCGGATTTACATGGAGCCGGTACCCCTCCAAAAGGCTTTATATTATGGTTTCTCCCATCAAGAGAGACATTTTACGATACAATTCTTTGTGTTTATTCAATACTAGCTAGTGCAATGAAGATGGAAACTTCAAGCACTAAGCACAACACTTATTAAACACACCCTCATCGTCTCATAACCAAGACCTCACATACCTTCAAAGATGGTGAGAGCTAGTGGGGTATGAGAGTAGATTGAGAGGAAGAAGGAGTAGTCTTACGAGAAAGATGTACATCTCCTCACATAATTACTCATATTAGCATAGCTTAGCTTAGTAATTAGCATGGTAGAGGAGATGAGCATTCATTGAAGCTTGGCTCTTGGTTGGATTTGCATCACAAAGCCAAGAGTTATTGGTATAGGCCTCCCTTCTCACAAGCTTGGAGTAGGTGGTAAGCTTTCCATTAAAGCTTGAGAGAGAGAGAGAGAGAGAGAGAGAGAGTTTTATTGCTTCACACATGAGATTGTGTGAGTGTATAAGTGATAATGCCTTTGAAAAATCAGTCCCCCTCTCTCTCTTGGTCGACCCCTCTTGTTATTTGTTCATGCTCACATCCTATTGGCCATTTCTAGGTTTAGCCAATGAGTATTAAGTAGCATAAGCGATAGCCTTCTGACATGTGTCTCCCTTTCCACTTTTGTGAGAGCTTTAGGTAATTAATAAATGCAACTAAACTCTCATTGGACACCTTTGCCTCTTGGCCAATAGGAATCAGGCAAGCCATTGGGCTACTGAATGCTCGTTGGACCCCTTTGGAGACTATCCAGTAGTCTTCTAGAGAGCTTAATTCTTATTGGTTCTTTTATTAAGTGTTTTTAAATTAATTAAACTAGATTACTCTAGCCTAATTCTCAATATTGGTCCACCTCTAAGGCCATCCAATAGGATTTGAGTACACCTTGTGGGTATCTGGGCTAGGGAGTTGACACGTGTCCCTCATTCCCTTTATGTAAAGGGAGCTTGTGTGCGTGTGTGAGTTTCTCTCTCATCCCCTACTTCTTGGACTGGCCCCCTCCTTTGTAGGGCTTGTGAAAGACTTTTTGGGACACACACAAAGCATCCAATTTCCCCAGGCTTTTGACCTTTGGACACAACCTTTGAATTTTGAAACCTTAGCATTTTGAAAGTCTTAATGGGTTTAACCTTAGGGTCTTTTAAGACCATTGTTGCACCTTGCTCTTTTGCATGCGTCCCTCATTCCCTTTGTGTAAAGGGAGCTTGTGTGCGTGTGTGAGTTTCTCTCTCATCCCCTACTTCTTGGACTTGCCCCCTCCTTTGTAGGGCTTCTGAAAGACTTTTTGGGACACACACAAAGCATCCAATTTCCCTAGGCTGTTGACCTTTGGACACAACCTTTGAATTTTGAAACCTTAGCATTTTGGAAGTCTTAATGGGTTGAACCTTAGGGTCTTTTAAGACCATTGTTGCACCTTGCTCTTTTGCAGATGACGCCCCCTTTCGATCCCTATTTTCCCTCCTTTGGATCCCTACTGTTGCTAGTCTACCAGCTTAACTAATATTCTAGCTTTTTCTCCCTTGGCACTTCCCCATATTAAATGATCAGTTTAACATGAGAAAATCATTTAGGAAAATTATATATTAGTTATATTAGTTACTAGCTTTTTCTCCCTTGGCACTTCCCCATATTAAATGATCAGTTTAACATGAGAAAATCATTTAGGAAAATTATATATTAGTTATTATGACAATAAATGACTAAGGTTTTTGAAATGTTAAATTCAACGATAAATTTTCAAGAGGCATGAACGTCGATGCTTGATTGACTAAGGCTTGAAGTATTCAATTCAAAACAAATGACTTAAGAAGCATAAAAGACACATGCTTGCTTGATTGACTAAGTCCTTAAAGTATTCAATTCAACCAAATGACTTTATAAGCATAAAAAACACATGTTCATATGATCCTCTACATGTGGCTCTCATGATGTGCTTGAATGCTATTGGTTAGGTTTTAAAGGGGTCCAATGAGAATTTAGATACATAAAAATAACTAATTAAGTTCCTTTTCTCAAAGAGGAAAAAGAAGACACATGTCCAAATGAAATAATAAAATAATACAAGAGAGAGAGAGAGAGGTGTGGACCAAGCATGAGAGGGGGGATATACTCTCCCACACACACACACACACATTCTCTCATTGTGTGGAGTGCAAAGTGCAAGAGCTCCATCTCCTTCTCCAAGTTTGTAGAGAAGTGGAGATCCTACAACAACACTCTTGGCTATGGAATGCAAATCCAACCAAGAGCCATGCTTAAATGCTTAAGCTTGCCATCTTCTTCATCTTCATTACTATGCTATTATGCTATGCTAAGCAAGAAGAGTGATGATAAGTGAGGAACTATTTCTTTCTCCTATGGAATGTCTTCCTCTTCCCTACCCTCATTCCCCTCTCTCTCTCTCTCTCTCTCTCTCTCTCTCTCTCTCTCTCTCTCTCTCTAGTTTCACATATGCAAGAGGCTGACATGGTAAGCACTGCTTTTGTTTAAAATCTTAGCTCCTGATGTTGCAAAGCTACACCCTTTCATCACATTGCTCTTGTCCTTCAAATATGGTGGTGGATAAGGCAAGCCCATAAAAGAAGCTGAAACACAAAATGAGAGTGTTCAAAGGTTTTGCAAACCATCCTAAACACATATATATTAGAATACAAAGATCTCAAATGAACCCCCCCTCCCCCCCCCCCCCCCCCCCCCCCCCAACACACACACACACACACAAGTAGACAGAACAATGCAGTACCAAGGATGTCAGAGCCAATGAGCCCATTGGAAAAGCGTCCTATCGGCGCATGCGACGAAAAATCGCGGCCATATGGCAGGTGATCCGCATCGATAAGGGGAAAGGGAAGACCAATTGCAGAAGGCTGAAGGCGGTGGCGGTTGCCGGGATCAAGGAGAGAATCTCCAAAGACATAGAGCGCCTCAAAGCTGCTTGCATTGGTGGGCAACGTTGGAGACTGGAAGAGACTGTCCATGTCAAGGCCATGAACACCACATCTAGCAGTGCTGAGCAGCAGCAGCAGCAACAGTAGCATTTTCATCAACATGGAGGCTGAAAGAAGATGATGAAGCTCTTACGCAAGTCAGTCATGACACATGATGGGAACCTTGCCGCTCTCATAAATTCAATGCCAGGACATTGAAACAATGGTACTTTTACAAGCTCTCTCTCTCTCTCTCTCTCTCTCTCTCTCTCTCTCTCTCTCTCTCTCTCTCTCTCTCTCTCTCTCAATGCCACCTTACCTCTGTTCAATGCCACCATGCTAGAGACAAGTAGTGCCGTCATAGGTGCATTCTCTCTCCATTGCCACCGTTGTGAACTAGCGAAGAAGGGGCGCCACAGCCAAATGAAGGAGGACTATGTGTGCACGCGCGCTTGCTGTGCTGTGAGAGAGTGAGTGAGAGAAGAGAGCTTCTTGCTTCTTTGTAGCTTTGCCCCGCATGCGCGCGCTCACACATATATGTAGTCTCACCAAACTCACACAGTACACTATATAGTATAGTCTACTACGCGCCTCTTTCTTTGAATCTTGACTAGTGACAACACTCGATTCGAATACTTCCAAAAGTCCCTCCACAGAATTCTGAGCTCTAGCCTAGCGAGTCATTGAAAATTTTAATCGCCATGTGAATTTTAGGTGCCGCCCACAGACTCTAGTGTATGTGTTAGGTTATGAGCTTTGGTTGCCTTAGGGTGGGTTCAAACCGGAAGGGTGGAAGAAAACCGTCTGCTCAGCACTTCCAGGCGAAAAAGAGCACAACCTTCGTCTTCCACCGTCCTGCTATTCACACAAGGCGGTAGCTGCGTGGCCTATTTTTTCTTGCATGGCGAGTCCTCATAGGCTGCAGGAGACGCTTGTCAGGGTGGAAGTGCTCACGGGCGAGAAGGGGGGGGGGGGGGGGTCGGAAGAGAAACATGGCACGGTGGAAGAGAAAAAGCGTTTCTTTGCCTTGACGTGGCTGCCCTGTCAGCATGTTCCACCGCCCATTGTGAACGGGGCATGAAAACGCCCGCTTGCTGATTGGCCGGAAGGAAAATACAATGGCTTTCGCCGCCCACTGTGAACCCGACCTTAATAATTTATGGCACCTTCAAGAGTCCAAAAGAGTTCAGGAGTTAGATCTGCTCCCTTTCAGACCACATGATGAAGGGAGAAGTTTAGTTTCCACTTTGACAAATTCCATTGGGCCAAAATGGAAGAGCTCGTTTTCTTGCACTCACCGAAAGATGGGTGAGCCTCCCCCTAGTAAACATCTTCTTTTGCCTTGTAAGCATGGTTTGTGGGCAGTTCGGTTTGATCAAAGATCAGTGGCTGCCTCAACCACTACACTATCTTCAATTGGATGCCATTATGAGCATCACTATAACATTAGGTTCCCCTCAGAAGAGGCAGTCGCGGCAGCCTTCCATCGGGCTTGTATGAACCTGGCCTAAATGACACCTTCCAGCCTCAAGGGATCAATGGAAGGAGATAAAAGATGATTGTCGACCATCATATTGTAGCTAGAGGGGAAAAATGTCACAAGTGTGGATTTAGTACTCTCAACCTCTTTGGTTCAAGGCTGAAGCTTTACTGTTGTGCTACTACACGAGACTTGTTTTTAAATGTTACACTTTGTTTCATATGTAAACAATCAATAAGGACGCCTGCCAATGTCTCATCACGTAAAAAACTTCCATTCTCCATAGCTCTGAAGGGATGAAGAGAGGAGAGACGATTGAGGGGACAAAAACAGAGAGAGAGAGAGAGAGAGAGAGAGAGAGAGAGAGAGAGAGAGAGAGAGAGAGAGAGAGAGAGAGAGAGAGAGAGAGACTAAAGAGCAATAACTCAAAAGGATGCTCATAAAACTAGATGAATTAGAATGAGAAGCAGATTTCATCTTCATCTTATCTATAAGATAATGGGGAAGTGAGTGCTAACTACACGCACAAATGGATGCAAAGTTTGGCTCTGTCTCTCTCTCTCTCTCTCTCTCTCTCTCTCTCTCTCTCTCTCTCTCTCTCTCTCTCTCTCTCTCACACACACACACACACACACACACACACACACACAATGTCAAGAAGAGGAAACTAGAGGGAATGAGTAACACAGTGGAGGATCCAACACACATTAGTATCTATAGAAACCACTTTGAAGTAGAAGTGCACAGGGAAAATTCCAATATTAGCGATCTTGGTGGTCTTGCCGATGCCACCCTTACCTGATGTGATGATAGCCATTCTTGGGACCTAAATTTGTGAGCTACAATCTTCTATTCCAGTGCAAAAAAGTAGCAATCGTGAAGCATTTGTCTATTTCAACGAATTCAAATCAATAATTTCACGCTTGTGATCAGTGATTGTCTGGGGTCATTCATATCATAGACATTGTCACGTCCTCAGCCAACAAGAATGTCAATCCAAGGGTCATAACCCAGCTAGGACGACTTGGAGACAACACACAATAAAGTGTGAAAGTGTCATTGGACACAATGAATAAGAGGATTCAAATCATCACTTAACAATTATAGAGAGAAGACATGGGTTATGGTTTCCCTAATCATGCTCAAAAACGTGCTTATCAAACTACCTTACACACATTATGGATAGTGAATCTTACCTCTCCTTAATCCTCCAGTTCACCACTTTTAATCTCTCTCTCTCTCTCTCTCTCTCTCTCTCTCTCTCTCACACACACACACACACACACACACACACACACATAAGCAATATGATTAACATGTTTTACTTCACATTAGTGTTGAAACGCAGACCCAAGCACTTAATGTGGATCAATATGCACTAAACACTAACAATACAAAGAGTGAATAGAGATTAGGATGTAATCCACTTCAACATACACACAATGAATACAAAGTAAACTAACAAGAAGAAATGCAATTTGATTAGTGAGAATCAATATTTACAAAGGCATTGAGAGCCCAACAGCATCCATGACCACCATATCTACAAGAGATTTGTTTACCCCACAATGTTTATCTATTTAACTTAAGAACTTTTTTTTATAGGCATGGACTCCAAACCACTTTACACTACAACTAATTTATACTTGTAGCCCATAATCTTATACAAATTAGAACTCCAAATGAATCCAAAACCATACAATATACATAGGAAATATTATGGCACATCTTTTGATTGGTGCAGGATTGGTGTAAGTGTTAGCTACTACTAACATCCCTTCCTTCTAATCTAGTGCACATCCTTGTGTGCCATAAAAGCAAAGCACAGTTGTCATGAATATTAATTTTTGACCTTCTAAAAGTATTTTCCATCTTAATTTGGCCACATAAATCCAAAGAAAATAAAAATAGAACAAGTAAAATTGATACATGTTGATGGACCAACCGGTCAAGGCTTGGAACCAAAAGGGGAAAAGTCCATAAAAGAGCAAGGGTAATTGCTACTAGTTATCTCAGTCATAGGTACAGGTCAATGAACGATAAATGTATCCCGAGCAGCCTTGATAAAAGATACAAGATGTCATAAAATATAATATCTAACTTTACCAAATGATTTTCTCATATTAAACTGATCACTTAATATGGGAAGATAAAAGGGGAACAAGAGTTAGTATATATATATATATGTGCTTCTAGACCTATCTCAACAAAGGACCAAAAGGAGAAATGGTTGCATCTCAATAGGGGTCCAAAAGGAGACGGTCTACCAAAGAGCAATGTGCAATAAGTGCTTCTAGATTTACCTCAGCAAGGGACCAAGAGGAGATATGGTTACATCTCAAAAGGGGTCCAAACGGAGGTAGTCTATCAAAGAGCAACGTGCATCTAATGGAGCTTAAAATACCTTAGGGTTAGCTTCATTAAAGACCTCCAAAAGTTAGTGTTAAAAAGTCATTTGATCTTACGCAAGCTAGGGCTAACCTAGAGGTGGGAATCGTACCCAAGCATGAGGTGCTAAGACGCTTAAAGTGGTTGTGGGAACCTTGCCCAAATCTTGAGGTGATTTTTATGCTTAAATGTAACATTTGATGGCCTAGTACCTTGTGTATAGCTTAAAATAGCATGAATATAGTGAGCATGTCATTAGAATAGATTCCTAATGAGAATAACAAGAGTGCTTGGGTGGAGAGAGAGCAACAAAAAGTATAACACCTAGTTAGATAGCATGAACAATAATTCAAAAAAGAGAGAAATTAAGCTATTGGCAACAATTGAGGACCGGATTTACATGGAGCCGGTACCCCTCCAAAAGGCTTTATATTATGGTTTCTCCCATCAAGAGAGACATTTTACGATACAATTCTTTGTGTTTATTCAATACTAGCTAGTGCAATGAAGATGGAAACTTCAAGCACTAAGCACAACACTTATTAAACACACCCTCATCGTCTCATAACCAAGACCTCACATACCTTCAAAGATGGTGAGAGCTAGTGGGGTATGAGAGTAGATTGAGAGGAAGAAGGAGTAGTCTTACGAGAAAGATGTACATCTCCTCACATAATTACTCATATTAGCATAGCTTAGCTTAGTAATTAGCATGGTAGAGGAGATGAGCATTCATTGAAGCTTGGCTCTTGGTTGGATTTGCATCACAAAGCCAAGAGTTATTGGTATAGGCCTCCCTTCTCACAAGCTTGGAGTAGGTGGTAAGCTTTCCATTAAAGCTTGAGAGAGAGAGAGAGAGAGAGAGAGAGAGAGAGAGAGAGAGAGAGAGAGAGTCTTATTGTTTCACACATGAGATTGTGTCAGTGTATAAGTGATAATGCCTTTGAAAAATCAGTCTCCCTCTCTCTCTTGGTCGACCCCTCTTGTTATTTGCTCATGATCACACCCTATTTGCCCTTTCCAGGCTTAGCCAATGAGTATTAAGTAGCATAAGTGATAGCCTTCTGACATGTGTCCCCCTTTCCACTTTTGTGAGAGCTTTAGGTAATTAATAAATGCAACCAAACTCTCATTGGACCCCTTTGCCTCTTGGCCAATAGGAATCAGGCAAGCCATTGGGCTACTGAATGCTCATTGGACCCCTTTGGAGACTGTCCAGTAGTCTTCTAGAGAGCTTAATTCTTATTGGTTCTTTTATTAAGTGTTTTTAAATTAATTAAACTAGATTACTCTAGCCTAATTCTCAATATTGTTCCACCTCTAAGGCCATCCAATAGGATTTGAGTACACCTTGTGGGTATCTGGGCTAGGGAGTTGACATGTGTCCCTCATTCCCTTTGTGTAAAGGGAGCTTGTGTGCGTGTGTGAGTTTCTCTCTCATCCCCTACTTCTTGGGCTCGCCCCCTCCTTTGTAGGGCTTGTGAAAGACTTTTTGGGACACACACAAAGCATCCAATTTCCCTAGGCTTTTGACCTTTGGACACAACCTTTGAATTTTGAAACCTTAGCATTTTGGAAGTCTTAATGGGTTGAACCTTAGGGTCTTTTAAGCCCATTGTTGCACCTGGCTCTTTTGCAGACGACCCCCCCTTTCGATCCCTATTTTTCCTCCTTTGGATCCCTATTGTTGTTAGTCTACCAGCTTAACTAATATTCTAGCTTTCTCTCCCCTGGCACTTCCCCATATTAAATGATCAGTTTAACATGAGAAAATCATTTAGGAAAATTATATATTAGTTATTATGACAATAAATTACTAAGGTTTTTGAAATGTTAAATTCAACGATAAATTCTCAATAGGCATGAACGTCCATGTTTGATTGACTAAGGCTTGAAGTATTCAATTCAAAACAAATGACTTAAGAAGCATAAAATACACATGCTTGCTTGATTGACTAAGTCCTTGAAGTATTCAATTTAACCAAATGACTTTATAAGCATAAAAAACACATGTTCATATGATCCTCTACATGTGGCTCTCATGATGTGCTTGAATGCTATTGGTTAGGTTTTAAAGGGGTCCAATGAGAATTTAGATACATAAAAATAACTAATTAAGTTCCTTTTCTCAAAGAGGAAAAAGAGGACACATGTCCAAATGAAATAATAAAATAATACAAGAGAGAGAGAGAGGTGTGGACCAAGCATGAGAGGGGGGATATACTCTCCCACACACACACACACACACATTCTCTCATTGTGTGGAGTGCAAAGTGCAAGAGCTCCATCTCCTTCTCCAAGTTTGTGGAGAAGTGGAGATCCTACAACAACACTCTTGGCTATGGAATGCAAATCCAACCAAGAGCCATTCTTAAATGCTTAAGCTTGCCATCTTCTTCATCTTCATTACTATGCTATTATGCTATGCTAAGCAAGAAGAGTGATGATAAGTGAGGAACTATTTCTTTCTCCTATGGAATGTCTTCCTCTTCCCTACCCTCATTCCCCGCTAGCTCTCTCCACCTGCGAAGGTGTTTGAGGCCTTGGGACTGAGGCTTAGGATAGTTAATGCTTTTTGAAAAGTTTATGTTAAGATCGTGATGCATGAAGCTTTCCATCTCCATAGCATCACCAAGGTCACAAGGAACACAAAGATTGTATTGTAACAAAGTCTCTCTTGATGGGAGAAACTTTAATACAAACGCCCTTTGAAGGGGGGCAACAAGGTCATATAGTAAAGATCCTACCCCTAATGGAAAATCCTCCATGCCAATGTGTCTTCTAGACCTAATCTTTCTTTTCTTTGCATCCTTGGGGGCTTGTGATGATCCTTCTTGGGGCACCTTTTTCTGCTTTGAGGCATCCATTTCATGAGATTTTTGTCTCCTACCCTTTTTATTGGCATCGCATCAGCTTCATCCACCTTTGACTTCCCCTTATATTTTCCATGATATAAGCTAATGACTGACACTACCTGCTTTTCACCCCCGGGAGGAAGTGGAGGAACTTCCGTTGTTGGTGCAAGTGGTGGTGGTGGTACAAGAGGCCTTAAGATATACATGGGTGGTGCCATGGGCACCGCAGGCCTGCCTTGTGGCCTATCACATGGAGGAGTTACTTGTTGTCGAGGCAGTCATCGTGGATTGCCATTCCCTTGGTGAGGAAAGGGACAATAGTACATACCATGCCCTACTTGCCCACAACTGTAGCATACATATTCCTGAGCTTGACATTGACCACCTTGGCGATTAGCTCCATTGGCTGGTGGTGGGGGTCTCATACCTTGAACCAAGTTTAGGGAGAGGCTCTCAAACTGGTTGGTAATTTGTTGCAATAGCTCATGTTGCAAGGTTTTGGGTTGGTTGTAACAACCCTTCGCGCTTCTAATTTGTACACAAATAGTTAGATTATGTTACTTTTGGTAAGTGTGGAGAATTGAAATGAGTGGAATTGTGCAATGCTCGCCATCATGACTGCAACTTGCTAACCGTGTGTAAGGGTCCATGGGTAATGGCTCGCCTTTGTCTGGGGCTATGAAGCTTCTTGATGTATTTCATGATCCCTCAAGGATCGGCATGAGCTTCAGGTTACTGTGTACTTTTTTTTAACGGAGAAATTAATACATCCACTCATAATTGTGAGTTTGAAAAAAAAAGCCCCCTTTTCTTTCATTGACTTGTAACTTTTTAAATTTTTTCATTTCTAACCCCCTTTTGTACATGTAGTTCTATAAATATTTGAAACAATAAAATCCCCTCCATATGAACTCACATGCTACACTTACATATTTTGAGGTGGACTCCTCAGGATCCATGTAATACTCGCATAATGTGGGCGTTTTTGTTGCCTCAAACTATCATTTATACTTGAGGGATATACAATTAGAGAGGTATATTCTTCAAATTGTTATCAAATTGATCAACCACTCAAATGAAAGAGTCTTGGAACTACAAGTAGACATGGTTTTTAGACCAGTCATGCACCATTTTTTCTTCCCTCATGAAAGGACGTCCTAAGATCATCTCATATGACAAAGTGTGCTTGAAAAAATCCATAACAATGAAGGTATTCCTTATTTTGTGTCCAAAGACCTTGATCTTGAGATCTTCTAGCATCCCAATAGGTTTAACAATAGTCCCATTGGCCATCTTTACCACTATGTTTGTAGTTCCAAGGTGAGGTCTTCCCATAGTTTCCCATCAATTTTTAATCACAATGCTAACCCCAGTGCCACCATCAAGGATTCCCTTCACAGTTAATCCCTTGGTAGTGATTGGTATGGTCGCATTGGATTCATAGCATTCAAAGTATTGTCCCAACTTGCTAACAAGTATTTCAACAACAGAGTTCTCATCTAGGTTGGGTCGTGGATCTAAGTGTTCCTCCTCTATTGGCATCTCCCTAGCTCCATCCATCTGTGCAAATTGTAGTAGCCCAACTTTCAGTTCTCCATTCAGGAAAGCTTGAAGAGCTAAGAATAGCTTGGGGTCTCCATATACTTTGGACATGATGGTGGTTCTAACTTCTGAAGCCATGAAATCCATCAATTTGAACTTGAGGAGGTTGGGCTGATTGTAGCTCCTTTTCGGCAAACCCAAAGGGGGTCACAAACACAGGCCAAGGACCGGCTACTAGTTGAGCAATTATTTTGCACAGTTTAACCAAGGGGTTTGACAATGTCGATTTCAAACAGGGGGTTTATATTGCAAAGGCAACACCAGGGTTCCTTGGCCTTTGCAGGGGGGAAATTTAGGCAGGTACCTTTGACTACAAGTAAGTGAACACTATGTTCAACCTCCACGTATGCATGTGATCTGGTTTCTTTCCTTTTTTTTCATATGATTTGCTTGAAATTTTCAAGTTGGATTAGAGCTCAATCGGCCAAGATATGAGCGGTTAAAGTTTCATCGGGGGGCCAGGTATTTACTGGTTTGGTCGTCTTGGTCAGCGTGCCAAAACTGGGAGTTTTTGAGGTTCAACCAGGCTCTAGAATACAATGCACTTAGTAGATGAATAAGTGCTCGAGGAGCATTTTTTCCGGAATGTCATCTCTTGCAGTGCATTGATGGTGGGGAATGTCGGGATGGGAAGTCACATTTGGTAGTGCCTTAGCTGATATCTATGTCAAATGTAGTACCCTTACGGCAACACATAAAGTTATTGATGACCTCGGGGCAGAATCTAGGCAGAATCTATTAACCAAATGCGAAGGGAAGGCCTTTCGTCAAATGCAATCACGTACACTTGAATCTTGAGGGCATGTGACACTATTCAAGACATTGATACCTGCAACAAAACCCACGATGATATTGTTACTAGGGGTTGTTGGAAAATTTGTCGTGCTTAACAATGCTTTGGTCTCAATAATGCATACCAAATGTGGTGTACCTAAGTATTGATAGCCGTTTTTCGGCTTTCCATAATTGCATAGTGAGCTACCTCACCCTACCAAAATCACCCAAACACTGTGGCGATTCTTACCTTTTCATTGTACATAGGCGTGTGTGAGTTAGGGGGCTTTTCCCATATCTTCTTAAAACCCTCAGCTAGCTAGTCACTGGGCTAGTTGAGCCAAAAAAATAAATAAAGTCAAAAAAATAAAATATATTATGGCCTATTTGTGTGTAAATATTGCATTGTATATATGGCATAAATATAGGGATTACTTATAATTATTTTGATATTTTATTTAAATATTTATGCTTAGGTGTGTGTTTTATTAAACCTGTGTATGCCTTCTTTCATCCTCCTACACCATAAGTATATTTTTTGCCAATTTGTACATACTCTAACCTCATATTTCTCTTTTATACAAATCACCTCCACATTTTCACCCTCACCCTTGTGAAAACAAAAAATGATTTCTACTCCCTTAGTCACGTTTATTATATTATTTTCATTTACTTGCATACCTTTTCTTCCTCCACCCAAAATAATACAAAGAGGGACCATATCATATGATTCCAATATCTTTCCATATCCATAATTTCTCCGTATTTTTTATTCTAACACCATGTGCTCATTGAGCTAAAATCCATGAATAGTCCATACACTAGTCCCACCATGTATATATTGCTTTATTCACCAATAATCCTCCTCCATGCATGTGTAAAGGGCAACTTGGATGTTTTGTATTATGATATGACAAAGGAGGGGATCACTCTTGGATGCATTGTACAAATTCAACAAAGGAGGGGGCCACTAGAAGACTTTTGCAGGCATAAAAACAGGCTTTTTGGTGAGATTTTTGGCACCCATCTCCACTCCGAATTTGGAGTGGTGGTCAAAAGAGAAAATGTGGAACAAGAGCTGAATAATCACCTCAAAACTTTTGGTGATTTTTGGAGCTACCACCGGTGAGCTATGATTTTTTGAGTGGACCCCAGTGTGCCCACTTTTGTCACAAGTAGCCCATAGTCTTCTCTCACCTCTTTCCACACTTCTACATACACACACACACACACACTCATTCCTCTCAATCCCTCACTCAAACCTGCACCTTCAATGGTTTCTCTCACCTTATTCACCATTAACTTCCCCTCTTACTCCCATAGCTCTCATATGAGCTCTACATGTACATACACCATCTCTATGCCTCTCTCTATTACTTCCAAAGTACAATTCCATCTTACCCCTTCTCTATATACATAAAATTCAGCATGTAAACCATGCTTAACCTTTGCAAATCAAGAGATCTCATCAACCAAATTACCATTTTCATCGCGATAATCAACCTTGGCGATGATGGCGTAAAGAAGAGAAGACAAAGAAGAAGATCGATAGTCATTTTGAGAACCTACACAAGTAAGTCAAAAATTTCTTCAAGCTTCACCATCACAAGTATTTCCTCACTTCATTCAACCATCTTACTTCAATCATCCACCCCATTCTACCCATTGTAAATACATCATTAACTTTCTAGTGATTACTAACACTAACCACTAACATACTAACACAAAATGGCCATTGACCTAACCATAAAAGACACCTCACCTCAAGACATGTGCATAGTAACTCTCTCTCTCTCTCTCTCTCTCTCTCTCTCTCTCTCTCTCTCTCCCCTTTCTTAAAACTCTACTTTCACCTTATCTACCATCAATAATTCTTTCTTTTGAGCCCACATCCATGACTCAAGCAGACAAAGAAGACCCGCAATGTTTTGATATTCTGAAAAAATCATAATCCTGATTTGTTAGCTTGTAAATTAGGATTTCCAATAATCTTAATGAGGGGTCTCCAACCTATAAATAGGCCCCTCTTCTTCTTGTAAAATAACCTCCAATATCTCACATAGCACCCCAACACTCTATGCGTGAGGAGAGACTTAGGTGTAGCAACCACTTTGTGAGCTTCACTCTTGGTGTGAGAGAAGCTTTCAAGCTACACATTGCAAGTGAGAGAGCGTGAGTTCAATATCTCAAAACCACTATTGTGTATGTTCATCCATCATCAATAAATTGAGGTTTGGTGCATCAAAGGCGTGATTCGACGTTCAAATCTTCGTCCTTCCACTTGTGCGATACGGTTTAGTGAATTCAAGGTGACTTGTGTACTTTGAGTTTTATCATTTATCTTGTTTTAGAAAGTGTTTTAGTGTGTTTGCATTGCCAATTTTGTGTCCATTGTAAGAGGGTATTGTGGTGAGAGGTCTCCCACACCCTAAGACAGTGTGTGTATGTTGGCAATGTTTAGCATTCACTAAGCATTGAGTGAGTTTTGTACAAGCTCTACGATAGCAACATAACGAACCATCTCCATTTGCAAGTCACAAATAAGGTATTACGCAAGATCCATTCCTCTCTCTCTTCCCTTTGCTCTAGCTCTCTCTGGCCCATTTTATGTGAGTCTTGGTGTGAGGTTGATTGTGTGTGTTTTGTGGTGCATCCTCTTGGTTGTGCCAAAATCTCTCTTGCGTCCTAGTTCGCATACCATAACTAGGTGGTGCCCCTTCATTTGTTTGGTTGTGGGTTTGTTGTTGTTGTTTCTTGCTTGTGGTTGCCCCATCCCCAATTGAGCAACACGGGAGCCTTGAGAGGTGTTTAGAGGTCTCCTCTCTTGTTGCCCGCCCCAGACCGCCTCAGTATATGGCCACTGATTGGGGCTATAGTGGCCACTCTCCCATGACGTTAAGAGGAGGAGCCGCCCAAGGGGTTTGAATAGAGAGGAAAATAGAGAAGGCATGGCGACAGGCAGCGATCAAGAGGTGTAGAGGGAGAAAAATAGGCTTGCGCTACCCAACCCGTATATGGGATGAAGCCGCCACCACTGAAGCGAGAAGTGACGAGCTCATCGTGGCGTCCCTATTCGGCACCAACGATGTCCACATTTGTGCACTTCAATGTCTCGCCTACCACGTCAGTAGGTGGCTTGTCACGCCACTGTGACACGCAAAGAAGGGATTCTTTAAAAAATATAACCTAAAAATAGGGGAAGGAATGGAAAAAAAAAAAAGCAAACGAGTTGTGGCAGAAACAAAGGTGAGTGGGGGTTAACGAGGGGGGAAGAAGGCAACGAAGGGAGATTTAGGGAGGAAGGCACGAAGGACAAGAGAGGAGGATGAAGGAAAGCGAGGAGGCTTAACCGATGCAGAAGGAAGAGGAGAAGCTTGAGGATCTCTCTTGTTACTTCTCTAGATCAAAATTTCTCTCTCTCTCTCTCTCTAGGATATAGGAGATATGGCAAATCAGGAACAAGCTTTCTCTCTTTCGAATGTCCCTCTCCATAGGTTTATAAAGCAAGCAAGCAACGGAAGAGGATACAAAGTGGTGGCATAATTTTCTCTCTCTCTCTCTCTCTCTCTCTCTCTCTCTCTCTATATATATATATATATATATATATATATATATATATATATATATATATATAAACATTGGGGAGAGAAGAATCGGGTAAATTGGTAAAGGGCGGACAAATCTCAAAAGAGCATAGGGTGGAAGACTTTTTTTTTTGTTCTTTGAAATTTTGATAAACAAAGTAGTTAAATAGGGCGATATTTTACCTGGTGATTATGCATTGTTTTCATCAGGATTGGGTCATCTGAATAAGGAATTTCAAATCATCGGTCCTATCGACAATGGAGTATGCAACCGATTTCGTAACAGGGTTTCAGATTTCAATTTATTGGAAGCATCTTCTGATTGCCAGCATCAATTAAGTGTTTTTAACAGGTTCTAATTTGATTTCCACTGCTATTTGAGTTTTGAGTTGTGATATTCTTCCGCAATTGCTCTCTAAGTGTCACCATTAAGTCTTACCAACACTAAAATTGCTCCTAGCTGCACTCATTCCCCTTGGGTTGCACCTCAGCTGCTTATCCGTATCGTCTACAGCTAGAAGCCCAGTGCTTTCTCGACCGACCTTGGAGAGACATGCACTCCGACAATGTTGCTCTCTCTCTCTCTCATATTCAGTCACCTAAACATGGTAGCTTTCAGCTCGCAATGCAACGCTATCAACTCCCACCTCTCTCTCTCTCTCTCTCTCTCTCTCGCTCAAACACACACATAGAGTGGCGAACTTGTCGACTCGTGCTTTCTCTCTCTCTCTCTCTCTCTCTCTCTCTCTCTCTCTCTCTCTCTCTCTCTCTCTCCTCCTCCTCCATTACCACTACAAGCCAAAACCCTCTCTCTCCGTTGTTCATCACCAGCCCATGGAGGGTGCATTCTCTCTCTCTCTCTCTCTCTCTCTCTCTCTCTCTCTCTCTCTCTCTCTCTCTCTCTCTCTCTCTCTCTCTCTCTCTCGTTCCCCACACACACACACACACACACACACTCTTCCTCTCTCTCCACTGTGAACGTGAAAACTACTGGTCAACTCTTGCTTTCACTCTCTCTCAAACACACACCCAGACACACACACACACACACACACACACACACACACACACACACACACACACACACACAGAGTTACGTATGAAGGTGTGGGTAGCAGCAATATGCTCACTCTATGTCTGTCTCTCACACACACTCACACACAGCTATGTAGTGTATCTGCCAGCGCATGCATCATGTCTTTCTCTCTCTATCTCTCTCACTGAGATAGTGCACGACAGTTAGGCACGACTTGGTTCTCTATCTCTCATACATACTGTTTGCGGGTCGCCGCGACGGATGTCCATAGCATAGCTCTCACGCATCAACATAAAATATCAATACAAGGGAAGCGACCAGGATGAGGCATGGAAACTCACTAGGGTGTCATTCCAAATGAAGTGACTTGATGAGATGCAACCACTAACTCTGCAAGAAAATCATACGCACTAAAGCCAAGTAATCTGCCTATGTCCTTCTACACAGCTCTACAGTCATCACGCCCGTTTACCATGCAAATCATGTCGGAATCGCACGAAACTTGAAGAAGAGCTACAAGGGACTATTTAGAATCTATCCTATCACTGTCACAGCATTCTGGAGAGGTACAAAGATCGTGATCGTTCACCCCAAAGTCAGCAAAAACAGTAAACAACTGATCCCAAAGGGTCGTTTTAGGGTCCCTGAAGTCTCTCTTAGGGTCAAAACAACATAAAATACGCGTTTAACACTCAAAACAGCAATTGAAGGTCTCAAACTCGTAGTTGAACACCTACACCGAATCTTGAATGATTACACTTGAATGGAAGAGCAAAGTAAGAGGAACACAATGCAATAAAAGAATCTGAATTCGGATTACCGTAGCCACAGTAGCGAAAATTACAAGTTGGAGCAAGATAGAGCTCTCAAACGTACACTGTCTTCTTCACATAAAAGAGGATTGTGTTCAAACTTACAAAGTTGACCTTTATAGTTTAGGTCTTTACAGATGGCTTGTCTGGCCAAAAAGTCCTAAACTTCTAACTGGATCTCCACTATACAAATGCTCTCAGAAAAATAATCAAAAATTTATTTACAAGTTCTCGGCTTAGAGAAGCTCTTTTACAAAAGGATGAGATTTCCGCAAAAATGTAGATTCCCTGAAAAATGTGACTCTTTCTCTGGAGACCCTTGCTTCGTTGCTTCATCCGCCAAACACTTCCCCCTTCCTTATCCTTGCACGTCCTCGTGCATGTTCAGAGCTTTGGTCATTGATGGGGCTCCAAGGAGGCAAGTTTTGCTGAAAAGCTTTGCATGCGGAGTACAGCCCCGGGGCGGTCACTTTTTAGAATGTGTATGATATCACGTGAGTTAATCGGAGAGGATTATTAAAAGACCAAAATATAAAAATATATACATACAGAGGGGGGTGGGGTTTTTTTAAATAGGCTCACAATGTAAGTATAGTATGTATATTGGGGTATTATTAACTACCTCTTGAACGCATGTGATATAGGGGTCTTTTGATAAGTGATTGCCCAAGGAGTACAACTTCCAAGGCTTCTTGATGCTGTCTGAAGGGGTTTTCACTTAATGTGTGCTGGTATGGTATGTACCATGCCTTGAGGTCCTGCGCCATAGGATGAAAGATTCTTGAGTCGATTTTGAAAAAACCTGTGATGAAGGCCTCCTCGAATGTCTGCAAGTAATGTGACGGCAGGTACATGAGTCTGGAGTACATTGCCATCAGGATATGTCATGGTGGTGAATCTTGCAAATTCCAGAAAATTCCTCGATGCCCTTCTAAGAACAGATTCCACGGATGATCGTCGCCTTCAGTGTCCTTGAACACCTGGATGCAGGTGACGATCATCCGGGCTATCTTTACCAGCATTTGACAGGCTACGTCGGGATATCCCGCAGCAAGGTGATTGTTGAATTGAGAGTGTTGACTACATAGGCTACTGTAGGAGGATTTTGCGATGTCAGGACTGGGTAGTTCAGCTTTTGCTGCCTTGAGCCTTTCCATGTGGCAAACTCCTTTCATGTGCGTCTTCTAGGGACTGGGCAGAAAGTAGGATCTATTTGAATGTGTTGAGGAGCGTTGTGGTAGTTGGTTAGATCCTGTGGCCGCTTGTCCAGCCACTTCTACCTCCACTTTGGGTGGTCGTCTATGAGTACCTGTGCTTCTTCAGCTCTCAGTGCTACACCTTCGTAACCCCCGCCTTTGTTTCGTGGCAGGGTCGGCCGCATCTTCTCCTTTCATAGGATTGCTTTGTGGCATATCAAGGGAAAAGGTAGGTACTCATGGACCAACCCCTCCACCTTCTCTTCTGTGGCTGTAAGAACGCTAGGGTCACTGACTCCATTATCTTCTTTTCGTATATCATGTTATCTTTTGCTCGTCCCTGTGGCATGTCCTTGATGGTTTGAGTTAGATCATCTCTTATCTCTAGATTTTCCTCTGCTGATCCTTGCTCTTGTTCTCCTTGGTGATGTTTCAGTCAAGTCAGGCATTTCTTGTCCTGGCAGTAGTTGTGGTTGCACTTGGGCGTCCTCTGTTCTGATTTGTAGTTGAGAACTCAATGCTTCTTTTCCTTTCAGCAATGTGTCACTGATCTACTTCTGAGTCTCTAATTCGGCCCTTGCTTGTGCGAGTTGTTGCTCCAGCTCTTTTACTTTTTGCTCGTTGGCCACCGTCTGGGCCATCATTCCCGATAAGAGCAGCTGTCTTTGAAGTTTTTCTTGCTCTAGCTCCCCTTTCAGCGCTGGTAGGGTGTTCACTGCTATAGCATTGTCTAATGTGGAGACCAATGCTCCAGCAGGTTCCTGGTTCTCCATCAAGGTTGTTAGCGTACTTTTGACAGTGAGGTATGAACTATTAACTCTCTAGAACCTTGTGTTTTCGTCATCGAGCTGCTCCGTCGCTTTCTTTAACCTTGCTGTCAAATCTTGGCATTCCTTTTCTTTGGTTGTCAACTCCGTCGTGACATCCACCAGGTCTTTGATCAGAGACTGAGTCTGCTGTCGCTCAATGTCTCTTTCCTACGTTGTGAGCTCCAGTTGTGCTGGTAGGCTCTCTAGCTCCTCTTGCCCAGATTTTTGCATGTGTTGAGCCTTCTGTACCAGCCTTTCCTTTTCTTCTAGCACCACGTTGTCGTGCTGTGACACGTACATAGTGGGAACGTATGCTACAAGATCTATCTTGTAACTTTTTAGATACATAATTATCTTTCCTATAATGTACATATGCATATTTAAGTATAATAATAAGCCTTTTATCTCATCCTATTATTTTTCTCAAGGGTAACCTATCCTTACTTTACCATCAAAAAATACTATGGGAAAAGCTCAATAGCTCCGCCTCTTTAACTTGGGGCAAAAAGCATTGATTCTTTATTTCTACTATCTCATTATCATCTCACACCCTAGCTAGATCCTATATCTAGGGTAAACTCCAATATATATATATTCTATGTATTTTTTATACTTTTCTTATTTTTCTTTTTAAATAGCTACTAGGAAGGAATCAAATCCTAGTGGGACACTAGGTGGCATGATTTCAAAGATACACTTATTTTAATGCATTATTGCAAGCATGATTACAAAAATTTGTCAAGGAGCAATGTCATGCTTTCATATGGCATGAGGTGTCCTTTGGAATTAAATGAAAGTCTAGGCCAAGGGGACCACGGGAAGACTTTTGCTGCCAGAAATGGACCTTATTTTGATGAATTTTTTACACAAGGTTCCAATCCAAATTGGAAAATGATTTTAAAATGAAAATCGTAGCTAATGAGCTGAAGTTTCTGCCCATATTTTTACTTTTTTATTTGGAGCCACAGTTGAGGAGATATGATCAAAATACTGGACCCCAGTCTGCCCACATCATGCAGGGACATCTCATTTCCAACTTTTCCAATTCCTATTCACACTGGCTCCTCTCTTCTTGTGTAAACCCTTGGGGGTTCCCTTCACCTATAAAAGGGGACCTCTTCTTCCTTGAAAAGGAACTCAAGCATTCAAGCCATTGAGGAGAGGAATTCTTGAGGGAGTGAGTAATAATGCCTAATTGTACTTAGCCATTAACATAAGCCCAAGCCTACACTTTCTCCTAGAGGGAGACTAGCCATTCTTGCAACAAGCTAACCTTGGAAGATCAACTCTAATCAAAGAAGGTCTTGCACTTGGTGTATCAATCAAAGTGGAATTATCCACTCTTCTTCTCTCTCCATCAATAATGGTGCCGAAAGGTTTGTCAAGTAAGATGTGTTCTACATTGATGTTTTCTTGATTTCTTGTTGTTTTCTTTTTCATCTCTAATCCAACATATATATATGTATCTAATCTCATCTCCGTAAGCAAACCTTTCTCTCTCATTCTTAGTAATTCATCCTCTTTGAAAATTCTAGGTTCTCTTTTCTACAGGTACATCTCTCCCCGCAGTATCCTTATTGCCTACGGGCAAGAATAGGGCTTGGGAGGGAAACTTCTCATCTCTTCACTTCTCTCATATCTACATTTCTCACATACTATCCTAGATGAATAACCCACATGATGATCATTTCTATCGCTTTCACTCTGTACGATCTATTAGAATTAACTTATGGATTAGCCGTAAAATACACTTTCAACAACGTATAGTGTTTCTCTTTGGCCCAGAAAGGCTTAATGAAATACTTCTATCACCGGATCCCATCATACTACCTCTCATAGACTATAACTTTTCTTTTGACGTAAGCGTAGTTATCTTGCTATATATGAACCAAGAGGATTTGTACACACAATTAATCCCAATCACTAGACAAAATATATATATTATGGTAAGCACAAAACTACAATTCCAAAGAACAATTCGTAGCCTATTTGGTCAGCCAAGATTGAATGCCATTAACTCATCTATTAACCCTTTCATATTACCCATGATATGATATGACCATAGCCTTGATGTTTTCATTTTCGTATTGTTTTGACATTCTCTTTTGTGTTCTTTCTTTGTGTGTGTGAGTGCAAGAGAGAAAGAGTGAGTCTTCTTTGATTGCACTTCTTTCCAAACCCTAGTCTTCATGGCATCTATGTTTTAACTCCTTCATATAGTTTTTGTTGAGTTCTCTCACAAACTCTCACAGCCATAAGCCCGGTGCTTTCCTGGCAAGATCGCAAATTTCTCGACATATTTTTGGTGAACTCGACGCGAAACTGCCAGGGTGAGATTTCTTGTGTAACCATGGGTGATCATGTTGAGCAACAGGGTATGCATTTTGACCCAGCAACAATGCAAATGTTTCAAGCATTTGCAATGTTCATGCAACAACAACATGCTACTGAAAGAAGGGAGATTTCAGCAACGAAGGCCATACAAGCGGTCGGCAACAGAATGGATCAGTTCAATGGCAAAGATGTAACCAAGTACTTATGCGAGTATGTGAAGGAGATGGAGCTGCATCGCGTGTCAGAAGGTGAGATGATTCAAAGCTTTGAGCTAGTTGTTGCTCCAGAAATTAGAGAGCATGTTAGGGTAATTAAAGATGGGCATGGGAGAAATTGGGAAGAACTCAAAGTAGCTTTAAAGGAGGAATATTTCATGGAGGACTCTGAGAGAGTGACCAAAAGGACATTCTTAGAATGGGTAGTCAAGACAAAGCAAGGACTATCAATAACAGAGCTACTTAGGGAATTTGAGCGGCGCTATGCACAACTCACCAGGACAGAAAGGGCCACACTAGATGCAGACAAGACAAATCTTTTCTTACAAGTTGCAGGTGAAGAGTTTCAAGAAAATTTGGAGCTTCTTCTTGAAGATAAAGATGCTGAGCAAGGACTAAAGACCGACTGGAATGAGGTTGAAGGTGCTGTCTCACTGCTTGCCAAACGACAAAGATGAAGGGACAAGATGGTAGTAAACACTACAAGTCCTTCCACCTCAACTTCTGACAAAATGGTAAAGACTACTTTTATCGCTCCTAAGTTTGATGAGTCCATGCTAGATGAGCTTGTGAAGGGAATGCGTGACTTGAAGGTGAAGTTTACAAAGCTTGAAGAAAAAGGCCAACCAGCATGGCCACTTCCTAGGCAAAGACAACAGCCCAAAGAAGGGTTTGTTAATAGATGTATTTGGTGTGATAGTACAGACCATGTAAGAAGGGATTGTGATGATTTTAGTGATGCTTTGTCAAAAGATGTTGTCTTTTTTAAGGATGGTAAAATCCACTTAAGAGAGACAGGTCTACCCTTGAGAACTAACTTTGGGAAGGGGGGAATGCAAACCTTAGTTGAAGATATGGCAACTAAGCATGCCACCTCTTCAGTTGAGGCAGCTACTTTTGGAGTAAAAATTGAACATTTTTGTGATGAAGAGGTGAGTGACCATCATGGTCAAATTTGGCCAAATGTCATGCAATTAGCTAAAAAGGGAAAGCTTACAAAAGAGATTCTACATGAAGCAGGTGATTGCATATGTCTAGAAACAGGATGGAATGATCCAGTGGACTCATTGTCAGTGCATGCCTACATTACAAAATGCCAAAAAAATGAGGAAATTGTAGAAGAGAAGCGCAGACGTGAGAATGCTGATGAAGGACCATCAAAAAGAGCTTCTAGAAGTGGGGGAAGAAGCGACTCAATGCCTTCTCAAACACCCTCAACACAAGGAGCATCTCCACCTGAAGTACTCATGGAGGAGTCTACAACAGGAAAGAAGAAAGAGCCAACGAAAGGTAAGACAAAAGGCCCAACTTATAAACTACAATCTGATATTGAGGTTGCTACAGATTTAAAGAAAGTCTTGGAGGAAAGGATCTTGAATAGCAAGATTGAGTTTACTATGGGAGAAGTTCTTGGCATTGCAAAGCATGAATTCCATGAGGAGATCATTGACATCATCAAGAGGAAGAGGCAAACCCTTGCTAAAGTTTCTCGTCCACAGGTTGAAGGGGAAACCTCAAAGACACAAGGGATGCAACTGCAAAATAAGGAGAATGATGGAGCTGTGGTAGGATGCTACCAATCTAGTGGGAGAGTGAAGCAAGTGTATTTCTCAAATGATGATGAAGAAGTTGAAGATATTCCTAGGAGTTACTATTCATGAAGTCATTGGGCAAGGGCTACTACAGAAACTTTGGTCAAGGTAGGTGATCTTGAAGAGCCATTTGTTGCCTTGATTGACCATGGTTCAGAAATAAACATAATGTCAAAGAGTCTCTACAACAAGTGCAAATGGCCGATGGACACAGATCATGGCTGGATGGTAAAAGTGGCAAACAATTCATCCGGTGAATTGTATGCAGCATGTCCAGGTGTGAAGGTAACAATAGGTGATGTAAAGATTAACCAAAACTTCTTTGTACAGGATACATCTTCATCTCATCTCATCCTTGGACAACCCTACATTGTGGGAGTTCGAATGGAAACAAAGGTAATGGATGATGGTTCAACATATGCTAGGATACGTAGCAAAGATGGTAAACGAGCTGTCCAATTTCTCACAGTTTGTGTGAACCATGAAAGAAATCGTGACAACCTCAGAGAACATCCTCTACCAAAGGTGAGCAAAGAGTTTCATGATCATAGAGAAATGATGGGTTTTGGCCAAGTACCATTGTAAAGCGGGATTGCAGTGGTACAGAAAGAAAAAGGGTCTCGCCTGATCCAAAAATAGGTGAAGCTTTTTCAACAAGCTCCTTGGTAACAAAGAATGGATCAGTATGTTTTACAAAACTTGAAGATTTGAAGAGATGTGAGAGGCAATATGTGCATAATGTACAAATGGGCATGAAAAAGAGTGGGTTGCTAGAGCCTACTGAAAATGTTTTGGGTTTGTGTGAACAAGTTTCTTTTGTAGATACTATGGGTGAGCTTGATGCTATAATGGGGTCTAATTTGCATCTTGAAAATGAAGTTGTGGAAGTTTGCTCTATGGAAATGTATCAAGTAATAGAAGCCTTTAAAGAAACCAAACAGTTGGCCCAGAAGTCCATGTTGAAACTAAATACAAGAGTGTAGCAAAGAAGGTCAAACCAGTAGATTCACCCTTACCACCCAACAACAGGGAAAAGAATGAGCAGGCTTCTTTACAACCAAGTTTGAGGAATCCTAAAAAGATTGGGTATACCTTCACAAAGGAGTCTTTCCAAGACTTGCAGATTGGTCGCGAGGAGTTTCTAACACAGGAGGAGACAAAGTGCTTCAAAGAAATGCTTTCAAAGCATGGTAAGGCTTTTGCATTTGAGCCACATGAGATAGGATGTGTTGATCCTTTTATTGTAGCTCCTATGGTAATTTTCACAATACCTCATGTGCCTTGGAATCTGCGGCCTATTCCGGTTCCAAAGGCTCATTTGCCAAAGTTAGTAGAGCTACTGAATGAGAAAATCAAAATGGGAATCTTGGAGCCTTCTTGTGCTCCATACTCAAACAGGTGGTTCACAGTTCCGAAGAAGAACGGTTCTCTATGCTTCATCCAAGATATGCAACCAATGAACAAGGTGACAATTATAAATGTAGGAACAGGTCCAATTGTGGATGAGTTTGCAGAGGCATTTGCAGGGAGGGCAATCTACTCAATGGGGGATCTCTACTCAGGGTATGATCAATTTCAGCTTGCAATCGAAAGCAGAGACTTGACAACCATGAGGACACCTTTGGGTTTGGTAAGGATGTGTACCTTGCAACAGGGAGCAACCAACTCGGTTGCACATATGATGAATGGGATGAATAAGGTCTTACGTGACTTTATTTCTCAAATCACAATGCCTTTCATTGATGATTTGCCTATCAAAGGATGTGAAGAAAGTGACAAAGATGAAGCTTTGGATCTCAAGGGATGTCGCAGGTTTGTGGTAAATCACATAAATGATTGTGATAAAATTTTGTCTAGGTTGGAATAAGTAAATCTTACATTGTCAGGGAAAAAGTCTATGTTTGGTGTCAATGAAGTGCTTATTGTGGGGCACATGTGTATGCCATATGGTAGGAAACCTTGTCCAACAAAGGTAGATGCCATCCAAAGAATGAAAGAAACGTGCACTAGCATCGCTGAGGTTAGAAGGTTTCTGGGAGGATGTGTCTTCTATGTTATTTGGATTCCACATTATGCACATGTAGCTGATCCTCTTTATCAGCTGCTTAGAAAGAATCAGAAGTTTAAATGGACAGAAGCACATGTAAAATCCATGAAAAAGCTAAAGGAGTTGCTCCAGTCAGCAACAACTTTGAGAAAGGTAGACTATGAGTGTCAAAGGCCAGTAATTGTGACAGTAGACACCAGTCCTACAGGGATTGGATGGGCAATAGGGAAAGATGACAAAGAAGGACACAGGTATGTGGTAAGATTTGGAGCAAAGGTGCTAAGTGCTCGCCAAAGAAACTATCCACAGATAAAGAGAGAGTTATGGGGTATGGTTACAGCCTTGAAAAGTGGGAAAGAGTACCTAATTGGTGCATGTGTGGTTGTAGAAACAGATTGTCTACCACTTCTTGGGATGATTACAAGCTGCTCAACACCAGACATTGCTATGTTGCGGTGGATTGCCTACATGAAGTCCTTAAATCCTGAGTTTAAGCACATTGCAGGTAAAGACAATACAGTGGCAGATATGCTATCAAGGGCAAGGTATGAAGATGAGTCACAAATGATTGACGAGGGAGATGATGTAGGCACAAAGTTCTATTCTATCTCTCATGTCAAAGGTAACAATGTCCGCATGACTAATCTAGTTGAATCATTCTTGAAAGAGCTTTATGAAGGTGATTGGCTTCTTATTGGAAGCTACTTGAGTACTCTAACAAAACAGGATGATTGGTCTGAACAAGAATTCAAGAGGATACGCAGGAAAGCATATGGGTACTTTTTGAGGGATGGTTACTTGTGGAAGTATCCTAAACAAAAGGGTGCTACACCACAACGGGTTATATGCAAAAAAGAGACTCAAGTAAAGCTCATGCAAGAGTTTCATGAGAGTCTATGGGCTGGACACAGGGGTGTGTGGGCAACCTTCTCCAAGTTGAAAGAAAAATACTGGTGGAAGAGTATGTATAAAGATGTATCTCAGTTTGTAGAGTCATGTGTAACTTGTCAAATGTATTCAAATGTTCGACATCGTGATGGATTGCACCCTACCTATCCACTAGCCATGCACTATAAATGGGTTGTGGATCTAGTCACAATGCCTCTAGGAATCTGGCAAATGAGCTACTTGGTTCTTGCATGAGAGGACCTAACTAACCAGGTTGAAGGAAGAGCATTAAGAGCTAAAACCACAGAAGCTGTGTGCAAATTCCTTCTTGATGAGGTGATTTGCCGTTATGGTTGTGTGGGAAAAATCACTGCAGATAGAGGTGAACTGGATACCGAAGAAGCAAGGGAGTTCTTTTCTAGATTAGGAATCAAGCTTTCTCTTACTACAGCTTACAACCCTGAAGGCAATGGAAAGAGTGAAAGAGGGCATCCTCCTATCATCAAAGCTTTGGCCAAGGCTTGCGAAGGAAGAGTTGGTGAGTGGCCAAAACTGTTACCATATGCTTTATGGGCTGATCGTACAACACATAGCTCAGTAACTGGCTACATGCCTGCGGAGCTAATGTATGGTCAAAAGCCAGTGATGCCGATTGAAGATACAATTCCCACATGGAATGTACTACCTTGGCAAGAGGGGCTTAGCAGGGAAGATCTCCTTGCACTGCGTATAAGGTAGCTAGAGAGAAGACCTGGAGACATTGAAGCTGCAAAAGAACGACTCAAAAATGCAAGGTTGAAAAACAAGGAATACTTTGATAAGTGACATCGACTCAGGAGCAAAGCAATTGACAAAGGTGACTGGGTTTTGGTGTATGATAGTAGCCTTGATAACCAGCACACAGTCATGCGTAAGTTTTCAAAAAGATGGTTTGGACCGTATGTTGTAAAGCATGTGCAAGAAAATGCTACTTACAGCTTGTCTGAACTAAATGGTACAGAAGTAAAGATTCCCATTGCAGAAAAAAGAATCAAAATGTTTAAGAGAAGAGGAGACAATGATCCAGAAGATGTTGATGAGGAAGAAGAGCAAACCACAGGTAAAGATCAAAGTGAAGATGAAGATTTGGAATCATCCAGTGAAGAAGAAAGCAAGGAAGATGTACAAGAGGGCTGATCTTACAAAGAAATAATGTGGCACATACCGGAGGATGTGCAGGTTTAGAGGGGGTGGATGTCGTGTTGTGACACGTACATACTGGGAACGCATGCTACAAGATCTATCTTGTAACTTTTTAGATACATAATTATCTTTCCTATAATGTACATATGCATATTTAAGTATAATAATAAGCCTTCTATCTCATCCTATTATTTTTCTCAAGGGTAACCTATCCTTACTTTACCATCAGAAAATACTATGGGAAAAGCTCAATAGCTCCGCCTCTTTAACTTGGGGCAAAAAGCATTGATTCTTTATTTCTACTATCTCATTATCATCTCACACCATAGCTAGATCCTATATCTAGGGTAAACTCCAATATATATATATTCTATGTATTTTTTATACTTTTCTTATTTTTCTTTTTAAATAGCTACTAGGAGGGAATCAAATCCTAGTGGGACACTAGGTGGCATGATTTCAAAGATACACTTATTTTAATGCATTATTGCAAGCATGATTACAAAACTTTGTCAAGGAGCAATGTCATGCTTTCATATGGCATGAGGTGTCCTTTGGAATTAAATGAAAGTCTAGGCTAAGGGGACCACGGGAAGACTTTTGCTGCCAGAAATAGACCTTGTTTTGATGAATTTTTTACACAAGGTTCCAATCCGAATTGGAAAATGATTTTAAAATGAAAACCGTAGTTAATGAGCTGAATTTTCTGTCCATATTTTTACTTTTGTATTTGGAGCCACGGTTGAGGAGATATGATCAAAATACTGGACCCCAGTCTGCCCACATCATGCAGGGACATCTCATTTCCAACTTTTCCAATTCCTATTCACACTGGCTCCTCTCTTCTTGTGTAAACCCTTGGGGGTTCCCTTCACCTATAAAAGGGGACCTCTTCTTCCTTGAAAAGGAACTCAAGCATTCAAGCCATTGAGGAGAGGAAGTCTTGAGGGAGTGAGTAGTAATGCCTAATTGTACTTAGCCATTAACATAAGCCCAAGCCTACACTTTCTCCTAGAGGGAGACTAGCCATTCTTGCAACAAGCTAACCTTGGAAGATCAACTCTAATCAAAGAAGGTCTTGCACTTGGTGTATCAATCAAAGTGGAATTATCCACTCTTCTTCTCTCTCCATCAATAATGGTGCCGAAGGGTTTGTCAAGTAAGATGTGTTCTACATTGATTTTTTCTTGATTTCTTGTTGTTTTCTTTTTCATCTCTAATCCAACGTATATATATGTATCTAATCTCATCTCCTTAAGCAAACCTATCTCTCTCATTCTTAGTAATTCATCCTCTTTGAAAATTCTAGGTTCTCTTTTCTACAGGTACATCTCTCCCCGCAGTATCCTTATTGCCTACGGGCAAGAATAGGGCTTGGGAGGGAAACTTCTCATCTCTTCACTTCTCTCATATCTACATTTCTCACATACTATCTTAGATGAATAACCCACATGATGATCATTTCTATCGCTTTCACTCTGTACGATCTATTAGAATTAACGTATGGATTAGCCGTAAAATACACTTTCAACAACGTATAGTGTTTCTCTTTGGCCCAAAAAGATTTAATGAAATACTTCTATCACCGGATCCCATCATACTACCTCTCATAGACTATAACTTTTCTTTTGACGTAAGCGTAGTTATCTTGCTATGAACCAAGAGGATTTGTACACACAATTAATCCCAATCACTAGACAAAATATATATATTATGGTAAGCACAAAACTACAATTCCAAAGAACAATTCGTAGCCTATTTGGTCAGCCAAGATTGAATGCCATTAACTCATCTATTAACCCTTTCATATTACCCATGATACGATATGACCATAGCCTTGATGTTTTCATTTTCGTATTGTTTTGACATTCTCTTTTGTGTTCTTTCTTTGTGTGTGTGAGTGCAAGAGAGAAAGAGTGAGTCTTCTTTGATTGCACTTCTTTCCAAACCCTAGTCTTCATGGCATCTATGGTTTAACTCCTTCATATAGTTTTTGTTGAGTTCTCTCACAAACTCTCACAGCCATAAGCCCGGTTCTTTCCTGGCAAGACCGCAAATTTCTCGACAACGTGCTGGCATCGGAATTGTTTTTCCAGATCTTGCAAGGTTTTTCTGTAGTCAGGAGGGGGCACAGACTCTTTGTGTGCAGATGATGGAGGAGGAGGTGGTGGGTTTTTGGTTGATGGAGAAGGAGGAGGAGGAGGAGATTTCGGCCAGGGAGGAGGTGGTGATTTCTCCACTTCTTGTACATGCCTCTTTTCGATGCATCTTCCCTTGGCTGTGAAGCAGACGCATCCGCTTTTCTTTTCTTTAAAATCTTTATTATTCTTTGACTAGTCCATTCCGCCGCTTGTCGTGCTTCCACATTCTTCTCTCTTTGAGCTTTCTTCAGTTGCTCTGCTTGGTTCGTGTCTTCAGCCACTTCTTCCTCCTTTGTTCCTTCAGTGGACTGAGAAGAAACGTCCACTTCTACAGCCTTTTGTTCCGCTTCTAACCTTTGTTTTTCAGCCCGTATGCGAGCTGCATTTTCTATTCTTGCTTGTCTTTCCTTCTCGAACCTTAGTTTTTCTGTTTGTTGTGTTGCAGCAGCTCTTGCTTTTTTGTCAGCCCGCAACTTGGTCCTTCTTTCCTTAATTCTTTGTTGGGCCTCTGCATATGCTTTTTGAAGGTCGGACTGCGGCACTATACTTCTTTCCCTTTTTCTTCTCTCAAGCGGTGTGGTGGTGTCTTCCTCCTCGCTTTCTTCAAATTTAGATGGTCCTTTGTCTTTTGACCCTTGAGAGTTTCCCTCGTCTTCAGTCTCCGTCTTTTCTTCATCACTTGAGCTTTTGTTGGATGCCTTGGCCGAGCGCGATGATGTTGCGCCAGTGGTCGTCCTTACTGAGTGAGCAATCAGCTTTGCTTTCTGAATCAAGTCCGTTTGAGAACTGGCCACCGGCAGGTCTTCAATCATTCCCAAAGCTTGGTATGCTATTCTTGTTAGCATTGGCCCTGCACTCATGTAGCTTTTGTTCTTTGCCGAGCCTTTCAAATTTGCTTCGATCAAGTTCTCCAAGATGTAAGAACAATAATCGCATCGGATGGTTCTGTTTTCAGCTATTGCTAGAGCCATGACCACTGCAATGTGCAGGATCGTCTCGGTGTAGCGAGGAGGCTTTTGTGCCCTGAAATGTTGAGAGATCAATCTCATTGGTAACTCCAGCTCACTGTATATCATGTCACTGTACTTGTACTTGTTTCCTTTTGCTTTGATAAATGCCTTCTCGTTATCCAGTGACTTGGTCTTTGCCAGCAAGTCGTGTTGCCCTGGAAGGAATTGCAAAGCTTCGTTGATGATTTCTTTGGTGATCTTTACTTTTACCTTTGAACCATCCTTGTCAGTGAGCATCGCTTGCCCATCATACTGTATCAAGCTCATGAGCTCGAGGGCCCTCATGTAGTCTGTTCTCTATGGCTGCAATATGAGAAACTACTCCAAATCAACAGCCCGCACAGCTTCGGTGACCTCCGGCCTTCGGTGGAGATTCCATATTTCCCGTGGCATGATAGTCGTCTTTACCATGTCACCATCAGCATCCCTAAACTTTGCGATGAAAATGTGAGTAGGGATCTGAGCTAGTGTTTCATCCGAGATGTGAGCTTTTTCATTTGTAGAGAGCTCATCCACTTCATATGGTGCTGCTGTCCACTGCCTTGATTGCTTTTGCGAGGTATTCTGTGTCATCAGACTCACAAGCTGTCAGGATTTTCCTTTTGCAACCAGTAGCATTTAGACTTTTAGTAAAAAGAAGTTCAAAAGTTAAAACTGATCATAACTTGTACAAATCTCATCCATTCTTGTCCATATTTCACCAATGAGACTAGGAAGACTAGAGCTATGACTGATTGGAATCTGAGCCAAATCTGGGCCTGAGGTACACCGATCGCGATCGTAGTACAGTGCCCAAAATGAGATTTGATCACATGAGTGGTTTGCTGATGGCTAGAGGGTCATTTTGGTCCACTCTGTCTTTTATTTGAACCACTTTTGAGTTTATAAGTCCCAATTTTGGGTTACAAGGGAGTTTTGGACTAGACTTTGATTTTTCATGGGTTTTTGATGTCCAATTGGCTTGAAGCTTGATGTGTGACTTGAACAATATATGTACAAGAGATCTGTTAGGTTTTGGTCAAAATCTGATGTTGAGGTACACCGATCACGATCGTAGTACCTTGGCTTTTTTGGGTGAAAACTAGATGGCTTTAGTCTCCTATGCCTGCCTAGCCCACTGATGATTTATTTTCAAGTTTGGACTTAAAATGAACAAATTATAGCAATTTTTCATTGTTTGACCTTATTTTACTAACCATATTGGGTTTTCCTGATGAATTCTGGTTGGAGCTTGGAGTTAGTTGATGTTAGTTTTTGAGCTTTTACTGCTTCCATGATGTGTTGCTATCATCAGCCTACTCCACTGTCTGATTCTCACTTGTTCAGGCACTTTTTACCCCGTCTTTGGAGATTTTTCAGACTTGTGCATTTTTCAAGCATTCTTTGGATACCAAAGGGATAATTGGGCATCCCTGAGTCGCCTTTTAGTCTTTGACATTAGTTCGGCCAAATTCTTCCCTTTTGTGATCACTCAAGGTTGAAATGGTCATCTCCGTCCTGGTAGGAGATTCTGAGCTCCATTCAAGGTTTTCTACTACCGTGCTGACTCCTAGTCGGACAGGTATGCCTTTCAAACCATCCGTCATAATTTTCTGTCGAATTTTGGTATTTATAGGTCAATTTTCCCGATTCGAGTGTGTTTGACAAATTTGGGCCATTTTATGAGCAAAATTTGTGCATTTTTCATGAAAATTCAAGAGAGTGTATCCCTCACTGAGTTCTAAGCCTGGGCCAAGCCAAAATTTGCAAAATTTGATCCTGGGGCACCGATCACGATCGTTCCATAGAACCCAAATTGATTTTTATCACTTGCAGGTTGTTGGCGAAGTTGAGGGGAGGCTTTTTGCAAATTCTGTGTCAATTTTGGTCAGTGGGGTACACCGATCGCGATCTTTGTACCACCACCAAACTGAGATTTGATCACATGGCTTTGTTCCTGACATTGTGGGGAACACATTGATGTGTTCTGTGCTTGAAAAAGTTTTGTTTTGATGCCTCTAAGGGCCCTAGATCTACCCGACCTAATCTGTCTTTGATTTGATCCATTCGCCCGTTTGCGCAATGATTCGCGCTTGCATGCATAATAGACTTGATCTTTACTTGATAAGGAACATACCTGTGAAATCTGGTATGAAATGCTGGCTTCGATCGTCTGTATGGGGTAGAAATGTGGCAGCTCGCTCTAGGTCAAAAGAAGCTCTCTTCTTCTCTCTCAAAATGTGAAAATGATCAATGAGCTAGAATTTGGCCTACCTGACCCATATCTTCCCGAGGTTTTGTGACATAGGGATGATTTTCCTTACCTTTGATCTTGAGATAATTTGTATACCACCTGTGGGTCGAACCGTTCGTCATTCTGGCGTCGTATCACCGTTTGATGCGATTATGGTGAAATGTGGTCATGATCATTAAGGCTGAAATTCGGTGTCTTCAGATTAGCTTCATATCTTCCATGCTTGATAACCCTATCATGATACTTCGACATTTGCTTCCAGAACTTGATTCCGACACTATGGGCGATATTTTTAAATTTTTGGAAGATTATTAATGAAAATCAAACAAAATAAATTGAAAATACTTATTAACTGGCAAAAATTAGCCAAAAATTATTATACTCACCCCTAAGCATATATTTTCACTAGAAGCATCCCAATGCTCCAGATTTTGTCATTACAACTCATTATTATGCTGGTTGGATGATAAAAACGCTAAAAAATGCCAGATTTTGATCAAATTTGTTCGAAATTGAACTCTAAAAATGAAAAAAAAACAAACACACGCATTATGTATACATATACACGTTGGACCCCTTAATGGTCCTGACTGCTGCTAGATTCAGCAGTTACTCCCCCCTTCCTAAACTGAGTCGTCCCGGACGAAGGTTGTGTGCATGTGCATGGGTTTGCAAAATTGGAGCGGATATCAATCTTTGCTTCAAAGTTTGAAAAGATTTCTCGCACTCATCTATCCACTCAAATTTAGTTATCAACGCATAAAGTGGTTTGGCAATTATAGGGTATGAGTAGATAAATCTGCAATAATATCCACAATGGCCCAGAAATGCCTGTACCTCCTTTACCTTTACTGATCGTGGTAGATCAACAATTACGCTGATCTTCTCCATGTCTGTCGAAATACCATTTTTGGACACTGTATGTCTCAATATTTTTCCTCGTCTCACCATGAAGACACATTTCTCCGGATTCAAGCAAATCCGATACAGTCTACATTTGTCGAACACTTTGGTCAAGTGCTCTATGTACTCCAATCTTACGAGAGAGTGAACGCACAAGTCATCCATGTAAATTTTTAAGAACTGTCTTAGCTATTCTTTAAAAGCATGACCCATCAGCCTCTGAAATGTGGCTGGTGCATTCGTTAAGCCAAAAGCCATTACCCTGAATGCAAAAATGTCCCATTCAGTTGCAAAAGCCGTCTTGTGCTGATCCTCTGGCTTTATTGCGAGTTGGTTGTAGCCTGAAAAGCCATCTAAGAAACTGTAAGCTTCTTTTCCTGCCACTCTTTCTATTACATGATCAGTAATGGGTAGGGGATAGTTGTCCCGAATTGTAGCAGCGTTTACCTTCTTGAGATTGACGCATACTCTCAACTTTCCATTTTTCTTCGGGACCACCACAATCGGTGAAACCCAGTCAGTGTGCTCAATTTCGTAAATAAACTCTGCCTCTCTCATCTTATCTATCTCCTCCTTGATCTTCCTTGTAAACGTCTCATTGTAAGTATAAGGACGTTGTCTGCTTGGTTTAGCGTCATTCTTAAGGGGTATTGTGTGTTGACATATACTTGGATCCACCCCCTTAAGATCTTTGGATGACCATGCAAACACATCTCTATACTGTTTAAGAGTAGCTATCAAAAGCTTTTCCTCTTCTTCAGTAAGATCCGTGGCAATATATGCAAGTTTTGGATCTTCTCCTGGCTCCGCTAGATCTATTCGTTTTGCTTTTTCAGGAACGTCGTATGATGTACCAGGTTCCTTCAATTCCCTCATCCGTTGTTGCACTATGATTTTTCTATCTTGTATGGTATACTTCTTATAATGGGACGGCACATCCACCTTGTCAGAATTCGTGTCCTTATCTGTTTTCATTTCAGTTGTCCATATGTCTTTGAGGGTCTGTTTGAGCTTATTGTACTCTACTTTCCTCTCTATTTTGGTCATTCTAGACCCTGTTTCCCCCTCCTTATGTGTCTCAATCGTTTGCTTTTCACGCTTGTTCTTCTTGTTGTTTTTCCATGGTTTAGTTTTGATAAACCGGCCAGTGACCTTGTCTTTGACACAATCGTCAGCTTTTACAAGCTTTAGATATCCCGTTTTGTCATTGACAAGAGGCATGGGTTTATGCTTATTTGCTCTTGATTTCCTTGTTCTCTTTGATCTATACCACTCTTGTCGACTAGGTTTTTGGTTAGGAAACTCGTAAACCTGTCCGGTCTCGACATATACTTCCTATTCGTCTCTGATCCACTTGATCTTTCGTCATCAGCATCTATCATTTGGATTTCATCACCCAGTGATGGAAGGTCACCGCTTAGTGAATCTGTGAATTCCTCCTCTGTTCTATTCCTATCATCCACTATAGATATCTCATCAACTATTCTCTTACCATCAGTCTCACGTAGTGGTTCTTCTTGTTCTTCGCTCTCTGATCCTAACTCAAGGATGACGCTAGCCATTAGCAACGTTACTAGGTCGTATCCTTCATCGTCACAAAATTTTATAGGCGTGCATTCATTAACACATACATCCAAGGTTGACAATATTTGAGTCCACCCAAATGGCTCAAATAAATGTTTAGGGAAAGGTTCTGGGAGATAAGCCTCGTCTTCTACGAACCTTTCCAACACACATTCCTCTTTGATTAAGTCTCCACAATCAGATGCTCCACACATCCAGACATGTGCTTTCGTTTGTAACCACGTAGGTATTTCTTTTTCATTCACTGTGGTTGAATCAAATTCTTGAACTGGTGTTTTTGCAATGTCTCTATAGCTGTGATCTTTCATGTTGATTTTCGTTATTAGCTCCTCATGCCTTAGGTAAATTTGGTCGTACCCCCCAAATCTTGTATCATTTTGAGTTGACGCATAAAAGGTCGCCCCAAAATAATGTCAAAGTTGTTCATTTTCCCAAAATCTACCATGGCAAAGGTGCGCTCATAGTTAATTCCACACGAAGTTACAACTATTTGGTCCAGGACTCCCAATGGTCTCTCTACATATGCATCTGCGAGTTGCAGTTTCATTCTAGTCTTTCTAAGAGCTAGACGACCTCATTTCTCCCAGATTTTCTTTGTCGCAATTGCAACTCCCGCTTCACTGTCTAGGATAGCTATCGTCTTTATATCCTGATATTTGACAGGTAAGGTTGTATTACCTTCCTCACCTTCACAGTAATCTCCGATCTTGTTTATGGGCACAGGTTGGGCTTTGGGTTGATCTTCTCGTTTGTTTTCTTCTAGCGTAGGGTTTGTCTGAAGAGGAATCTTTATTTCTTTGTTCTCTAAATGTTTCCCCATGTCTTCCCATAAGTGTGGTCTGACTCTCAAGAGTTTTGACAGTGTGATTGTGCATGTTACAGGTGTCGACAACATCTCTTGAAGACTTTTTGAGTCAATCATTTGTGGAATAGCTCTCTTCTGGGATGGAACTAATCTTATCTCCGATTGTGCCTCGTGTTCATCTATAAATGAAGGCAGGGTTTTCAGGGATTGAGCTTTGCTTTCCATCAAAGCCTCCGTTCCTGCATCTCCATACAACGATTGTATATCTCCTGGATAAAATTCGTTGTCCATGTTAACCTCAAGAATTGGTGCAGACTGTAACGTCGCGCTTCCGTTCTTTCTATTTCTAATGGTTTCCCATAAGTGTTGTGGCCATGGTTCTTCCACTTCTAGTATTGGCATTATAGTCATTGACTTAGCATCATCATTGGTGTTCGGCACCACTCGGTGATCCAATGACGATATAGTTTCAGGCCTGGGTCCGTTTACATGTTTTGATTCATCGATCTTCAGTTTTTCTCGCTTTTTGTGAATCAACACTTCTTGTTTTGGGGTTCTAATTGCATTAGGTTCCATCAATGCCTAGGTTGTTTCAATGAGATGTTTACACATTTCCAAACGCTTCGTTTCCACTTCTGGTTGAGGATAAGTCATCCATCTCTGCTCTAAGGTTTGGTTTGTTTTTAGCCTTGCTTCATACGCTTCTAATAGAGCATCTAAAGGCCCTAGCACTTTCTCGACCAAGACTGATCCCCCTGAGGATGCTTTCCTCGGCTTGTTGTTGTCCTTAGCAGTTTTACTATCTCTCTCTTGTTTCAGTTGCTCTTTCGTTTCATGTAACTCATTTTGCATGGCAATTTGGGTTTTTATCCTTCTTGTTTTCATTCTTTCTCGTTTCTTCTTCCAGGATTTCTGTTGTGTTCTCATAGATAAACTCTCGTTTTCTGTGGGTATTGGCAACTCGACCTTTTCTTCCAATGGTTTGTTTTTCTCTAAGTCCTTGGCTTGGGCTCTGGTTACCGCATTGATTTGGATCATGGGTTCGGTTTCTGATCCACTGCTTGCACTCGGTAACACCCCCACAATATTCATAGTTGCTTTTCCCTTGTTGTCCGGATTCCTTGGGCAATCTGGCAGTATGTGATTCACACCACAACCATCACAAAACCCAAAAATTTTCACTCTTTCGCCTTTGAAAGAACAACTACGCTCCCAATGATATGTACTTCCACAGTTATAGCACGGTCCAATTGGTGGTTGATTTTGAGGAGGTGGTCCCATAGGTTGTCCCGCCCTATTAGGATATCCTCTTGGTTTGTAGTTCTCGTTCGCAATGAACATTAGCGCTCTTTCGTCCACCAAATATTAATCCCTCGAAGGTTGTGCTACATATGTTGGTGGTGCCATACCCTCGTTATTTTCCCACGGTTGATAGTCTTCGTCTGCGTACATCTGTGGTTCAGGTTCAGTTACGTAAGGCTCATTCGGTTCCTCGTAATAAGAAATTTGAGGTGTATTATTTGTTCTTGGTGATGCTTCGTAAGGTTGAGCATATCTAATCATGGCCTATTTTCTTGTGGTAAAGGAGGTTGTTGACTCAACACAGGTTGAGGTCTGCCTGCTCCTGCTACCATATTCACATTTGGCCCAACTTGATATCTTGGAGGAGGTGGCGGGGATGGTCCTGTTGGAGGTCCATACGGCCTTTCCCTCACATAGTTTTTGTTGTAAAAACACTCATCCATGCCATGGTTCGTCCATTTTTTCTCAATGGCGCACCATTTTAGTACTCGTCCATTTGCAACTAGTACTTTCTGCTACTGTGTGCACCACGGCGTCGGGTGATCCCCCCCACATATGTCACATTCCTCATCTGAGACTGTCTCATCACCGGATTTGATCTCATATGTTGCTGCATTCTCTTCGTTACTTCCTCTATCATTTGGTCAGCTGTCGACATCAAAGAAGCCTGAGCATCTTTCTTGGTAGAGGGTTCACTCTTAATAGATGAAGAGCCACTGGTTACTGAATCAGTATCTTCTGACACTTCCCCATATGCTTTGCAGATATCAACAAGATATAACGCTTCTCTTATAACTTGTTCACATGTGCTACAGGCTTTCAAGTGAAGGTCCTTTTTCAAGGTTTCGTTTCTAAGTCCTTCAATGAAGAGCACAGACAATCTCTCGTCCTGCGGTATTTATTTCCTTGGGCAACTCTCAATGTATTGCTTGAATCTCAAGGATGCTTCCTTCACTTTTTCGTTTTCCTTTTGTTTAAAAGAATATATCTGTGATACAGTATTATGCTTTATACCCTGTTTTGAGAATTCTTCTGCGAACTCCCGCAATACATGTTCAATATTCGGACAAGTATCAGGGTTCAAAGGTTGAAACCATGTTAATGCCGTCCCTTCCAAGGTCAGCCCGAATCCCTCATATTGAGTATGGAAATCACCGATCTGCTCTGCTCTTAAGACTTGCTTAAAGAGCGACACATGGGCATATGGATCCCCTAATCCGCTACACTTCTTTGGCATGCATTTCGCTACCTGGGATGGCCTCATCCGTCTATGGTCTGTGACCAATCTCAATGCTCCCGTGTCTCGACTTAATCATTCTCGTACATCATGGATGTCGTGGGTTGCTCTCGTTGGCTCCCTTGCTACTACGAATCTACTACTAGGAGGCAAATGTGATGGTGCTGCTGCAAATATCGGACCTATTGCTGTATGTGTAGAGATAGGAACCGCACTACCTCGATTCGTAGCCATTGATTCTCTGGAATGTAATGTTTCCATGGGGCTTGACATAGAATACCGAGGTCGACTGAAAGAATCAGCTACATGAGTCCTCTCTCCACCTGTTGCCATCGGGTCTGGCATGACATTTGTAGGTGCTGGTCTCAGTGGGCTTGGAGTGACATAATACTGGTGGAGTGGTCCCCCAAAGTACGTATATCCTTCCAACTCCTTTTTATCGATTGTTGCGTATCGTCTTCCATATTTGTTGTATGCGGCGATTTTTGTTTCTGTTCCCTCTGTGTAGGTGAAGACATAAATTCTTTTCCGCTCTGTCAACTCTCCGATGTAGGGTTCCTCGCATCTATAATAGAGATCTTGCTCTCCATTATTATACTTATATAACCCCAAGTAGACGTTGTCTGTGTTGACTCTCAAAGATTTGTTTTCTCGCCTTAACCTCGCATCAGGGAAGCTCATTGTTGGTGCTTTCTCCTCAGGTTCCTCATCTACTTTGGCTTTCGTGCCCATCAATCCCCACTTGTCCACAATGTTAGGATTCAGGACTACCAAGTACATGATATCTTCGTCATCTAGGTACCTATCTCCACTATAGCTCATAGGCACTAAGTCCTTGAACTCACTTGGCCTATCTTCTATTTTCACACAGTAGCGGTCCATACCATCTTTGTAGATCTTGGCACCTTGCTTGTTGTCATACTGATACTTGATGAACAATAGCTTCATTGTGGCCGAAGGGTTTGATGGTCCTGCTGCCATGTTTTCTCTTCCATTTAGGTTTAAATGTCCCAAGTGTTTCGTGAAATACTCGTAAGATCTCTCTGAAGAAGTATCGGAAATACTTTCTTCAAGGATCAGCTCTAACGGTCGTACTACACCTTGGTTTACACTCTCCTCCGTTGATAAAACACTTGCTTGATCCGCTAAATTTCGGTGTTGATTGTTGATTTGTTTTCCCGATCTCAAAAACATGAAGAAAGTGGAATGTACCGATTGAATCCAAACCTCTTACCTGGAGATAGTGATCTTCCAACTCTCATGACTGCATGGATTGTTACTTGATCGGTCTCTGCAAATGAATACACTTGATGGCTATGAGATCACTGTATCATTCCAACTGTCAACAGATTCAACAACTTCACAACAACTTCAACACAATTTTGCTTGCAGATTATTGACAGTATGTCCAATTTGGGTTTTGACAACTCCTGATATCTTAAATAGTTTAGGTCTATGACCAGTTCAAAAATGAGTCAAATCTGGCACAAAGGTACACCGATCGCGATCGTAGTATAATGCCCAAATTTGATGAAACTTCACTAGCTTGTTCACTAGGCTATTTTAAAGCTATCCACCAAATACTTTTGTATTCAAATCCCAAAAAGTCAAGCTCTTACCAGTTCTTGGTTGGAAGTGTCTGTTTTCTTGAATCTGTCAGTTTCAATTGATTTTGGTGTTTGTTTTGGTATTTGAGAGATACCTAGGCTTGTCCTATGCATAGGCTATCCCTCTGCATGGTTTCTTCCCAGTTTTGATGTGTTTTGGTCTACTGAAAGTCAATTTCTATGCCAGTTTAACAGTTTTTTACTTGGATCTGTATTCAGTGGTTTTGACCAATTTTTTGTGGTTTTTGACCCTAGGTCCTTTAGACTTTTATGTTTGTATACCCTTGAAGAGTCTACTCATCAAATCTAGTAAAAATCTGAGGTCTAGGTACACCGATCGCGATCGTAGTTCTGAGCCCAAATTCAACCAAATTTGGCATGCTTGTAGACACTGATGTTTTAAGGCTATCCCCCAAGTCTTTTTGCATTTGGATCACCAAAAGTCAAGATTTTACAGTTTCTGGGTTTGTCAAGTTAGTTTTACCCAAGTGATCTGATTTCCTTGATTTTTGATGATTTTGAGTGTGGTTGCTTTAGACAAACTTGTTTAGAATCTTATCAGGAAGGCACCTGTCAAATCTTGTACAATTCTGACACCGAGGTACACCGATCGTGATCGTAGTACCTAGGCCAATTCTGATGAAATTTAGTCTGCTCCCTCTGACATGTGTCTTACAGGGTTTTGTGCTACCACTTGGTCATTTGAATCAATATCAACACTGTTTGGTCAAATTTTCTAAATTTCAGAGTCTTATGGCCCTTTTGCCAAAGTTATGATTTTCTGGTGTTTTTGACTCTATCTTTTGCCCCAAATCTGATTGGAATGTGATTTACTTATCCTACTCCTAAGTACAGAAATGAAAGAACATAAGAAAATGAATCAAACAAAACAAACAAAACGGATTTCGGGTGAGATTTCAGTACTCAATCGAATTAGAGAAATTGAAGAGCAAAAATGCTTTGAACACTCTCACTCACAGCTCCCTAAATCTCCTAAGAGAGGATCTAGCCGGTCCACTGACTCTAGACTCCATTAAGCTCTAAACCCCTATCTAGCAGCCTAATTGAGGTGTAAAATGGATTTGTGGATTGATCTTCTTTTAAGGAAGCTAACTGTGCACTCGATCACTCATCACCTAAGGTGCATTCCTTGGCAACGACGTCAATGTTTGCGGGTCGCTGCGACGGACGTCCATAACATAGCTCTCACGCATCAACATAAAATATCAATACAAGGGAAGCGACCAGGATGAGGTATGGAAACTCACTAGGGTGTCATTCCTAATGAAGTGAACTCGATGAGATGCAACTACTAACTCTGCAAGCAAATCATACGCACTAAAGCCAAGTAATCTGCCTATGTCCTTCTATACAGCTCTACAGTCATCATGTCTGTTTACCATGCAAATCATGTCGAAATCGCACGAAACTTGAAGGGGAGGTACAGGGGACTATTTAGAATCTATCCTATCACTGTCACAGCATTCTAGAGAGGTACAAAGATCGCGATCGTTCACCCCAAAGTCAGCAAAAACAGTGAACAGGTGATCCCAAAGGGTCGTTTTAGGGTCCCTGAAGTCTCTCTTAGGGTCAAAACAACATAAAATAAGCATTTAAACACTCAAAACAACGATTTAAGGTCTCAAACTCGTAGTTGAACACCTACACCGAATCTTGAATGATTACACTTGAATGGAAGAGCAAAGTAAGAGGAACACAATGCAATAAACGAATCTGAATTTGGATTACCGTAGCCACAGTAGCGAAAATTACAAGTTGGAGCAAGATAGAGCTCTCAAACGTACGCTGTCATCTTCACATAAAAGAGGATCGTGTTCAAACTTACAAAGTTGACCTTTATAGTTTAGGTCTTTACAAATGGCTTGTCCGACCAAAAAGTCCTAAACTTCTAACTGGATCTCTACTATACAAATGCTCTTTAAAAAATAATCAAAAATTTATTTACAAGTTCTCGGCTTAGAGAAGCTCTTTTACAAAAGGATGAGATTTCCGCAAAAATGTAGATTCCCTGAAAAATTTGACTCTTTCTCTGGAGACCCTTGCTTCGTTGCTTCGTCCGCCAAACACATACACACAGTACGCCAAACACATACACACAGTAGTCAGTGACACGTTGACCGACTCCATGCATTCAAAGCTAATTTCTTTCCAAGGCAAAGGTCAGTGGGAGATTCGGGTGCAGGTACACGTCAACTCTTTTTTTTAGTTCAAAAAGTTGCAAAAGCTAAAAGGCCTCCATTGTTTGACACATGGGTAAGCTCTTTGACCTTCAAAATATTAAGCTCCGTTATAAATGTATAGATGTGTATATAAATAAATAAATAAATATATACACACACACACAGACACTACGATGCTCTCTTTCTTTCATGGTCAATAATGTGGATAATGACCCCTTCATTTGCATGCATTAGCGAGACAACTCCAAGTCAACACCGCACACACTTTTTTCTTTTTTCAATCTCTTTAAAGAAAACAAACTTCTAGAAATTTCTAAAGAATATCGATATTGATCTTGAAAAAAAACTCTTGAAGAGATAAAACCAAATATATCTTCAAAAATCAAATTCTCATTAAATAATAAAATCTCCACTAAATTTATCCCTTTTTTGTAATGTGCTTTTAAATTGGTACATTTATTCTATGGAGAGTAGAAAGTTTTTTCATTTTCTACTATTCCTAAAAAAAGAAAGTCTTTTGACCTTATTTGTGAAAAACTTGTCATTTCTTACAATCTTCTATACTATATATAATGGAGCTTGTTAGTAGATACTTCTCTTATGTAACCACCTGGCCCTCAAGGCTGGGCATGAGCTTGAGGCTGATTTATAATTGGCTTTCACACATACTTTCAATGTTTTTAGAGATGATTAAGACTTACCTCAATTGTTATTTTAATTTTTAAATATTAAATGGATCTTTTAATTTCACCTTACATCCCTACATGTCTTGACTTTTCTTGCATTGTATTGTTTTAGAATGCTAAAGTAAAACTTCATCTTGCATAATTCCAGTAAATTCTACACGCACGCGCACACACACACACACACACACACACACACACACACGCACACATATTGGTAGATAGATAGATTAATGAGCTCTTTTTATTTCACCTTTCATTTCATACCCTCACATGGCTTAACTTTTCTTGCATTCTATAGCCCAATTCCAGTCACTTGTTGGGGAAAGTCTCTTTTATTAAGTGACCTCCATCCAAGTTTCCTTATGACAAAGAAGCAAACCAAAAATACTAGCAATTTTTTGAAATTTGCAAGATTTTTGAGCTATTTTCTCACCCCTTTCACTGGTTTTTTTTCCCTTTACCATGGTTTGCTTTTTCAACTTTCAATTTTTTGTGGGATTCTCCAAGAGCCCTTGATGGCAACCTTCAAATTTCGTAAAAACCTTCAATTTTAAAAGGAAAATCTCCAAATTTTAGAAGCAAATTTAGGAAAATCACGTAAAGACCTTCAAATATACTTTTCTCATATGTAGGGTTTTCATGTTTTTTAAAAAGAGCACTATATATCCGAGTACTGGTGCTAGGAAAAAGGCTAGGTTTAGTGTAATCCCACTGACAAATTTTAAATTCTAGATTTGAAGGTGAGAAAACTCATCAAGTTCATAGAAAAGCACTATGTATCCAAGTGCTTGAAAAACCCTAGGTTTGGTGTCATCCCACCTACAAATTTTGAGACTTACCTCTAGATTCCAATTTGAAGGTGAGAATGCCTATGAAGTTAAGAGGGAAAAACCTAGGTCTAGTGTAATCCCACCCACAAATTTTGAAATTTTCCTTTTAAGTTCTAATTTGAAGTTGAGAGCACCTACGAAGTTCAGAGAAATTTAGCGCAAAAACCTTTAAACAAATTCAACATTTTACTCCACCTTCCATCGTTGTTAACTTGCAATTGCTCGTCACCCCTCCTATATTTTCTCCCTGTCCTAGATTCGTCAACTTGGCTTACTCACCTTTGTTCGTGATTGGATATGGGACCAACCACTCTCTCTCTCTCTCTCTCTCTCTCTCTCTCTCACACACACACACACACACACACACGCACACACACACACACACACACACACACACGCACACACACACACACACACATATCAGCTATGGACAATTGTGATCTCTCTCTCTCTCTCTCTCTCTCTCTCTCTCTCTCTCTCATGTGCGTGCGCCTGTGCACACACACACATACACACACACACACACACACACACACACACACACACACACACACACACATAGCCTTAGGTACTTACACAGGCTCGCTCCGCTAGATTGGACTCTCTCACAACCGCATTGGAGGTTGAGATTCAAGTCTCATACACACACATAGCCAGCGGCCAATCGTGTTGCTTCTCTCTCTCTCTCTCTCTCTCTCACACACACACACACACACACACACACACACACACACACACACACACACAACACAACATGGACATGAACACACCCATAATTAGCTGTTGTTGCAGGCTGAGATTGGTTTGGGACCTTCAAACGCCAAGGTCATCGAGCTGCAGTTATTTTATGGAGTTCCAAACCTAGACGGTTGTGCAAGTTAGAACGGATGACACGTGGGAGACCTCTCCTTGCTTGGAAAATTTAAGCTCCAATATATATGTATAGATTTACTTTGAAATTATTTCGATCAAGAACAAAAGTTTTGGCACTCTCTCTCTCTCTCTCTCTCTCTCTCTCTCTCTCAGACACACATACACACGCACACGCACACACATACATGCCTCTCCATTTTGGAGCTAGTCAAGACCACTCTTCAATGTTCGATTAAAATTAAGGTTTAATGTGGTAATTGAAAAATCTTAGTAATTTCAACATCATCTTCAAGTAAATCAATAAAATTTTGGTAGCCTACATACTAACAATATCTTAAGTTCTAAACACCCTTCAATTGGCTTTCAAAAGAAAAAGGAAAGTCTGGAAGGAAAAGTAGAGTTATTTTTTTTAATTGTTTGAAAGGTTAAAAGGTGAAAGGTTGAAAAGGTTCACAAATTCCAACATTCCAAACTTCAAAGAAATGAGAGATTTTATAAGGTTTTCTCTTAAGTGAAGCAGTGAGTGAGTGACACATGGAGGGTCTCTCCTTCCTTGAAAAATTTAAGCTGCTTCATATATAGTATAGATATAGATGCAAAAGTGAAGGGTAAGTACTAAAATAGAAGAAAATGAAAAGACTTAAAAGTCTTGGCAATGGAAAGTAAAAACAAGTGAAAGAGTCATGATGGATTTCTAAAACAAAAAGAAAGTGATAAAATCATTAGGTTGAGCTTAACTAGAATCAATGTTGAAGAAAGGATTCCTCAGCTTAGTCTTGAGCAGCTAAAACTTGAGACTAGCCAATTGCAAATCATGGTAAAGGGAAGAAAAATCGGTGCATTATGTGATAAAATAGCTTCAAAATCCTATAAATTTCAAAATTTCTAATAGTATTTCCGGTTTGCTTCTTTGCAAGGAGAAAACTCGACCGACGGCAGCTAAATAAAGGAGACAAGAAAAGTCAATCCATGTGAAGTTGTGAAATAAAAAGAACTATAATGTATATGTGTATATGTGTGTGTGTGTGTAGAATTTACTAAAATTATGCAAGGTGAAGCTTGGCTTTAGAATTCTAAAACAATAGGATGCAAGAAAAGTATATAGATATTAGTGCGTGTGTATATAGAATTTACTAACTTATGCAAAGTGAAGCTTCACTTTACCATTTTAAAGAATCGAATGCAAGAAAAGTAAAAACATGTCACTATGTGAAATGAACGGTGAAATAAAAAGATCCATTTAATAATTTAAAACCAAAATAACATTTAAGGTCAGTTTCAGTTTCAATCATCATTGAAAACATTGAAAGTATTCCTAATTCAACTCTCCTCAAGGCTTCTTTTAGAAAGCCAAAAAACTTAGTACTCTATCTAAATTTAAAATACTTATAGTTTTTGAGAAGGCCATGGAGTTTCACTCCCGCCCTCAAATTTCAAAGCTGACCACTTACTACTTTTTCTTTTGAAAACCATTTGACAATTGGCTTTCCTTCGCATTTTGAAGGCCATAAAGACTTCTCCTCCATGCATCTCTCAATGAACCTCCATTCCTAGGTATGTATGGATCTTTCATGTCATATATGATATTTAATTTTGATGCTTGAAGATTAGTAATTTCACGTGTGTGTTTGTGTTTTGTCTATATGTGCATGTGTGTATGTGTGTGTGTGAGAGAGAGGCACCCGCTACCATGATGTGTGTGTGTGTGTGTGTGTGTGTGTACGAGAGTCAGAGTCAACGTGCCATTCGTTGAGGTGTTGGTGTGTTGCATGAAAGCCTTCCACATTTGCATTACGTTAATGAAGTACAGTGAGCACCACACTTTAGCAATGGGAGTCCAACAATTTGTTGTGGATGTCTTGCATGCATTGTGTGTGTGTGTGTGTGTGTGTGTGTGTGAGAGAGAGAGAGAGAGAGAGAGAGAGAGAGAGGACTCTCACACCGAAACGAGAGAGAAATAGGAGGGAGAATAAGCATTGGTGTTACAATTGACAAAGCGACGATCAATGAAATCCGCAATCAAGAATCAAAACTAAAAAATCAACATCGACATCTACAAAATTTGAAAATCAACAAAATAAAAACTTGATGCCATTTGGAAAGTTTGATCTAACGAATCCAAGGTAGAAGGTGTGCAAGCTCAAGGCAAGAGTAGATCTCGATAGACGACAAAAGAAAATGATGAGAGGCAACTTCGACAAGTCCTTCTCTCTCTCTCTCTCACGCGCGCGCACACACACACACACACACACACACGCACATACACATACACATACACATACACTACACGTGCACATGGACATCAGCCATGTAGTATTGGACTTCAAATGCAATTCGTCGAGCTAATTTGAGGGCATTAAACTTTGAACACATCATGTAGTGCTCCAAGAGAAGAAGATGGAGAGATAGACACGTGCATGGCTTCTTTGAGGTAGAATTTTTTAGCCTGCATTATATATATATAAAATATAGATTTTCTCCAAAAATTTTCATACATAGGTTTTACAAGTGTTTAGGCAAAAGCATTGTGTAGCTGAGTGGGTATACGATTGCTTGAAAAACACATAGGTTAATGCAATCCCACACACCTTTAAAGAATACTTTTGAATGTAAGAAAACCTACAAAGTGTAAAGAAAAAACATTCAAACATGCAAATTTGCCTCTCAAAAAAATGCACCATGTCAACCAAGCCTGCATACAATTCTGCCCTCATCATCTTTTGATTTGTATGAACCCATGCAAGATGACACTCCTCAATGGCACAATATGCAATAAATTGCTGAAGTAAACTAACCCCACGAAGCAAGCATGATTTTGTATCAGCATGAACATGTAGTAGCCGATATGCATAGTACTCTCTTTGAGTGACACATTGTCGAACACCAACAAACACATCCAAAGGGCCATGCACATTTGCATAAAGAAGCTTGATATGCCATCCATCTTCTCCTTGTGAAAAGAATGAACATAAAATAGTGGCATGTACAAACTATGTAGATTTGAAATCCTTTGCAACCTTCCATCTTCATAGTATGTCTTGATGGCCACTTGTTTGTACATCCCTTGCCTGGCATAATTGCAGCAACCTTGTTGCCAATAGGTATCATGTATTGCCTAGAAGTATTTCTATTTTCACAAATTGTCATTTTGATCTCCACACTAGGGTTGTCACGCAACATTCTACCAACATTGTGGAAGGGATTTACACGTGTATTACATGATCGTATCATCATACAATGCTTCAAGAGTTGACAAATCTAAACTAGTCAAGGCGCTCATACCAAACCTCATGATCAGTATCATATACATACATCTGTGAAAATTTGGGTACCCCTGGTTCATGTGGTAGTAAAGACCCAATTTGATGGTACACAACACCATGTATAGGAAAGAAATATGCACTCGACCTACCTATCAATGTTTCATCGATGGGAGCTCCAAGAGATGCAAAAGCCATTACACTGTTGTAACTCTTAATGTTTTTTTTTTTTTAAAGACCTACTCAAAAGCATCACTATTATTGAGTAACATCTCCAATACATATAGTGGTCGTGCAAGAGGAAAGAGGGATACTTTTCCACCTTTGCAAAAATATATTCATGTGGATGGTGTATGATCATTCTTCCTTTCACACGGCCAAAGACATATGTAGGTAATGATACATGTGTTAGTGGCAGCATGGAAGGGTGAACCCCTCGTATACAGGGATAGGCATGTAGAATGCAAGAAATGCCTCCAAGATATGTGTCATGAACATACGGGGCTTGCTCCTCACTTTGAGTGTCTATGAGAGGACAAAAGTGGCCATCATGTCAATGGCGCTACTCTCTTATGTTGGAGGTGCGTTGCCTTGCCCATTGTTGATGACTTCTTCTTGTCGCATCCAAACATGATAGAATGTGTTGTCTTTGTCCTTGTCCTTGCATGACAGTTTGCAGAGGGATTTGTGGAATAGTAACATCTCCATGAACGCAATCCTCCAAAAATGCAAAGGGACTTGTTTCATGACCATGGTCATTTGTGGAGGATGGCAAGTATGCCATACGTTGTATAGCACATTGGAAACAATAGTTCCGTGCAACCTTTTGACGTACATGCACATGCAAGGAATGACTTGGAGATTCATGAAGACAAATGCAAGTGTCCCTTATCCTCATTAATGCTCCTGCCAAGCAACATAGAAAACACCGATTTCATAATGAGTGCATAATTTTTTCCAGTTTATTTACTCCCAAATGCAAGCATGAAAAACACTCAACGTAGTGATTGGAGTAGTGCACACAATATAGGGAAGTTTTTCATTTTATTTACTTCCAATTTCAAACATAAAATACCCTCTATACATCACAATACTGATTGGAGTAGTGCACCCCAATGAAGGAAGATAGAGCGCACATAAACTCAAGGCTTTTTAGATAGATCCTTTCAATAGCTTTAACAAACCTCTCCTTTCAGACATCCTACCATTTCTTCTTTGAGGAATATATATTAAATCTAATAGCCATCATATGAATTAATTATAGAATGACACCATTGGAGTTCAAGACTCTTATCAAATTTCTTGGAGATCTCTTAGTACTCCTCTCATGAGTTCTCTCTATGATGCCGAGAATGGATCTTTCATGGGTGGCTATATGAAGAAGGGGTGGAAGCTTAAGTAGTCCAAGTGTGGTAGATTGACTCTCCCGATTCCTTCTCCCAATATTTTAGGTTGGTTCTCCCAATTCCCACTGAAATAGTACGCTGAGAGTTCAAGACTCTATTAGACCTATCCTTATGACTTTCAAAACCTCATGTGTCATGGGGTCTCCCTATGGTGCTAGAACATGTGCTTATTATGCTACATGCATGAAGAAGGAGATGAAGCTTGAAGAACCTGTCTATCACTCACATGTGGTAGACAGGTTATCAGAGTTGTTGGCCCCATTGCAATAGACACTGGCTCTCCCAGTTCTCTCTTCCTTTTTGAGAACTATGTTGCCCACGATTAGGAGGGACAATTCCAATTGTCGACATGTGGATGTGTATTGATCGACACACATTCATTTTAAACACACGCACCCAACAACTTCAGGTGATGTTGAGTTGCTTGGACGATTGTCTCTCTCTCATGCACACAAACTCACACACAACTATAGTGGGTTGTTTTGTCGATGGTTTCTCTCTCTCTCTCTCTCTCTCTCTAGTCTCACACACATTGTGTGTGTGTGAGACTAGAGAGAGAGAGAGAGAGACTAGACTAGAGACATTCTCTCTCTCTCTCTCTCTCTCTCTCTCTCTCTCTCTAGTCTCACACACACATTGTGCACACATGGACATCATCTCTTGCAGATTGCCTCTCTCTCTCTCTCTCTCTCTCTCTCTCTAGTCTCTCTAGTCTCACACACACATTGCACGCACATGAACAAGAGCTCTTGCATATCACATCTCTCTCTCTCTCTCTCTCACACACACACACACACACACACACACACACACACACACACACACACACACACACGCATGCACACACACACACACACACGCGCACACACACACACACACACACACGTGCACATGGACATCAACTCCTGTAGTATTGGACTTCAAATGCAATTTGTCGAGCTAATTGGAGGGCATTAAACTTCGAACACATCATGTAGTGCTCCAAGAGAAGAAGATGGAGAGACAGACATGTGCATGGCTTCTTTGAGGTAGAAATTTTTAGCTTGCATTATATACATATATATACTATAGATTTTCTCCAAAAAAAAAAATCATACACAGGTTTTCCAAGTGTTTGGACAAAAGCAGTGTGTAGCTGAGTGGGTATACGATTGCTCGAAAAACACTTAGGTTAGTGCAATCCCACACACCTTTAAAGTCTACTTTTGAAGGTAAGAAAACCTACAAAGTGCAGAGACAAAACATTCAAACATTGCAAATTTGCCTCTAAAATTTCTTACATATAGGTTTACAATGCTTTTTTTAAGAAAAGCATTGTAATGCATGCAAATGCTTGAAGAAAACCTTCAAACATTGCAAATTTGCCTCTAAAATTTCTCACATATAGGTTTACAATGCTTTTTTAAAGAAAAGCATTGTAATGCATGCAAATGCTTGAAGAAAACCTAGGTTTAGTATAATTCTACCTACAATTTTTGAGATTTACCTCTAAATTCGACATTGGAAGGTGAGAAAACCTACAAACTTAGCCTCTAAAATGTATCATATGAAAGTTTTTCAAGTTCTTCGAAAAAAGCGTTGTGTATCCAAGTGCTCGAGAAAATCTAGGTGTAGTGTAATTATCCCACTCACACATTTTAAGTTTTCTCTCTAAATTTTAGTTTGGAGGCGAGAAAACCTACAAAGTTTAGAGAAAGCCTACAAAGTTTAGAGAAACCTCAAATTTCTTGGTTTGAAGGTGAGAAAACCTACTTTAGGGAAATTTAGTGTAAAAACCTTAAAATATACTAAATTTGTCACTAAAATTTCTCCTATATAAGTTCTCAAAGTTGTATGTTAACGCTAGAAGAAAACCTAGGTTTAATGTAATCCTACCTAATGCAAATTTTGAGATTTATCTCTAAATTCTACATTTGAAGGTAAAAAACCTACAAAGTTTAGAGAAATTTCGTGTAAAAACATGCAAATATCGTAGATTTGCCTGCAGTTTTCTCATATGAAGGTTTCCAAGTTTAAAAAAGCCATTGTTCATCCAAGCTAAAAAAAACCTAGGTTTAAAACCTACAAAGTTTTGAGAGATTTCTTATAAAAACACGCAAATATCGTAAATTTGCCTCCCAGATTCCTCATATGAAGGTTTTCTGAGTTAAAAAAAACATTGTTCATTCAAGTGCTCGATAAAGACCTAGATTTAGCGTAATCTCATTCACAAAATTTGAGATTCGAAATTCACATATAAGTCCTATCTCAAAGGTGAAAATGCATGTAGTTTAGAGAAAACCTTCATATTTATTCAAGATTTTCATTCTCCTTCTTTCTTTCCCCCCTCGGATTCACTTGCACCGCCTTAGATTCGCTTTCTCCATCTCGAATTTGCTCATCGGCAACCTTGGATTTGTCTTATTTTGTCACCCGCTTTAGATTAGACAAACTCAACTCCCCTGTCGATGTCGAGCATGAACATATGGAATGAATCCTTTTCTCTCTCTCTCTCTCTCTCTCTCTCACACACACACACACACACACACAAATTCATGCTGCATATCCCCCCCCCCCCCCCCTCTCTCTCTCTCTCGATGTTGACCATCAACATAACAGCCAAGCTCTTCTTCTCTCTCTCTCTCTCTCTCTCTCTCTCTCTCTCTCTCTCTCTCTCTCTCTCTCTCTCTCGCTCGATGTTGACCATCAACATAACAGCCAAGCTCTTATTCTCTCTCTCTCTCTCTCTCTCTCTCTCTCTCTCTCTCTCTCTCTCTCTCTCTCTCTCTCTCTCTCTCTCTCTCTCTGGGAATGTTCATTATGTATGCAAAGGGGCTGAGACACAACAACTCAAAATAGAAAACCTAAGTCTTAGCAGACATTTTTGTTGGGGTATAAAGCCCAATGTGGTCACCCAGGTAAGTGGGCGGGCCGCCAGGTATGTACACATATTCTTTTGTAAAAACCTAATAAGAACTCACTATGCTCTACACATTACAGTAGAGCGAGTTCACCATATCGTCGTGCTCCTCTTCTCGCACTCTCTCTCGCGTCGCTTTTCCGCTCGTACTCCTTCAACTGGTATCAGAGCTCAGATCGAGGCTCGGGGCAGCACTGCAGGAGGCTAGAGTCACCAACTCAGATTGGAGTGAAATTCAACAGGCGAAGACACGGCCCCAAATCTCGTGGGAGAACCCGAAGGGCTTGGTGTTGTCAGAATTTCATTCTAAGGTCATCTCCGCCACCGTTCGGCTTCGACAAACGTTTGCGCAGGCCATTTTCGACTACGTGGTCTCAACGGGTGCAGATCCGACTCTGCAAATTTGGGGTTTTCGGCCTACGACTACAGGTGCTGAGGATATTGACACTCCCAGAGTGTTGATTTGTGGCTATCTACACATCGAAGGACGGCTCACATTTCTTGGAGGCGTGTCACATACGACACGGGCGCATCTACACACAAACTGTAGGCGACATCCACTAGTTCATCAGGTAGCTTGTGTTTGCTGCTTGACATTCCAGATTTCATCCTGACATTGCAGGGACTTCCACATGGGATGTATTGTCAGAGATGATGTATGTCTGTTGAGGGTTTGCTGGCTGTGAGTCACGCAGCAAACAACCGCCGCAGCGGTTATAGCATACAGTGGGAAATTTGTGGATGTATGACTTTGTGGGAAGTCTATATACTGTCAGATTTACTGCAGCCTTTGTTGAGGGTCGAGTGAGGTTTTATTGAGCTGGGGGATTCTCGAATGTTGAGATCCTTTTGGTGATACAGGTCTTGGAGCGATCCCTCGAGCACCCTTAAATAGGCAGCTAGGATGTATTGACTGTGAGTTAGACAGTTGGGATTGCATCTTTGCTTTACTGCCGTTGAGGCATTGTCGCAGTCTATGCTTACAGGATAGTGACAGGACAGTCAGAGACAGTACAGGTGCAGGACAGGTTTACCCACAGCTTACAGTGTAAGAGAGACAGTGTTTTTTGAGCTGTTTTTGGTCTATTTTTAGTACACCAGAGCCATTTTACAAAGGAGACTCTGCCAAAATTTATGCAGAATCTGAAGCTTGCTTGGTTCATTTGACAGGTTGATATTGGTTCAGAGGTCAGTTTACAGGGGAAACAAAGCTCAAGGGAATAAAACCAGAAGATATGGACGAAGATGAATGGAATGAAATGGATGAATTGGCACTTTCTACCATTATGCTGACTTTGGTAGAAAGCGTTTACTTCAATGTAGCAGACGAGATGTCGGCTTATCAAGCATGGATAAAGCTGAGTGATCTTTATGAGAAGTAGAGTGCAGCTTCACAGGTATACTGGATTAAGAAGCTTGTTGACTTGAAGATGAACGAAGGGACCCTATGTCCAATCATCTGAATGAATTCAACACCATCTACAGTCAGTTGTCAGCTCAAGGTGTCAAGTTTGATGAACCTGTTAGAGCTATGTTCCTATTGATCACATTACCGAAAAGTTGGGACACTTTTCGCACAGCTTTGAGTAATTCTGCACCTCCAGATGGTTTGAACATAGCAGGTGTAGAAGGAAGTCTGCTTACTGAAGAAACCAATAGAAAGACAATGGACAAAGGCAAAGGAACAGCCTTAGTTGTCAGGGGAAGGACCAAAGAAAAGTACAAAGGTGGAAAGAGGAATCAGTCTCGTAGCAAGTCCCGCATTGCTAAAGGCAAGAGTGAAATAGAATGCTACCATTGTGGCAAGAAGGGTCACTTGAAAAGAGACTGCAGAGAATGGAAAGCAGAAAAAGGCAAAGAGAAAGTTGAAGACCATGGTGAGAAGAACAAGTCCTCAGTGAAGATTCAAGAAATAAATGTGACAAACACTGTTGCAGAGGATGACAGTCTAGTGTCAGGAGACATCTACTTCTTGAAGAATACAATGGACTCAGCTCTTCTTACAACATCTGATGGAAATGCACTGAGTGACTGGATTATAGACTCAGGGGCATCACTTCATGTGTCTCCAAACCTGGAGTGGTTTACCTCTTATGTGCCCACTAAAGATCATGTTCGGCTAGGCAATGGGCAGACATGTGAGATCTTAGGTGTTGGAGATGTTCAATTGAAGTTTCAGAATGGCTCTTCTTTCACGCTGAAGAATGTGAGACATGTTCTCGCAATTACAAAGATCTTGATCAGCACAGGTTTACTTGATGATGCTGGCTACGTCACCACTTTTGGACAGAACATGTGGAAGATATCCAAGGGTTCTATGACAGTAGCACATGGAGTAAAGTCTGGAGGACTTTACATGATTTATGTATCAAATGTCTCTAAAAATGTAATCAATGTAACCGAGCAGCCAAACGTTTCTTTGTGGCATAGCCGGTTAGGACATATGTCCAAGAAGGGAATGGAAATCTTGTCTCGTTCTGGTTATTTACCTGGCTTTTCATTTAATGATTTTGAATTCTGTGAACATTGTCTGTATGGTAAGCAAACACAGAAGCCACATAAGCATAGAAGCAGTAGAAGAGATACACAGTTGGCACTTGTTCATAGTGATTTGTGTGGACCTATGCCTAACCTATCTCTAGGGGGAGCTTCTTACTTTATGACATTTATAGATGATTACTCGAGGAAAGTATGGGTTTACTTTCTCAAGCACAAGGATGAAGCGTTTAGTGTTTTCAAAACGTTTGTGACACTTGTGGAGAATCAGAGGGGCAAGAAGCTTAAATGCTTACGCACTGACAATGGTGGAGAGTATGTTTCAAAGGCCTTTCAGGACTTTTGTGAGTCAAAAGGTATAAAACGTGAACTTACTGCTCCTTAAAATCCTCCTCAAAATGGTGTTGCTGAGAGGATGAATAGGACCATACAAGAGAAGGTCAGAAGTATGTTGTCTAATGCACAACTGCCAAATGGGTTTTGGGCTGAAGCTGTATCAACAGCTGTTCATCTTGTAAATAGATATCCTAACAAGGTTTTGCAGAAGGATTCAGTGCCAGAGATGGTATGGTCAGGCAAAATGCCCTCATACAAGCATCTCAGAGTCTTTGGCTGTGAGGCATATACTCATGTTCCAAAGGAATTTAGGAACAAACTTGAGCCAAAGAGTAGAAAGTGCATCTTTCTAGGCTATGGTAATTCTGGTGAGATGGGGTACAGACTTTGGGATCCCGAATCCAAAAAGGTTGTCCGCAGCAATGATGTTCACTTTAATGAATCCAAATATCATTCTAAACCAGAGAGGGTTGAGGAGATTAGAAGAGTTGTCTTCCAAGAAGATGGACCTGCACGTGCAAGACAAAATGTCAGGGCTCAAGAGGAGCAAGGACAGGATAGAGTGGAACCACAGGTTGTGGCTGAGCGTGAGCCACCTATTGTGTGTAGATCTGGACGTGTCACACGACCTCCTGATAGGTTTGTTCCATCTATGAACTATGTCATGTTGAATGATTGGAATGAGCCTTCATGTTACAAGGAAGCAGTGCAAATGAAGGACTCCGGGAATTGGCAATTGGCCATGCAGTCAGAGATGACAGCTCTGCATAAAAACCAGACATGGAAGCTAGTTAAATTACCACGGGGCAAAAAGGCTCTACCTTGTAAATGGGTTTACAGGTATAAGATCACCACTCATGATAGTCAGCCAAAGTACAAAGCACGGCTTGTTGCCAAGGGCTTTAAGCAAGAACAAGGCATTGACTTTGATGAAGGCTTCTCTCCGGTGGTCAAGATGACTACATTGAGATGCTTTCTTGCATTGGTTGCCATATTAGATCTGGTGTTGCACCAAATGGATGTCAAGACAGCGTTCTTGCATGGTGATTTAGATGTGGAAATTTACATGCAGCAGCCAGAAGGGTTTGTTGAGAAAGGCAAGGCAGATTGGGTATGCCAGTTGTTAAAGAGTCTTTATGGCTTAAAACAATCACCGAGGGCATGGTACCATAAATTCCACAAGTTTATGCTTTCTCAAGGCTACAAACATAGTGAGTTCGATCACTGTCTATATACAAAGAAGGCTAAGGATGGTAGTTGGCTGATCCTTATTTTGTATGTGAATGACATGTTGATTGCTGGCAAGCACTTGGAAGAGATTTCAGCTTTGAAGTCAAAGATGGCAAAATTGTTTGACATGAAAGACATGGGTGAGGCAAGTCATATACTTGGTATGCGCATTGAGAGAGACAGATCAAAGAAGTTGATTTGGTTATCTCAAATAGAGTATATTGACAAGGTTTTGCAACGTTTCAATATGGAGAAGGGAAAGGCACTGAGTGTTCCATTGCCACCATATGTGAAACTTAGCAAACAAGATTGTCCTGTGTCTGAGGAAGAACAGGCTAAAATGGATAAGATTCCATATGCGTCTGCAGTGGGTAGTTTGTTGTATGCAATGATTGCTACTCGCGCAGACATTGCATTTGCAGTGGGAGTAGTAAGTCGATACATGTCAAACCCAAGGAAGAAACATTGGGAGGCAGTGAAAGGAATATTGAGATACCTGAAAGCTACAAAGAGTATGCGTATATGCTATGGGAGTCAGGAGCTAAGTGTAAAGGGTTTTACAGACTCAGATTATGCAGGTGACTTAGACAACCGAAGGTCTACGTCAGGGTATGTCTTTACATTGGTTGGTGGAGCAGTATCATGGCGTTCTAGATTACAAGATTGTGTTACTCAGTCTACTACAGAGGCTGAATATGTTGCAGCATCAGAGGCATGCAAAGAATCAATTTGGCTTAATCGACTAGTAACAGATTTGGGAATCAAAGAAGAGATGCCTGTGTTATATTGTGATAGTCAAAGTGCTATACAATTGGCTCGCAATCCAGTTTATCACTCAAAGACAAGCATGTGGATGTGAAGTATCATTTCATCAGGGAAATGCTCGAGGATAAGCAACTTCAGCTTGTCAAAGTTCACACCACAGAAAATCCTGCTGATCTACTTACAAAAGGACTTCCCTCAGAGAGCTTTGCGCATTTTCGCAAGCAGTTAGGTGTAGGGTAGTACATCACTTCTCTACATCTCTTGTATATTAGCTTGTATAGTAGCTTCTCTCACACTTAAAGTACCACATTGGACTTTAAGTGGGAGGTTGTTGGGGTATAAAGCCCAATGTGGTCGCCCAGGTAAGTGGGCGGGCCGCTAGGTATGTACACATATTATTTTGTTAAAACCTAATAAGAACTCACTATGCTCTACACATTACAGTAGAGCGAGTTCACCATATCGTCGTGCTCTTCTTCTCGCACTCTCTCTCGTGTCGCACTTCCGCTCGTACTCCTTCAATTTTGCCTATTGAATGATCAATATTGCAGCTCAAATTTTGTGTGTCTGGGTTGGGCCCTGACGAGCGTGGCGAGCCATGAAACCATCACTCTCTCTCTCTCTCTCTCTCTCTCTCCAACTGATCCACTAGCTTTTTTAACATCTTACTACAAGCCCTCTCTAGGATGGATGTCTATGTCTCTCTCTCTCTCTCTCTCTCTCTCTCTCTCTCTCTCTCTCTTTCTCTCTCTTCCACTATAAACTATGCCTCAAACCTTGTGGTATAGCTCCCTTTTTTTTGTTTAACTAGATCTACAAATGTGAACCACCTATTAACCGGGGTGGGTAGTAACCTCTTTATTTCCCTAACTATTATGGCACCACCATCCTATATTTATTGCACTCCTTTTGGGTGTTGAGTCACTTGCTGTAACCGTGCCACGTGCTTCGCTTTGGGTTCTGCTACAACAATGCAAATAGATGGCTAATTAGACTTAACCCCATATATGGGATCCAGAAGATTCTTGCTCTGGCTTAGCTTGAGATGAAGCCGGGCTCCACATCCTGTTCACTGCGACGACCAGCTCCATGGAATAGGTGTAGCAGGTGTGGTCTACATCAACTGGCTACCACTACAAAAAGTGAGCATAATGCTCACTTAGCTTTCATCTAGCACTACATTTTTTTGCCCTTCATTTTCCATCTCTGCATTGTATCAAGCTCTACTCTCTATTTGGGTAGTTTTTTTGTAATGGCCCCCAACAAGAAGGTGGTAGCCGAGTCTTATGAGGTACTTGACTATGATCCATTTCTACAGTTTTAACTAGCTGTATCAAGTGATTAATTAAAAATTTAGAGTAGTGGATTAGCAAAAATTCAACTCTGGCTATGGTCTTTTCTTGCATAAACAAGAAACAATTCTACAAAGATAATGGTCTTGGGATATTGGAATGGCTTTCATTACGAGCGATCATTGTTTTGGGAGAATGTCAAGCATGTATTTTAAATCTCTTTTGACAAATTTCAAACATATATTTGCTTAAATCCATCCTATGGATGATTGGTTTGCAAGGTATGATGACATTTTAAAAGCTTAACATGTTAATGCCTTTTCGGAATAAAAGAACATGTAGGGCTACATTTGACATTGGTTACATCCTAACAAGACATGATTTCTTTGGCCTGAGATTTATGGGATGAAGAGGTAACTCACCACTTGAAGATGGATTCTAGCCTCTCTGATTCTTGATAAACTTGACTACTTTTCACATGGTGCAGTGCTGTCATTCATATAACATTTCTTTCTTCTGAATATAACATTACATGGTTACTCAGGATGCAAAGTGCTAACATTTTATCTTTAATGCTAATGGCTTTGAGTGAGTGGTTGGAATTCCACCTAGCTAATGTTCCACCTAGCTAATGGTTTGATGGGACTGTTGGCTACAATTGAGATATGTACTTGGGCTGATGAGGTTGGCTACAACCTCAGTAATAACCTAACATACTCAAGACTTTCTATATATGTGAGCAATGAGATTGCAGAAGAGTTAGGTGGGGATGACAACCCTTGCAGTAGAACTAGTACTGTTTGCCTGACAAATAGTTGACATGGCATGGTGGAATGAGTCCCTCTTTACATTTTAAATGGATGGAATTGACTAATACTACTTGGCATTGAGTTCTTTTGAGTAAAGGATATGAGTGAAGTTAGTCTCCTCTAAATTTACTCATTTTGCTGGCTTGTGTGCAAAATAGCTACTAGTTTGAAGGTACAAAAAACACTTGATAAATATCATGATCTGTAGTTGACCCTTTTGGATATATGCTGGCCCAGGTGGATTTGGATTTTCCTGGTATTCCTTGCTTGGACCTCTATTGGTACTGATATGGTGTTTTTCTTGTGTAACACTGCCTGGTTGCTTTAGGGATGTGACCTGACTCTTTTGTCTGATGTGGAAAGACTGGAGAAGCGTGTATCCCAATAATCCAATTGAAGTTCAATGAAGATATTGGCTGCTCTCGTTTGGATTGGGCATTGGGGCTTGGATTGTGATGAGCTTGCCTCATTCATACCCACCTCTTTCAGGATGAACATGGTGCTTCTCTAGAATCAGTTGAATGACATTTGTACTTTTGATAATAAAAGCCTTACATACTGGGTGATTTCTATATTTCTATATTTCTATATTTCTATATTTTGGGGATTTTATTGTCTAAATTTATCCCCTATTGCTTTATTTTGTTAAGATGGGGTCTAGGTTGTCTCTAGACCTTTATATAGCTCTATGTTCTACATCATTTGAATTAGATTGTATTCAATTGCTATACCAGATATTGCAGGCCAGATCAAGGCTTTTTTGGCTCTAAGGGATAGATCTCTGGTTCAAGATTGAGAGCTCTCTCACTTTTTGAAAGAAAATTTTTTCTGGCCACTAGTTGCTGACCACCATAATGGGTAATATTGTCTCTGGTCTTGATAAGGGACAACTGGCTAAGCTCATGGGAACTTATTTGGATAGTACAAGGCTTGATCTGGTTGAACTGCTCCCATCCTACATCCAGGAAGCAAAACCAAACAAGCTTGATGGCATAGACTATCTCCCAATTTTTGTAGGCTACTGGTATCGGAGACAGGTTATTGTTGTCTGTAGTTACATCACTTAAAGGCTCTAGAAGGTTTCCATAGTTTGGTAAGATGATTACAATGCTTTCTTGCTGATGGTCGATTTCTTGATGATTCATCAGCCTACTTGTCCATCTGATGAATTTCAAACTTCTGGCTCAGTGGATATATTGGCTTTTGATATCCTACTATTGGGCATAGCCTGATGCTCCAAGGTTTCTTAATGACTACTGGTTTTGGTTACACTTTTATACAGTGTTTTGCTAACACTTCTTACGTAGACCGCTTCAAAAATCATGACCTTTTGGTTCGTATATGACTTCTAAAAGAGGCAATCAATCAGGACAACAATTTCTTGGACATGTTTCTTAGGTCGGACTAATTTGGGCTATTGATGGCATTGATATACAGGTTTTTTGTCTTGGTATTATGGAAGTTGCATCAAAAATATTGGCCCATATGGCTTGCTGGTTTTTCTTACTTAACAAAGGGTTTCAATTTACTTGGTTTATCGAGAAACTCATTATCAATGAGGGAAATAATACCAAAAGTTTTAACACATCACAAATTTTTATATCAACATCTTTTATCCTTTTCTTTCTAGTGCCTAGGTGACATGGATGACATCTAGAGTCACCCCAGTTACCTGTACTGTTGTCTGAAAGCTAATCGCTTGGTTGTTTTCTTACTATGGATGCAGGTAAGGGTGCTCTCTCCTTGGTTGCTGATTTAAAAGAAGAAGTGTTGTACATTTAATTGCCTCATTATACAGGACCATTTTCCTTAGTTTTGGCCTGTAAATGCGGATGCATTTTTTAGATATCTGTCCAATGAATACATTATTTGGTACTGTAATTGTAGTCAAAGGTCTATGTATTTGTATCTCATGTGTTAATGTATATTGTTAATAATTAGAACTCTCTCTCCATAAGCACATGGGTGCTCTTTGGTCCAGTTTAGACCTAGGACACCAAGACCTAGTCTACAATATTTCTATCCCTAGAAAGTATGGCTTGCAACCATATGTTTTGGGATAGGGGGTATCCCACACGACCATTATGACCTTTGTCTTGGTTGGTTTTAAGATGGAATACCTAGCAGCTCCTCTTTTGAGTTTTTCTTATATTCTTATAATTTTATTTTTGGCTTCAGATTGTCACTATCTCTGTCGAACTTGACCTTTCCACCCTACCGAACTTGACCTTTCCACCCTGCCCTTCTCCTCGGCATCCCTCCTCGTGATTAAACTCATCCAGGATCCCATGGACATTTCAATCCTAAACTAGTACTCAAAGGTTACAGATACCCATGATTCTATCATGAATCTGTTTTCTACGATTGGGTACTTGTCCTCGCCAATCTGGATGCTGATGCAAAGGAAGGACTTTTTCACCTTCAAAAGCTGGTTTCCAACCTTTCTGCTATAGAAATGAGTCATAAATTAGATCTGCTACAATTTTTAGCCAAGGGAGCAGATATGTCCAACTTCATCAGGAAGCTTTGTGGCCTTACCTCTTGTGTTGCTACCACTAAATTGTTTGATCCTGCTAAGGCCCCAAAAGGCCTCTTTTGTAGGGATGATGCGGCTTTGGAAGCAGTAAAAAGCTTTCAAAAAGGACTTAGCTCATCGAGTGAGACCTCTCTACTCGATATGGTTCCTAAGGTCTCCAAATGTTTTCCTTTCCTCCCACCTAGGAAAATTGCCATTGAGGGAATCAAGCTTGACCAACAGCTTTGGGAGCACTTCCTCCCTATAATTTGTTCTTGGCTTGGGGATGTTCTTGGCTTCCATCACATACAGAGGAGCACTTCCTCCCTATACTTTGTTCTTGGCTTGGGGATCAAGCTAAGGAAGCTGTGCCAGCCCAGATCGCCTATTTGCATTTTAGGAATTTTATGTATGAGATTCTAAAAGAACTGAAACTGGATGCACCTAGCTATTTGCTCTCCAATCTTAGTGCTTCTAGGGGAATCAAACATATTTTGTCCTTGCTCAAACCTTCACTTGATACAAAGGAAACCCTACTCTTAAAAGATCCCTTATGACTAGTTCTGCTTCACACTCCATCACTTCCTTTCTGTCTCCTTCCTCTACACCTGGGTCCTCTAAAGGACGTGGTAAATCTAGAAATTATGTAAGAGGGAAAGGAAAGAATCTCCCTATCAAGAAAATGTTTAACTCTTGATTGTATTGCTTTTTAGATCAATCGGATTGATTCTAGATCGGGGGGTTCACTATGTGTAAAACTACTATATCACGTGCGTTCAAGACATGTTTGTAAAACCCCTTATCTGTGAATTTTGTTAGGAATATAATGTACCATTTTCTTTTAAAATCTGCAAATTTTTTTGAATTTGAAAAAATAATACCCTTTTGTATATATATTTCTGTAAGTTTCAAGAACTTTAAATACCCTTCTGTTGAACTCACGTAGTAGTGTTAGGAAATAAGACGTAGCTAAATAGATAATTGAGTAGATTACTTAATGGAGAGAGACAGGTTTAGATACACGAGATTATAGAGTAGAGAGAGAGAGAGAGAGAGAGAGAGAGAGAGAGAGTACACACGATATACGTGGTTCACCCAATGTGGGCTACGTCCATGGGAAAGCAACCACTTAATGGCTTTAGTACTTCAAAACAAGAAGTAGTTTACAAAGGGATTATACCCTTAATGGAGCTCCCACCTTGCTTCACTCTCACCACCTCACACTCACCTTGTTGCATCAAATTCACACTCTATGAAATGTGTGTAGAAATGGCCTCCTTTTATAAGCCAAAAGAGCTGCCCTCTCTCATGAGAGGCGAGAGGCAGCAATGTGTAGCCGCCCTTGTGTAGATAAGTCCAAATCGGACCCTCCAATCCGCCCATGTGTGGCCGCCCTTGAGAAGACAAGTCCGCTTTTGAATTCGGCCACCGGCCATTGAACTCGGCCACCGGCCATTGAACTCGGCCACCGGCCATTGACTTCCGACCACCGGCCACCGGCCAACTGACAGTTGTTTTCCGACCACTTTTCGGCCGCCGTCCGGCCATAATATTCCGGCGAAAAGGAATATTCCGACGAGGTAAAAAAAAAAGTATCGGGGGCTTCCACCCCCGAGGCCCCTAAAGTTGCCCCTGATTTTTGGCCGTGAAAATTTTGGTTTTCGACGAGTGATTTTCCTTCACGCACGATGGCTTCTCCTCATAATGGGGGCCTTACAAATGTGCGCTTTTACCACAGAAAATTACAAGGGTAAATCAGGCTCCATACTTAACAATCTCCCACTTGGAGAGTCATCTCCAAACCAAACCTGTGACTGCTTTCCATTCTGGCTTCTTATCCTTGAATGCCGATTGAAGATGAGCAAAAGCTCAACTTCTCCTTGTTGACCACCTTTGTAAACATGTCTGCAGGATTTTCACTTGTATGCACCTTTCCTAGCTTTAGTTGTCCCTCTTCCAAAAGAGTCTGTATGAAGTGATATCTTACCTCAATGTGCTTTGTCCTTGAATGAAAGGCTGAGTTCTTCGCAAGATGGATAGCGCTTTGGCTATCACTGTACAAGACACAATTGCCTTGTTTGAATCCAAGCTCTTCTAAGAATCTGTGAAGCCACATAATTTCTTTGCTTGCCTCCGTCATTGCTACATACTCTGGTTCCGTGGTAGAAAGTGAAACCACTTTCTGCAGCTTTGAAGCCCAGCTTACTGCTGTGCCTCCAATCGTGAACACATAGCCAGTAGTGCTCCTTTGAGTATCTTTGTCACCTACCATATCTGCATCAACATACCCTTCTAGAAAAATATCAGTTCCTCCAAAACACAAAGCATTTGTTGTTGTCCGTTTTAGATACCTAAGTATCCACTTCACAGCTTGCCAATGCTCTTTACCTGGGTTGTCCATGAACCTACTCACAACTCCCACTGCATGTGCAATGTCTGGCCTTGTCCATACCATTGCATACATTAGAGAACCTACCGCTGCAGCATATGGAACTTTAGACATACAGGCTATCTCCTCTTGTGTCTTTGGACACATATCCTTCGTTACTTTAAAATGACCAGCCAAAGGTGTAGAAACTAGTTTTGCATTTTGCATTGCAAACCTTTCTAGTATCTTCTTGATGTAATCTTCTTGAGATAGCTTTATTGACTTCTTCGTCCTGTCCCTTGATATTTTCATACCAAGTATCCTCTTTGCAGCACCTAAATCTTTCATTGAAAAAGATTTAGACAGCTCCTCTTTTAGGTCTTTGATGTCCTGCATGTTAGCACTTGCAATCAACATGTCATCAACATACAACATTAGGATGATGAATTTCCCATCTCCCAAATTCTTCGTGTAGACGCAGTGATCCGAGTTGCATCTTGTGAATCCATGATCCAACATCCATGGATCAGACTTCAAGTACCATTGCCTTGATGCTTGCTTTAAACCATACAAGCTCTTCTTTAATCTGCAAACCATTTTCTCCTTACCTTTTACTTCATACCCCTTTGGTTGAAGCATGTAGATTTCCTCCTCTAAGTCACCGTGAGGGAATGCCGTATTTACATCCATTTGCTCGAGATTTAGATCATGAGCAGCGACAAGGCTTAAGACAAGAGTTCATTTTTACAACAGGAGAAAATATTTCATTGACGTCAATACCTTTCTTTTGAGAAAACCCTTTTACCACAAGCCTAGACTTGTACCTTTTCTTCCCACCTTCTTCTTCCTTCAGCTTGTACACCCATTTGTTTTGAAGTGCCCGCTTACCTTTAGGCAACTCAACCAACTCCCATGTTTGGTTGCAATGTAGTGATTCCATCTCCACTTGCATGCTCTTCGTCCATTCTTCTTTGGATTCATGTTGCATAGCTTCTTCGTATGATTCCGGCTCTCCAGAATCTGAGATCAAGAGATGGTTGAAGGAAGGAACAAACCTTTCTGGAGGTCTACTTGCTCTTGAAAATCTTCGGGGAATAGGTTGAGGCTCCTCATTTGGTTGACGTTGTTGCTCATTGTCACCGTTTGTAGTCCTCGAGTTTTCACCGTCCTCAAGCTCCATGTACTCATCACCTGTTTCTTTTGTTTGTTTTCTTTCCAAGTAATCTTTGTACATATTTTTTTGGTTAAAAATTACATCCCTACTCCTTAAGATTTTACCATCTTCAGGATTCCATAGGCGATACCCAAAGTTACCTTCTCCATAGCCAATGAAGAAACACTTTTTGGACTTTGCATCTAGCTTTGATCTTAGGCTTCTATCTATGTGCATGAAAGCCTCACACCCAAACACTTTGAGAAATGCATAATTCACCAGTTTACCTGTCCATGCCTCTTCTGGAACTCCCCCATCCAATGCCGTTGAGGGTGATCGATTGATTAAGTACACAGACGTACTTACAGCATCCGCCCAAAGCTCATGAGGTAGGCCTGCATGTAGCCGCATGCTTCGTGCTCGCTCCATGATTGTCTTGTTCATCCTTTCCGAAATCCCATTTTGTTGAGGTGTCCTTGGGGTTGTCCTTTGCCTCCGAATGCCATTGCTAGCACAAAATCTTTCAAAAGCTTGGCTGCAGTATTCGCCTCCATTGTCGGATCTGAGGCATTTATTCTTGGTACCTGTTTCATTCTCCACAAAGGCTTTCCACCTTTGAAATATGGAAAATACATCGGATTTATTCTTCATGACATAAACCCATGTTTTTCTAGTCGCATTGTCTATGAATGTTACATAGTACAATGAGCCACCAAGTGAACCAACTCAAGTTTTTGATTTTTTCTTTCATTTTCCAATTTTTGAAATTTTACCCTCTTTTGTTTACCATAAACACAATCTTCACAGAACTCTAGATCCACTTATTTCAAACCTGGTAGAAGCCTCTTTGTTTGAAGGATTTGCATTCCTTTGGCACTCATATGCCCAAGTCGGTAGTGCCACACCGCACTATCAACTTCTATAGTTGCTGTACAAGCTGAAGGTTGCGTGCTAACAGTACACAAGTAAAGTGTACCGACTTTTTCTTCCTTGGCAACCACCAAAGATCCCTTCGAGATCTTCCACCATTTGTTTCCGAATGCAATGTTGTGACCTTCATCGTCCAATTGTCCTGTAGAGATCAAATTTTTGCGAAGAAAAGGAACATGCCTAACATCTTTAAGCTTCCATTCATTTCCGTTAGTAGTTTTGACAGAAACTGTACCTTTGCCGACAATCTCACAAGATTCATCATCTCCCAAGTATACATACCCAAAATTACCTTTGGTGTAGTCTTGGAAATGTTGCTTGTGTGGTGTCGCATGGAATGAAGCCCCAGAATCTACTATCCAGGAATTAGACACATTGTCTAATAAGAGAATTAGAGCATCTTGCTCTACTTTACCTGCCACATTGGCCTCCGATGTTGGCTTGTTGTCTTGAGACTCTGTCTCCTTCTTCTTCTTGGACCAGCAATCCTTCTTGAAGTGGCCCTTCTTGCCGCAGTTCCAACATTCAAGAACTGACTTTGTGCATGACTTGCTTCGTCTTGAGCGATCACGACCCTTTTGGTTTTTGAACCTTTCCTTAGGCCTTCTTCTTGTTTCCACTGACAATGCAACACTTGATGATTCTCCTGTGATTCTCCTTCGTATTTCCTTGCTTACGAGAACACCCACAATATCATCAAACTTAAGAGTATTTGTACCGAAGATAGAATTACTTATAGCCATCACAAGGCTGTCCCAACTATCCGATAGAGATGATAGTATAAGGAGAGCTCGCACTTCATCATCAAAATTGATTTTCACCGATCGAAGTTGACTTATGTTTGTGTTAATGTCATTTAGGTGTTCTGCAACTGAACCATTCTCTGCCATCTTTAGATTGAACAAGTGCTTCATAAGAAATACCTTATTGGATGCCGATGGTTTCTCGTAGAAGTTGTCAAGTGACTTCATCAAGTCCTCCGTGGTCTTCATCTCCGAAACATTGAAGGCCACCGTTGACGCCAAGCTTAACCGGATTGTTCCCAGGGACTTTCGATCAAGGACAATCCATGCTTCATCTGCCATCGTTGTGGGCTTCTTTGCAAGACCTCCTAGTGGCAAATAGAGGTCCTTCTGGTAGAGATAGTCTTCAATTTGCATCTTCCAATGTTGGTAGTTTTTGCCGTTGAACTTCTCAATCTTGAGATTCCCTTCCTCCGCCATAACTCCCACTCAATTCAAGGAATACTTTCCTTGAGATAATTTAGCTACGAGCAAACGTTGCGCTAATACCAGTTGTTAGGAAATAAGACGTAGCTAAATAGATAATTGAGTAGATTACTTAATGGAGAGAGACAGGTTTAGATACACGAGATTATAGAGTAGAGAGAGAGAGAGAGAGAGAGAGAGAGAGAGAGAGAGAGAGAGAGAGAGAGAGAGAGAGAGTACACACGATATACGTGGTTCACTCAATGTGGGCTACGTCCACGGGAAAGCAGCCACTCAATGGCTTTAGTACTTCAAAACAAGAAGTAGTTTACAAAGGGATTATACCCTTAATGGAGCTCCCACCTTGCTTCACTCTCACCACCTCACACTCACCTTGTTGCATCAAATTCACACTCTATGAAATGTGTGTAGAAATGGCCTCCTTTTATAGGCCAAAAGGGCTGCCCTCTCTCATGAGAGGCAGCCATGTGTAGCCGCCCTTGTGTAGATAAGTCCAAATCGGACCCTCCAATCCGCCCATGTGTGGCCGCCCTTGAGAAGACAAGTCCACTTTTGAATTCGGCCACCGGCCATTGAATTCGGCCACTGGCCATCGGCCATTGACTTCCGACCACCGGCCACCACCGGCCATTGACTACCGGCCACCAGCCAACTGATGGTTGTTTTCCGACCACTTTTCGGCCGCCGTCCGGCCATAATATTCCGACGAGGGAAAAAAAAGTCTCGGGGGCTTCCTCCCCCGAGGCCTCTAAAGTTGCCCTTGATTTTTGGCCGTGAAAATTTTGGTTTCCGGCGAGTGATTTTCCTTCACGCACGATGGCTTCTCCTCATAATGGGGGCCTTACAAATGTGCGCTTTTACCACAGAAAATTACAAGGGTAAATCAAGCTCTATACTTAACAGGTAGGTTATATTTTTATTAGGTGACCTCCCCGGGGCTTCTAGGAAGCTGTTTTTGTTCAAGGATGATAAGAAAAGGAAACAAATTGTTCATTACCACTTCTCAAATTGTATCTTTGATTTCTTTGCACCAAAATATATGATTCAATATGATTTTCAAGTGTTTGGTAACACTACCAGGTTGAATAGCATTCGGTTGGACCTTTGACCCTTCTTTGAAGAATTTGGTGTATTCAGCTGAATTTCTCACTTTTGTAAAGCAACTAGCTTGTAAGTTCTCTCTCTTTAAAAATTACTGTATTGAATTCAAGGATTTTGGACAACACGTATGCAATACTGATCTTTCTTTATTATGTTTGATAGAAATCAAAGACCTGCTCGGGAAGGGTCTGAATATCCCACTTCAACCACTAGACTCACACTTGGCTTTTGCCGCACTTCTTAATTGCTTGGCTGACATAGCCAAGCTAATGGATCTAGACGGTCTACAACATGCTAGACTTTCTAATTCACTCTTCTCTCATTTCCAAACTTGCATTGGGTCTATCCAGCCTACATAGTTAAGCCAAGAAACAACATGGATTTCTCCTATGCTTTCTTCTCTGTTAAATAAACAAAATAAGATTAGTTTTTGGTCGGGATTGACAAAGCCCCACATATACCCACTGCCATATGCAAACACTTGGCCAAGTGCAGTTGAGACCAGGTTAAAGGGACCAGAATTCTTGCTCTTGGAAATGAACCCTGAGGAACCCATTCAATACCTTGACTCTTCATTGGGTCATTTTGGACTAGAAACTCAAAGTTCTAAACTTCCCATACTTTTTTTGACCTATAAGAGTCACAAGCACAAGTTCAGATGGATTTCAGATGCCTCTAATTGTACTATGTTACATGCCACAAGTGTTCTTACCTCCTGCCTTAATCTAATCCTCACTGACTTCAATACTATTTGTGATGAAAATTTCACAGCAGTGAAGGCTTTCACTGGCCTTAAGGTCAATAAATTTTGGCTCATAAAGAACGCATCTGAAGTGTTCATAAATCTTCCACATTGCATTTTTTCCATGTTTTTAGCAGATATCACTCAGTGCTATGAAAACAATTCACTTTTTGAGCCTTCTAGGCTTTTCTTTGTCCTCCTACATATTAGTAAATGGGTGTTTGGAAAGAGGAATGGAATGGGATATTATGCCATTTCATTAGCCAGGAGTACTAGATGGGTCAACAACAAACACAAAGGACCACCGATCCACTCTAATCTTTGTAATCTAATTGATCTTATTGAATGGCTACTTAAAAATTTCTTTGTTCAGCTAGGTGATCAATGCTACCAACAAATCCATGGTATCCCTATGAGATTCTCCTGTTCACCAGTCATGCACAATCTTTACTTAGCTTTTTTTTAGTATAGATGGATTCTTAAACAATTAGAAACGTCAGCCAACACTATTGATCTAACACTTTTTCAACATACCTACATGTATATGGATGATGTGTTTACTTTGAATAATTTTGTCTTTGCTGACTGTTTAGCACAAATATATCATGATAATCTTAAGATTGAACCGAATTTCATGGAGTGCATGTATATCTATGACAAGAGAGTTGTTACCAAAACAACCTTTTTGAACTTTGAACTTTCACTTCTCTCTCCACCAACTGGGAGATCTATCACTGAATTCTCTTGGGAGAGAGACATTTTGAACCTTGGCCAAATTGAGTATGTTAAAAGGAAAAGTAGTTGACTGCATAAGGTAGCACTAAAAACTTGTCTTGGCATGACGTATCTCATTGTGTATTCATCCTCAAACTCTTTCATTGCCTTTAAGGCAATGTGTAACTTGATTAAGAAATACAAAGCCAATGGGTTTGCCTTGAAGGAGCTGCAAGGTACTATTAAGCTCTTTCTCACAAAAAACTCTTGGCCTCTCTGCTCGGCGAATAAGGAGATCATCATTGAACTTTTAAATAGTACGCATTAGCACATTGGTTGTAGGGGAGGTCTCACCACTTGGTGATGACCTCCCTCACCAAGTGGTAGGCCTTCCCCATGGTAAGGGTGGGTCTCTCTCTCTCTCTCTCTCTCTCTCTCTCTCTCTCTCTCTCTCTCTCTCTCTTCCACTGTAAACTATGCCTCAAACCTTGTGGTGTATGTACCCCTTAGGGCCTATAGCTCCCTATGTTTTGGTATAACTAGATCTACAAATGTGAACCACCTATTAACCGGAGTGGGTAGTAACCTCTTTCTTCCACTTTCACTTAAATATTATGACACCACCATCATGTAGTTATTGCAATCAATTTGGGTGTTGAGTCAGTTGCTGTAATCGCACCATATGCTCTGATTTGGTTCTGCTACAAGAGTGCAAATAGATGGCTACTTGCACTTAGCCCCATATATGGGATCCACGAGATTCTTGCTCTGGCTCAGCTTGAGATGAAGGCGGGCTCCGCATTTTGTTCACTGCTACCAACTCCATGGAATAGGTGTAACATGTGTGGTCTACATCAACTGGCTACCACTACAAAAGGTGAGCATAATGCTCACTTAGATTTCATCTAGCACTACATTTTTCTGCTCTTCATTTTCCGTCTCTGCATTGTATCAAACTCTGCTCTCTATTTGGGTAATTTTTTTTTGTAATGGCCCCCAACAAGAAGGTGGTAGCCGAGTCTTCTGAGGTACTTGACTATGATCCATTTCTACAGTTTTAACTAGCTGTGTCAAGTGATCAAGTAAAAATTTAGAGTAGTGGATTAGCAAAAATTCAACTCTAGCTATGGTCTTTTCTTGCATAAACAAGAAACAATTCTACAAAGATAATGGTCTTGGGATATTGGAATGGCTTTCATCACGAGCGATCATTGTTTTCCGAGAATCTCAAACATGTATTTTTTGTCAAACATATATTTGCTTAAATCCATCCTATGGATGATTGGTTTGTAGGGTATGATCACATTTTAAAACCTTAACATGTTAATGCCTTTTTGGAATAAAAGGAACAAGTAGGGCTACATTTGAAATTGGCTACATCCTAAAAAGACATGATTTCTTTGGCATGAGATTTATGGGATGAAAGGGTAACTCACCACTTCAGTGGATGCTAGCCTCTATGATTCTTGATAAACTTGACTACTTTTCACATGGTGCAATGCTGTTATTCATATAACATTTCTTTCTTCCGAATATAACATTACATGGTTACTCAAGATGCAAAGTGCTAACATTTTACCTTTAATGCTAATGGATTTGAGTGAGTGGTTGAAATTCCCCCTAGCTAATGGTTTGATGGGACTGTTTTCTACAACTGAGATATGTACTTGGGTTGATGAGGTTGGCTACAACCTCAGTAATAACCTAAAATAATTAGGACTTTCTATATATGTGAGCAATGAGATTGCAAAAGAGTTAGGTGGGGATGACAACCCTTGCAACAGAACTAGTATTGTTTTCCTGAGAAATAGTTGACATGGCATGGTGGAATGAGCCCCCCTTTACATTTTAAATGGATGAAATTGACTAAATACTACTTGGCATTGAGCTCTTTTGAGTAAAGGATATGAGTGAAGTTAGGCTCCACTAAATTTACTCATTTTGCTGACTTGTGTACAAGTGCTACTAGTTTGAAGGTACAAAAACACTCGATGAATATCATGACCTGTAGTTGGCCCTTTTGGTTATATGCTGGCCCATGTGGATTTGGACTTTCTTGGTATTCCTTGCTTGGACCTCTATTGGTATTGATATGGTGTTTTTCTTGTGTAACATTGCTTGGTTGCTTTAGGGATGTGACCTGACTCTTTTGTCTGATGTGGAAAGAGTAGAGAAGCTTGTATCCCAATAATCCAGCTGAAGTTTAATGAAGATATTGGCTACTACTAGTTTGGATTGGGCATTGGGACTTGGACTGTGATGAGGTTGCCTCATTCATATCTATCTCTTTCAGGCTAAACAGAGTGCTGCTCTAGAATCAATTGAATGACATTTGTACTTTTGATAACCAAAGCCTTACATTCTAGCTGCTATCTACATTTCTATATTTTAGGGTTTTTTTTGGTCTAAATTTAACCACTATTGCTTTTTTTTGTTAAGATGGGGTCTAGGTTGTCTCTAGACCTTTACATAGCTCTATGTTCTACATCATTTGAATTAGATTGTATTCAATTGCTATACCAGATATTGCAGGCTAGATCAAGGATTTTTTGGCTCTAAGGGATAGCTCTCTGGTTCAAGATTGAGAGCTCTCTCACTTTTTGAAAGAAACTTTTTTCTGGCCATTGGTTGCTGACCACCGTAATGGGTAATACTGTCTCTGGTCTTGATAAGGGACAACTGATGAATCTCATGGGAACTTATTTGGATAGTATAGGGCTTACTCTGGTTGAGTTGCTCCCATCCTACATCCAGGAAGCAAAACCAAGAAAGCTTGATGGCATAAACTATCCCCCAATTTTTGTAGACTACTGGTCGGAGACAGGTTATTGCTGTCTGCAGTTACATCACTTAAAGGCTCTAGAATATTTCCATAGTTTGGTAAGATGATTACAATGCTTTCTTACTGATGGTTGATTTCTTGATGATTCATCAACCTACTTGGCCTTCTGATGAACTTCAAACTGCTGGCTCAATGACTTTATTGGCTTTTGATAGCCTAATGTTGGGCATAGCCTGCTGCTCCAAGGCTTCTTAATGACTACTGGTTTCTGTTACACTTTTATACAATGTTTTTCTAACACTTCTTACATTAGACCGCTCCAGAAATCATGACCTTTTGGTTTGTATATGACTTCTAAAAGAGGCAATTGATTAGGACAACAATTGCGTGGACATGTTTCTTAGGTCAAACTAATTTGGGCTATTGATGGCATTGGTATACAGTTTTTTTTCTTGGTATTATGGAAGTTGCATAAGAAATACTGTCCCAATAGCTTGCTGGTTTTTCTTACTTAACAAAGGGTTTCAATTTACTTGGTTTGTCGAGAAACTCATGATCAATGAGGGAAATAATCATAAAAGTTTTTACGCATCACAAATTTTTATAGCAGCATCTTTTTCCTGTTCTTTCTAGTGCCTAGGTTACATGGATGACAACTAGAGGCACCCCAGTTATCTGTAATGCTGTTTGAAAGCTAACCGCTTGGTTGTTTGCTTACTGTGGATGAAAGTAAGGGTGCTCTCTCCTTGGTTGCTGATTGAAAAGAAGAAGTGCTGTACATTTAACTACCTCACTATACAGGACCATTTTACTTAGTTTCGGCTTGTAAGTGCGGATGTATTTGTTAGATATCTGTCTAATGAATATTCAATTTGGTACTAAAGTTTAGTCAAAGGCCTTTTTATTTTTATCTCATGTGTTAATGAATATTGTTAATAATTAGAACTCTCTCTCTCTCTCTCTCTCTCTCTCTCTCTCTCTCTCTCTCTCTCTCTCTCTCTCTCTCTCTCTCTCTCTCTCTCTCTCTCTCTCTCTCTCTCTCTCTCTCTCTCTCTCTATCTCTCTCTCTCAGCTTTCGCACATCCACCATTCATCTCACTGGTTGTAAGGGACTGAAACCTGAGTCTCATCACACAATATTGTAGGTGTGTCTGGGCCCTGGTTGAGAGCATGGCTCACGTCCACCATTCACCTCAATGGTTGTAAGGGACTGAAACCTGAGTCTCATCACACAGTATTGTAGGTGTGTTTGGGCCCTGGTTGAGAGCGTGGCTAACTATGAAATCAACACACTCTATCTCTTTCTCTCTCTCACACACAAACACACAAATCATACTTCATATTTTCTCTCTCTCTCTCTCTCTCTCTCTCTCTCTCACACACACACACACACACACACACACACACACACACACACACACACACACACACACACACACACACACACACACACACACACACACACCCACCCACCCCTACACACACAATACTTCATATTCTCTCTCTCTCTCTCTCTCTCTCTCTCTCTCTCTCTCTCTCTCTCTCTTCACACACACGCACACACACACACACACACACCCCTACACACATAGTACTTCATATTCTCTCTCTCTCTCTCTCTCTCTCTCTCTCTCTCTCTCTCTCTCACACACACACACACACACACACACACACACACACACACACACACACACACACACACACACACACACACACACACACACACACACACACACACACACACACACACACACACACACACACACACACACACGTCGTGTTGTCTTTCCTGATTGCGGGCATAGGGTGAAAGATGCAAATTTGCATACATATTCAAGGTTTTTCCAATCTTATGAACAATGTTAGTAGCTGTTATGTTAGCAAGAGGACTAAAATGTATACTAAATGTGGGTGTCGGTGCTGTTTCCTGCAAGCCAAATTGTAAGTGATGCTGGCAAAATGTGATTTATAAGCCAAATTTGTAGTGCTTGACATGCTCTCCATACCAGTCTTTATGGCTCGTGAATTGGAGCTACGGTTAAGAAGTTATGGCATTTTGAAGTTGGGATTGATTGCATATCTATACCGAATTGGGCAGTTGTTTGCAGATGAAGTGTTAGGGATGGTATGAGTGCATGGGTCTAAAGTGCTTATCATATGGAGAGCGCACGTCTTTTTGGATTTCTAATTAGAGCTCAAACGGCCAAGATATGAGCTGTTAAACTTTCATTGGGGGCCAGTTCTGTATTGGTTTGGTTGCCTTGGTCAATGTGCCAAAACTTGGAGTTTTTGGGGTTCAACCAGGCTCTGGAATATAGTGCACTTAATTGCTGAATAAGTGCTCGAGGAGCATCGTTTCCAAAGTGTCATCTCTTGCAGTACATTGATGGTGGGGAATGTCAGGAAGGGAAGTCGCATTTGGCAGTGCCTTAGCCGATATGTATGTCAAATGTAGTAACCTTACGGAAGCACATAAAGTAATTGATGACCTCGGGGCAGAATCTATTAACTGAATGAAAAGGACAGGCCTTTCATCAAATGCAATCACGTACACTTGAATCTTCAGGGCATGTGACACTATTCAAGACATTGATACGGGCAACAAAACCCATGATGATATTGTTAGTAGGGGTTGCTGGAAAAACTATTGTGCTTAACAATGCTTTGGTCGATAATGCATACCAAATGTGGTGTACCTAAGTATATGGCTGCCCATGGGGCTATAGTGGCCGCTCGCCCATGACGAGGGGCCACCCAAGGGGTGTGAATAGAGAGGAAAATAGAGAAGGCATGGTGGTAGGTAGAGCAAGAGGCGCAGAGTGGGAAAAATAGGCTTGCGTTGCCCAGCCTGTGCATGGGATGAAGCCGTCGCTAAAGTGAGAAGCAACGAGCTCGTCGTGGCGTCCCTATTCAACACCTGCACGTCGATGTTTGGCCTGCCACTTCAGTAGGGGGCTTGTCACGCCACTTTGACAAGCAAAGAAGGGATGCTTTTAAAAATATAACCTAAAAATAGGGAAAGGAATGGGAAAAAAAAAAAGAGATATGAGGTTAACGAGGGGGGAAGAAGGCAACGAAGGGAGATTTAGGGAGGAAGGTACGAAGGACAAGAGAGGAGGATAAAGGAAAGCAAGGAGGCATGACCGAAGCAGAAGGAAGAGGAGAAGCTCGAGGATCTCTCTTGTTACCTCTCTCTCTCTCTCTCTCTCTCTCTCTCTCTCTCTCTCTCTCTCCCTCTCTCTCCCCCTTGAAGCAACAAAGGAGGAAATCTCTTGGGAGGAATGGAGAAGAGTCAAATCGATTGTGCACATTATGCTCACTACAAGTTCGAGAGTCTGAGTACCACACACTACTAGAGTGCTCAGCTTTTGATCACATCCGAACTTGCTTCTCTCACATTTTCAGCCATAACTTAGACCTACACACTTTCCTCTCCCAGCCAAAGTGTGGGCTCTCCATTGCGACTCTCATCACTACAATTTTGGAGCATCGAGAGTCACTCATCAGCCATACACATACTACATCACATGTAACTTTGGTCCCATAGGTCATATTTGACCTCCGAGGACGATAATAAAATCTATCTATCTCTCTCCCCCCCGCCCCCCCCTTAGATATGACAAATCAGGAACAAGCTTTCTCTCTTTCAAATGTCCCTCTCCGTAGGTTTATAAAGCAAGCACGCAAGGGAAGAGAATACAAAGTGGTGGCAAAAAAAACTTCTCTCTCTCTCTCTCTCTCTCTCTCTCTCTCTCTCTCTCTATCTATCGACTTTAGGGAGAGAAGAATCAGGTAAATTGGTACAAGGCAGACGAATCTCGACAGAGCACAGGGTGGGTGGAAGGATTTTTTTTTTCTTTGAAATTTTGATAAACAAAAGAGTTAAATAGGGAAAAGTTTTTTGTTTACCTGGTGATTATGCATTGTTTTCATCGGGATTGGGTTATCTGAATAAGGAATTGCAAATCATCGGTCCTACTAACGATGGAGTATGCAACCAATTTATAACAGGGTTTTAGATTTCAATTTATTGGAAGCATCTTTTGATTGCCAGCATCAATTAAGTGTTGTTAACTGGTTCTAATTTGATTTCCACGGCTATTTGAGTTTCGAGTTGTGAATTCTTTCGCAATTGTTCTCTGAGTGTCACTATTAAGTCTTACCAATACTAAAATTTCTCCTAACTGCACTCGTTCCCCTTGGGTTGCACCTCGGCTGCTTATCTGTCTATAGCCAGAAGCGCGGAGCTTTTCCGATCCTTGGAGAGACGTGCACTCCGACAACACTGCTCTCTCTCTCTCTCTCTCTCTCTCTCTCTCTCTCTCTCTCTCTCTCTCTCTCTCATGTTTAGTCACCTACACATGGCAGCTTTCAGCAGCTCGCAATACAATGCTATCGACTCCCACTCCTGTCTCGCTCAAACACACACACACATAGCTGTGAACTTGTCGACTCCTGCTTCCTCTCTCTCCACTGTGAACGTGAAAACTACTAGTCAACTCTTGCTTTCACTCTCTCTCAAACACACACACATAGAGTTGCTTGGCTCATTGTCTCTCTTTATCTTACTCTCTCAGATATGCAAACATAGGTGAGCCTCTCTCCCTCCCTCTCTCTGTCTCTCTCTCTCTCTCTCTCACACACACACACACACACACACACACACACACAATTACGTACAGAGGTGTGGGTAGCATCAATATGCTCACTCTCTGTTTGTCTCTCACACACACTAATACACACCTATGTAGTGTATCTATCAATGCATGCATCCTCTTTGTCTCTCTCTATCTCTCTCACTGAGATAGCGCATGGTAGGCACGACTTGGTTCTCTATCTCTCATACATAGACACAGTATTCAGTAACACCTTGACCGGCACCATGCATTCAAAGCTATTTTCTTTCCAAGGCAAAGGTTGGTGGGAGATTTGAGTGCAGGTAGACGTCAACTCTTTTCTTTAGTTCAAAAAGTTGCAAAAGCTGAAAGGCCTCCATTGTTTGACACATGGATGAGCTCTTTGGCCTTCAAAATTTTAAGCTCCATTATAAATGTATAGATGTGTATATATAAATAAATATGTATATTTATATATATATACACACACAGACAATGCGATGGTCTCTCTCTCTTTCATGGTCAATAATGTGGATAATGGCCCCTCCATTTCCATGCATTTCCTCAAAGAGAGACAACTCCAAGTCGACTCTGCACACACTTTTTTCTTTTTCAATCTTCTTTAAAAAAAACAAACTTCTAGAAATTTCTAAAAAATATCAATATTGGTCTTGAAAAACAACCCTTGAAGAGATAAAGCCGAATATATCTTCAAAAATTAAATTCTCATTAAGTAATAAAATCTCCACTAAATTTATTGCTTTTTTTGCTATGCGCATTTAAATTGGTACATTATTATATGGAGAGTAGAAAGCTTTTTAACTTTCTACTATTCCTGAAAAAGAAAGTCTTTTGACCTTACATTGTGAAAAACTTGTCATTTCTTACAAATCTTTTATACTATATATAATGGAGCTTGTTAGTAGATACTTCTCTTATGTAACCACCTAGCCCTCAAGGCTTGGCATGAGCTTGAGGCTGATTTGTAATTGCCTCCTTAGAGGAGAGTTGAGTTAGACATACTCTCAATGTTTTCAATGATGATTAAGACTTACCTTAAATGTTATTTTGATTTTAAAATATTAAATGGATCTTTTTTATTTCACCTTTCATTTCACATCCCTACATGTCTTGACTTTTCTTACATTCTATTGTTTTAGAATGCTGAAGTGAAGCTTCATCTTGCACACACACAGACACATATTATAATGAGCTCTTTTTATTTCACCTTTCAATTCCAGTCAATGTTCGAGAAAGTCTCTTTTATTAAGCGACCGCCATCCAAGTTTCCTTCTCACAAAGAAGAAAACAAAAAATACTAGCAATTTTTTTAAAATTTGCAAGAATTTTGAACTATTTTCTCACATATTTCACTGTGTTTTTTCCTTTACCATGGTTTGCAAGAAGCTAGTCTCAATTTTTGATTGGCTTAAGGCTAAGCTGAGGCAATCCTTTCTTGAACACTGAAAATTTTAGTTAAACTTAACCTAATGATTTTATCTATTTTTTATAGTTTTAGAAAGCCACCGTGACCCTTTTACTTGTTTTTTTGGTGGCATTCTAATACTATCACTCACAAAACTTCTCTCTCTCTCTCTCTCTCTCTCTCTCTCTCTCTCTCTCTCTCTCTCTATCGACCTTGGGGAGAGAAGAATCGGGTAAATTGGTACAGAGCGAACGAATCTCGACAGAGCATAGGGTGGAAGGATGTTCTTTTCTTTTCTTTTCTTTGAATTTTGATAAACAAAGGAGTTAAATAGGGCGAAGTTAACGTGGAAATTATGCATTGTTTTTATCGAAATTGGATTATCTGAATACGGAATTGCAAATCATTGGTCCTACCGATGATGGAGTATGCAACCGATTTGTAAGAAGGTTTCAGATTTCAATTTATTGGAAGCATGTTTTGATTGCCATCATCAATTAAGTGTTTTAAACAGGTTCTAATTTGATTTCCACTACTATTTGAGTTTTGAGTTGTGATATTCTTTCGTAATTGCTCTCTAAGTGTCATTATTAAGTCTTACCAACACTAAAATTGCTCCTAACTGCACTCATTCCCCTTGGGTTGCACCTCGGCTACTTATCCGTCTATAGCCAAAAGCTCGACGCTTTCCCGACCGACCTTGGAAAGATACGCACTCTGGTAGTGCTGCTCTCTCCCTCTCCCTCCCTCTCTCTCTCTCTCTCTCTCTCTCTCTCTCTCTCTCTCTCTCTCTCTCTCTCTCTCGCTCATATTCAGTCACCTACACATGGAAGCTTTCAGCTCGCAATGCAACGTTATCAACTGCCACTTCTCTCTCGCTCAAACACACACACATAGCTTCAAACTTGTCGACTCTTGCTTCCTCTCTCTCCACTGTGAACGTGAAAACTACTAGTCAACTCTTGCTTTCACTCTTTCTCAAACACACACACACACACACACACACACACACACACACACACACAGAGTTGCTTGACTAAATGTCTCTCTTTCTCTTACTCTCTCACATATGCAAGCATAGGCGAGCCTCTCTCTCTCTCTCTCTCTCACACACACACACACGCACACACACACACATGCACACACACACACACAAAATTACGTACAAAGGAGTGGGTAGCAGTAATATGCTCACTCTCAGTCTGTCTCTCACACACTCACACACACCTACGTAGTGTATTTGCCAGCGCATGCATCCTCTCTTTCTCTCTCTATCTGTTTGATTGAGATAGTGCACGGTAGGTAGGCACGACCTGGTTCTCTATCTCTCATACATACACAGAGTAGTCAGTGACACGTTGATCGAAACCATGCATTCAAAGCTATTTTCTTTCCAAGGCAAAGGTGAGCGGGAGATTTGGGCGCAGGTAGACGTCATCTCTTTTTTTAAGTGCAAAAAGTTGCAAAAGCTGAAAGGCCTCCATTGTTTGACACATGGATGAGCTCTTTGTCCTTCAAAATATTAAACTCCATTATAAATGTATAGATGTGTATATATAAATAAATAAATAAATATATATATACACACACACAGACACTGCGATGCTCTCTCTTTCTTTCATGGTCAATAATGTGAATAACGACCCCTTCATTTGCATGCATTTTCAGAAAGTTAGACAACTCCAAGTCGACGCCGCACATACTTTTTTCTTTTTTCAATCTCTTTAAAGGAAAACAAACTTATAAAAATTTCTTAAAAATATCGATATTGGTCTTGGAAAAAAACTCTTGAAGAGATAAAGCCAAATATATCTTCAAAAATTAAATTCTCATTAAGTTATAAAATCTCCACTAAATTTATCGACTTTTTTGTAATGTGCATTTAAATTGGTACATTTATTCTATGGAGAGTAGAAAGTTATTTTACTTTCTACTATTGCTAAACAAGGTGAGATTTCACGATGGCTTTCCAAAAAGGAAATCAAAATATGAGGGAAATAAAAATACAATATATATATATATATAGAGAGAGAGAGAGAGAGAGAGAGAGAGAGAGAGAGAGAGAGAGAGAGAGTCACAATCGCTTGTTCTTGTGAAAAAAGCTCTTTACTCTTTAAAAGCTTTAAAAATAAAAAGGTACACAAAATAAAAACAATGTAGTCCCATCCTAAGAAAAAAGAACAAGTATAAATTGTGTGTTCATGTTGAAAATAATATAAGATGAGCAAGAACAAAAAAAAAAAAAAAGGCAAAGTCTTAAAAAGCCCTGTAAGGCTATGAAATGACAGGGACCCATTTGACAAACTCCATCAATATTTAAGACGAGTCTCCATCGTTGGCACTCAAAACATTGGAAGGATGCCTAAGTCTACTCAACACTAAGGCTTCTTTTAGAAAGCCAAAAAGAAAGTCTTTTGACCTTACATTGTGAAAACCTTGTCATTTCATACAATCTTCTATACTATATATGATGGAGCTTGTTAGTAGATACTTCTCTTATGTTAGCACCTGGCCCTCAAGACTGGGCATGAGCTTGAGGCTTATTTGTAATTCGCTTTCTAAAAGAAGCCTTAGAGGAGAGTTGAGTTAGACATTCTTTCAATGTTTTCAGTGATGGTTAAGACTTACCTTAAATGTTATTTTGATTTTAAAATATTAAAAGGATATTTTTATTTCACCTTTCATTTCACATCCCTACATGTCTTGACTTTTCTTGCATCCTATTGTTTTAGATTACTAAAGTGAAGCTTCATCTTGCATAATTCTAGTAAATTCTATACACACACATATATTTTTTTAAAAAAAATAAAAAATATATATATAGATTAATGAGCTCTTTTTATTTCACCTTTCATTTCATAGCCTCAAATGGCTTAACTTTTCTTGGATTCTATAGCTCAATTCCAGTCAGTGTTGGGAAAGTAATTTTTTTGAAATTTGCAAGATTTTTGAGCTATTTTCTCACATATTTCACTGGTTTTTTTCCCTTTACCATGGTTTGCAAGAAGCTAGTCTTGATTTTTGACTGGCTCAAGGCTAAGTTGAGGCCATCCTTTCTTGAACGGTGAAACTTTTAGTTAAACTTAACCTAATGATCTTATCACTTTTTGATTGTTTTAGAAAGCCACAATGATCCTTTCACTTATCTTTTGGTGGCATTCTAATACTATCACTCACAATTGTGAGTTTTGAAAAACAAAAGTCAAGGAAGGAGAGATCTCCACGGTGTCAAACTTTGCTTTCATTTCAAAGAGAAACCTTAAGAAACAATTAATTTGAAATGCAAAAGTGAAGGGTAAGTACTAAAATAGTAGAAAATGAAAAGACTTAAAAGTCTTGGCAATGGAAAGTAAAAACAAGCGAAAAGTCACAATGGCTTTCTAAAACAATAAGAAAGTGATAAAATCATTAAGCTGAGTTTAACTGGAATCAGTGTTCGGTAAAAGATTTCCTCAGCTTAGTCTTGAGCCACTAAAAATTGAGACTAGCCAATTGCAAACCATGGTAAAGGGAAGAAAAATCGATGCAATATGTGACAAAATAGTTCAAAAATCCTGTAAATTTTAAAATTTCTATTAGTATTTTTGGTTTGCTTCTTTGCAAGGATAAAACTCGACCGACGACTGCTAAATAAAGGAGACTTTCTCGAACATTGACTGGAATCAAGCTATATAAGGCAAGAAAATTCAAGCCATATGAGGTTGTGAAATGAAAAGTGAAATAAAAAGAACTATAATGTATATGTGTATATATATATATATATATATATATATATATGTATGTGTGTGTATATAGAATTTACTAGAATTATGCAAGGTGAAGCTTCACTTTAGAATTCTAAAATGATAGAATGCAAGAAAAGTATATAGATGTTAGTGTGTCTGTGTGTATAGAATTTACTAAATTATGCAAAGCGAAGATTCACTTTAGCATTTTAAAACAATAGAATGCAAGAAAAGTAAAAACATGTCACGATGTAAAATGAAAGGTGAAATAGAAAGATCCACTTAGTAATTTAGAACCAAAATAACATTTAAGGTCAGCCTCAATCATCACTGAAAACATTGAGAGTATGCCTAACTCAACTCTCCTCTAAGGATTCTTTTAGAAAGCCAAAAAACTTAGTAATCTATATAGTTTTTGAGAAGGCCATGGAGTTTCACTCTAGCCCTCAAATTTCAAAGCTGACCATTGACTACTTTTGCTTTTGAAAACCATTTGACAAGTGGATTTTCTTTGCATTTTGAAGGCCATAAAGACTTCTCCTCCATGCATCTCTCAATGAATCTCCATTCGTAGGTATGCATGGATCTTTCATGTCATATATGATCTTTAATTTTGATGCTTAAAGATCAGTAATGACATGTGCGTGTTTGAGTTTTGTCTATATGTGCATGTGTGTATGTGTGAGAGAGCGAGAGGCACTGTGGGGTGGGTGTCTAACCTCACTCGTATCTTATTCAGACGTAGCAAGAACCACAAATATAATTGTCAATCCATGGAACGAAGCTGACTCAACTAGTGCATAGAGGCTACAAGAGGTTGTCAATCTCTTGGAAAATAACAAACAACAGGCATCTAACTAAGGCTACACTCAAATGACTGAAACCACCAAAAGCTAATGGCTCATCGATAGACAAATCACATCCTTTACAGCATCAAACAACATCCAAACGTTATGAAACTTATAGGAAATGTTTATAAGACCTAAGCACATATGCTTATGGTCTCAAATTTAACATTAGGTCAAGTGCAAAAATCACGATTATTAATAGCAGTGAGTTTTTGACCTAGTTATTTTCGACCCAGAATGCATCTAAATGCTTAGCAATGATGCCCCAATACCTTGCCTATACTTAGTTTTTGATTTTAAAGCTTAACTTCCTACTTATGATGAAATTAAGCCACGTGGTAGCGACGCCAAAAGCTACAAAATACTGTGAAATGCTTACATCAATACGTAGAGCTCTTACCTGTGGTTGCAATGCAATAGATGCGACTTCAATGTGACAACTAGGAAAGGAGTAGGAATCACGCGAAGGAGAGAATTGAGCACTCTTAGCTCACACCCTATGTTTCATTGTTAACAGCAAGCTAACTCGGATACCATTTTTTGGAGCTCTCATTGTAAAAACACTTATTATTTTTGATAAATCGTGAATATTATAACTCCTATTTTTTGGATAAACCTTGTAATTGATAAACTGGGGCTACAAGCTTCCAGATTGTATCAACCTGTCATTATCCATCTTTAATTAGAGCTCCCAAATTATTAGTTTTGACCACCAAAAACTTTGGTTAAGGTATAAAAGCCAATTTTTGTAAGTTATTATTAAGTTTTGGATAATGAAATACACAGCGTGAGCTAACGACGCTCACTTCTCTCCTTCTCGCGATTTCTACTCCCTCCTCGGTTGTCACATTGCAGTCGCGTTTGTTACATTGCAACCGCAGGTCAGAGCTCTACGCATTGACGTAAACACTTCATGATATTTTGTAACTTTTGGCAACGCTGACCCGTGGCCTAATTTCATCATAAGTTTGAATTTACACTTCAAAATAAAAAACTAAGCGTAGGCGGGGTTTTTGGACATCATTGCTAAGTATTTAGGTGCATTCTGGGTTGAAAACGACTAGGTAAAAAATCCACTGTTGTTAATAATAGCAATTTTGGCACATGACCTAAAGTGAGATTTAAGACCATAAGCATGTGTACTTAGGTCTTATAAAATTGTCCTAGAAGTTTTGTTACGTTTGGATATAATTTGATGCTGTAACGGATGTGATTTGTTTGCCGATGAGCAATTGGCTTTTGGTGATTTCAGTCACTTGAGTGTAGCTTGAGTTAGATGCGAGTTGTTTGTTGTTTTCCGAGAGATTGACAACCTCTTGTAGCCTCTATGCACTAGTTGAGTCAGATTCGTCCCATGGATTGACAATTTAATCGTGGTTCTCATTAAATCTGCAATAAGATAGGAGTGAGGTTAGACACCCGTCCCACATTTGGCACCACTGCCGGGGATCGAAGAGACCTAAACTAAGGAAAAACACGAGCGTCTTGTGAAGTTATTCTTTAACTTCCTTTAGGAGCTCCTAGAGTAAAAAATTTCTTTTAGAAACCGCATAGCCTAAGATTGTCATCTTTTGCTGTGTAGAGGTAGCTTGGAGGTAAGTTGTACTTGCCGAGTGCGTTTAGGATTGTATGATTGTAGAACTAGAGTAGGATTTTGAGGATGATTGATAGACAAAACAAGTCTTAAGATCAAATCTCAGAAAACCATAAAAAACATGAAAACGAGTGTTTATGGACACTTTCCACAACCCCATTGCATGAGAACCTAGGAGTAGGGTAAGTAGGATCCGAGGTGGATTTCAGAACCTTGCTCTGTGTGAAAGAATCATTGTGAGTGTTATTTGAAGTTGTAGAATTTTAGGTCTACGGCTAAAAATAGCACGAAAAGACTCCAAACCACTCAATCCGGCTGGAGAGTATGCTTAAAAGTTGTATCAACTAGTGGGTGAGCTCAAGGACACATTGAGGTAAAAATTTCAAGAGTTTGCAAAAACTCAGATTATTTACTTTTTCTTGATATTTTAGGCCAAATTAAGTTTTGACTTGATTCTTAAGCTTAAAATAACTCATGAAAAGACTGTGCATTGAAAAAGTGCAAAAAAATGTTCATTTTAAGCATGAAGTAAATAATCACGCTTATTTACTTTCAGCTCAAAATTGACCAAGGTTGATATCAGTGACTCATTGCATGTGTACAAACAAATTTTGTAAAGGTACATTGGATTTCGATCACCAAACGGACAAAAAACTGGGTAAAAACTAAAGTTTGTACTGACTTCTGAGAGCTTGAGTGTAAATTGGAGAAAAATAGTCCAAACTTGATGAAATTTAATTCATAGGTTTATATTGATGTGATGGACATGTGCATATGCTCAGTTGACCAAAAAGATGCAAAAATTTGCCAAAAGTAAATAATCGTGATTATTCACAACTGCCCCATTTTTCAACTTTTTTGACCAAGTTAGCATACCATTAGTTTTACCATGTTGTAATAAGCCCACAAACCAAATTTGGTAAGATTTGGATCATTAGAGTGAAAATTGTGATGAAATTTGCAAAGTCAGTCTGCGGACACAAAACTGATGACCATTTGACCAAAAATTTGTCCAAACTTGATGAAACTTGGCTAGAGACCTTAAGTTGAGGTGCTTGACAAATTTGTGTCAAGATTGGGACAAAAAATTGCAAAAAATTAGCTAGAGTAAATAATCGTGATTATTTATATTTGCTTCAAAAATTGATATTCTTGCACACGTGAGCATACCACAAGGTCAAGCATATCAAGTGGACCACACAAATCAATTTTGGTGAAATTTGGATCACAAAAGTGAGACTTAAGTCATATTTTTGAAATCAAAGTCTAGCAGACACGAAACCGTTGATAAACTTGAACTGATTTTTCCCAAACTTGTTGAATCTTGTCTAAGGACCTTAACAGGTTGTATACTTGGCAAACCAAGTCAAAAAGTATAAAAAACTAACAAAAGTAAATAATCATGATTATTTACTATTGCTACAAAGAGCCACCAATTTTGACTTTTGATTTTGTACTATGTTACACCAGCATAATATAAAGCCACTGGGCAATTTTGGGTTCAATCGGATCCAAATTGGTACATGTTCACTCAGTTTCCAAGTTGCAGATTAATCCTTTGATTTTGCCAAAGTCGAGTCTGAAAATCTCAACTGCTGACTAAATTAGCTCGATTTGAAGTGATACACATAGACCAATCACAATAGTTAGCAAAAACTACACAGTGTTTATGAAAGAATAGCTAACTTGATCAAAATTGATACAAGAATCAGGTTGTAGACGAGGAATCAGCAGCTTGACAGAAGTTGCAATCAAGTCAAGTTTTTCGGAAGAAATTGACCACAAGTCAATCCAACGATAAATACTCTATCCAGGGCTTCACAAGTCTATGAACCTTAGATCTGGTCGAGTACTAGCAAATCCAGGCATATTTGGAGAAACCTCCAGTAGAGTATCCACCAAAGAAAGCGTGAATCAAGGCAATTCCATGCACACTATCCGTGAAGAAGTCTCAGACATTTTTTCTAATTCAACATCTGAAATGTCTTCTTATTTGACTCACTCAGAAACCGGAACGATAGTGCGCTACAGACATATACTCTCTTTTTTCTCTTTTTATAAGATTAATCGCCATGGAGCTCAGGTTTACTTGGATCCTGACGAAGAGTACGCTATTCGCATTGATGACCATGGTATTGAGTTCAAAGAAGAGATTAAGGCAAACAAACAAGGAAAATGTACATGGATAGAAACGGAACTCAGTATTTACAAGTTGAAAACCCTAACATGATAGACAAATGGGGGTTAGAAGTAAATACCATAATTCCAGATATAGCCGCAAAAGAAGGACCACCAACTTTAGAATTTGAGGGATACGATCAAGTTGATTTGAAGCCTTTGAAACCGCTTAGTACGGATAATTCGAGAATCGGAGTCTATTGTTGGGAGAATAGAAATGTAAAAGATCTTCTATGGACCTCGCATGCCAAATCAGGACAACTAATGCCCATGAAGATCATCTATATCTTCAAGATCAAGGATAAGGGATCAGCAGATCTACCAACCTACGTATTTAGGGATTGTTAAAACAAAAACTTTGTTATGATGACTCCTGAGGAGGTGGATCAAACCAAATATCAAGGGTATTCAATAAGAGATTGGATATTGGGCCAAGGACCAAAAACTATTCCAAGAGATGAACACCGTGAGAGATCTTCTGAGAGTAATGTTAAGAAACCAAAAACCACCTCATCACGCAGAAAACCGGGTGACACTAAAGCTACTCCACGGCTACATGAGTCACTATTTCCAATAGACTGGTTTGAAGGACTTGAAACAGGACCAACTACCAGGAGACCGGGAGTTGAACCAAATAGACGCGTCAGACCAGCTGATTTTCAAAAATGGGTCAAAAAATACAGTGGATCAGGGGATCCATACGACCACTTAGCAAGCTTTAAGCAAGTGCTAAGAGCAGAATGCATATTTGACTTCCACACTCAATTCGAGGGGTTTGGAATGACATTAGAAGGAAAAGCATTGACATGGTTCCAAAACATTCCACCAAGGTCAATCATGGACTTGAACACATTAGCTCAAGGATTTGTAGCTGTTTGTTCCAAAACGAGGATCAAACACAATACGATAGCTCAAATCTACAGCTTTAAACAGAAGCAAGGTGAGTTTGTTAGGGATTGTGTAACTCAAATGAAAGAATACATTGCCAAATGTCCAAAGCTAGAGATACCTACAGAAGAACGACTAGTATCATTGTTTCTAGAGGGACTGCTAAACAAATAACTTCATGCTATACTGTATAGCAAGAAGCATACAACCCTAGAAGAGTGTGTGTCAGATGTTATTGACTTAGGAGACAATTGTGATATTTTCAATGAAGAAGATGTCCCTAAGGATAACCAAAGTGAGAAAACATCATCCACTAAACTAGCACAAGTGGGAACGGCTATTGCTGCACCACTTTCAGCCATAGAAGACATGCTCAAAAGGATGAATGACATGATGAATAACATGCAAAAAGCACCCATGAGGGGACCAAGGCAAGGAACACCTCAATAGGGACAACCAATTAGACCGCAGAAATGGTGTGCAATTGAGGGTAAATGGACCAAACCATGAGACCAATGAGTGCTACTACCAACCAAATTATGATGGGAATGTTCAGTACGTGCCCATGAGGCCACAAGGACAATCCATGTACAGATACCAGCCTAACATGGCACCAGCTCAAAGACCATCGATGGGTTTGGAAAAACCTTAACCGATGTTGGGTCAACAACCTCCATATCTAGGAAATAATGTAGTGCCTGTAAAGTACATGCACTCAGAGGGAGTCATAGATGAACAAGCACTAGTGTCTATTACAGCCTATGCTGAGCCTAGTCCATCTACAGTAATGGTAGAAGGAGATTGGTATAGTTCACATCCACCACCAATGGAAGAACCTGTGACTTATACTCCACCAAAGCTTGCATCAATGTATTATGTAACTAATCAAGGTGTTAGACCTCCTATGGTAAGACCCATGATTAAACCAAGAATGGAAAAATGTCATAAATGTGGTGCAGATGATCATTGGAAAAATGAATGCCCAGAGCTTGATAAGAACCTCAAGCTAGTTGAAGCTAAGTTGCATACAATGTTGCAAAAAGGGAGAACACTTCCCGGAAGATTGTCCTAAAAATCCTTTAAACAAGGGTAAAACAATAGTGAATGTAGTCCAAGTGATACATGTAGCTCATCTGAGAGTGAACCAATTGTTCCAATCAAGGTAATCACTAGAGCTCAGGCTAAGAAAAAGAAACATAGCTCCTCTGATGATTCGGAGAATACAAAAATTTTCTCCAAAAGACCAAAAGAAGCCGAAGTAAAAGGTATGAGATGAGAAAAAAGAAGCAAAGGGCTGAAATTTAGGAGAAAGCAAAAAAGCTATTTCAGGACAAGGTGAAAGAAATTGGAAGCGAAGTCAAAGAAACAATTGTGAAATCTAGAGGATCAATTTTGGTTGATAAAATTTTTGAGCCTATTAATGCAACCTTGGAAGCCCACCAAGTAGGACTTAAAGCAGACCAAAACATGGAAAACAAATGGAAAAACTATCATTCTCCAGACATGGAAGTAGCTAAGCTTGAAGCTTATCAAAATTTGGTAAGAATCACGCAAAAGATGCTAGAAAAACAAAAAACCCAAGCTTGAAAGTATGGAAAAACCTGAGGAGCTTGTGGTAAGAGACAATCAAGAGAAATCCAAATTGGTGGTAGAACCCCACATGGAACCAAAAGAGCTAGAACTTATAGTGTCGGACAATGAAGATACCTTAGACGAAATTCCATTCGTAGAGGAAGACTAGCCAAGATACTTATGGAAAAAAGTTAGAGAGATCAATGATGAAGCCTAACCCTAAAGTCAGCTCCTACAGAGGAAGCTTGGTTAGACAACCTGCCTCCTGATATGGACATGGATGTGCAATCCTTATATGGAGATTGTGGACCTGAAGCTTCAGGAATGTCTAAACCATTAACCTTGAAAACATTACCCTCTTACTTGGGAGATAACGAAGATGAACCCATAGTGTGTAAAACCACTCAAGTAAATAGAGCAGAACAAAGCCTAGAAGTAGACAACATTCATGCAATCATGTCTACACCCATCCAATGTACTCTTACTTTAGGAGAACTGTTAGAACTCAGACCATATTTATCGAATGATTTACATAAAACTCTAGAGAAGGTGGGAATAACGGGGCTAATCACAAAAAAATTGAGATAATTGAAACATGAAATGGACAACAAAGAGATTCGATCTGTTCCAATGAACAAAGATCGAGAATATTATGAAGGGGAAGAAAGAAACACCACCCTTCCACTGAAATATAATGACATAGAAACCATGGCAATACTAGATAGTGGGGCAGGCATAGCCATAGCCATAACCATAGCCATGAAAGCACTATGGGAATCCTGGGGACAACCAACCATTACACAAACTTGAATGAAATTGCAATTATGGCTGATGGACATATTGAGAGACCCTTAGGACTGCTTGAAAAAGTGATAGTTAATTTCTGTGGGATCGAATATCAACACACTTTTGCCATAATAGACTTTGGGAAGAAACTCAATTACAAAATCATATTGGGAAGACCTTTCATGCGACAGGTACAACTTATCCAGGATTGGGAAAACAACTATTTGTACTTGAAGCAAGTGGGATCAATAACAAGGGTTAATCTAAAAGATCACACTTATAGAGATGTCATGAAAACGCCCGTACAAGAGTTAGATTCAGTCTCTTCGGGCTGAAACTAAGCTTCCATCTTAGTCGAACAAAGATACTCCTATTTGGATGTGTGGAGCTTAAAAAATGGGAGCTTAAAAAGAGAAGAATGTATCTTAAAAAGGGATTTCACCGACGAAGCCTATGTACCTGAACCCTTTTCAGAGCATTTTTTTGAGCCATTTGAATAGACTCAAATTCTAGTGACAATGGATGTATGTGTGAATACGTCTATGCCTACTCAATGTTGCAATGAGAATGGCTACGACATAATTTCCATACAAATGATCTCAACCCTCCACATTGAAGATGAAATTGAGGAACCCAAGGACTTGATGAAAGTTCAAGAAGTCTTTTCAGACCTCTACTATGATGCAATAGATGAGTTAGAAGAACATTCAGCTACCTCAGATGATTCGGGGTCGGAAAAAGAACATGTGAGAGCTAAGCTAGTCATGAAAGGAGGGGAGGAATTTTTTTTTGACTTTCCAAACCAGAAATCGAGAAGACAGAAATCGTATAGATGAAAAAGAGACACCAGAAATGTGAAAGCTAGACCTATGCCATCAGTCTCCAGTAGAACATAGTTCCTGATGCAAATGGATGCACATGATTGTGTCAAGGAAAAAATCACTGGCATATATTCTTCAAAGAAAAATCCAAAAATATAGAAAACATTGAGAAAAACAAGAAAGGATACTCAAGCAAAGCCAAAGAAACAGGACAAGGAGTCAATCATGACACAAGTTGAGCGGAAAAATAAATATCAAGAGTTGAAAAAAGCTCTAAAGGAAATATATATAATCAAAATGGAAACCATAGAAGAGGATGGTAAAGATGTAATGAGTGTTCCATCCCATTACAAGAAATATACTCTCCAAGATCAAAAAATCATAGTCGAACAACCTGTTAGGGAACTTCGAAAATAGGGCGAGTTCTACCAAGGACCAAAAAACGCAAAAAAGATAGATCTGGCTAAACTAGGAGAAGAGCCTAGGCTTGCTTACATTGCAAATGACCTAACAAAATAAGAAGAAGAGCTTTTGTTAAGCTTACTGAAAGAATACCGAGATATTTTTGCTTGTCTTACAAGGATCTCAAGGGTGTTGATCCAGAAATCTGTCAACATAACATACCCATTGTTGGGGTATAGGTGTCTGTGCCTTGCCCGGCCGCCCAGAGTCTGGGCGCCCACTGACTTGTATACCTTATACATAGCATAAGTGTATAGGGGGCTGCTCACTCTTTGAGTCTCCCCACCCATATCTGTGTGTCGTGTGTCTCCTTCTCTCTCTCACTCTCCGTCTGTGGTGCTCCTCGATCCCCTTCAATTGGTATCAAAGCATAGGTGCGGAGGGAGTGCGTGTGTGCACAGTCACGACGACAGCGGAGAGCCAGTTTCATTCCCGAAATCGCGTCCGCGCGCGCACTTTCAAGAGTGCAAACAGGGTTTCGACTTCGGCATCGGAAAATTCAGCTTTCCGAGAGTGTTTCCATTAGGTGTCCTGGCGTTTTACCCCCCTTTTGAAGCCATTCGAGCCATCAGAAACCTCATTCGAGCTACGGTTGAGGAGCTGCATTTTCAGCCCTCTTTTGGTAGTTTATGCTGCGTTTTTGGGCCGAAACGGAGGTTTTTGGCATAGCTTTCACACCCGGACTCGGATACATGTGATCCAGGAGTCTACCTTGGGGTTTTGGCACGCTCCGGATGCGCTCGTCATACCAGAATTTTAAAATTCTAAATGCTGAATTTTTTGCAGCAGAAATTGTTTATTGTGTGTCGAGGATTCCACACATGGTTTGCTCTCAGATGTGAGAGTGATATTTGCTGCAAGTTTCCTCATAGGTGGGAGGATACGATGTATGCCTTATGTGGTTTGATGCTCAGGGAGACTAATGTGATTGCATTTTGAGCTCGGCAATGTATGCCTCGAGCATGTTTTTTGGCAGTCACAGGTAGAGCAGATATTTGTGTACTAGATTTGCAGGTGTTTGCAATGATGTATGCAAAGTGTGGAGATTGGTGCATGCATTTGGAGTGCGGTTTGATGCGCTTTGGTTGCTCATGGTTTTGAGCGTGCAGTCAGTTTGGTTACTGGTTTTGTGGCCGTTTTACTGACAAAACTCTGGCAAAATTTTCCCAGGAGTTTTATGCGCATCATTTATGCGATCTAGGTAGAGATTGCGGTTTGCACTCAACATTTGCGTGCGGTGTTCTCTGCAGGTGAGAGATTTGTGCGTGTGTATGCATCGATACCGCACATTGTGGGCTTGGTGATTAGCTCACGGGTTTGACAGGCATACAATTATCTTGGCACACTCATAGGAGTGAGTATTGTGATGTATGCTTGTGTGGCTACGAGCTAGGTAACCGGATTCGAGCACTAATGGCTTGAGGTTTTTCAACAGGTTTCAGCTACAGGTTTACAAGTTTACAGGCAGGTTTGAGGGCTTATTTGGGTGCTGAATTTTCAGCCATTGTTTCCTCTTTGCAGGTGTCCATGTATGGCTCAGTTGTAGGCTGATATGGGACACGTTTGTGACTTGTTTATGCAGCTGTTTAAGAGCTGAATTTTTGGGCTGTTTTGCAGCCATATCTTACAGCCATATTTGCAGACTTTTGTTGATGCGATTCGAGCCAGTTTAGGGCTGATTTGGTTGACATTTGCTACTCATTGTTGGTTGCTCTTTTGCGAGCATTATGGATGATTTTTCATTTGACTTCCAGCGTTATGGTCTGACATAGTTTGATGGTGTAGATTTTGTTGCTTGGAAGCAACATATGCTTGTTGCATTGGCGGATTTGGGGTAGGATAAACCCTTGCGTGGTTTATCAGCGAAGCCCAATTCTATGCGTGATGATGATTGGCAGGATCTTGATGAGTTAGCCATGTCTACGATCCGTTTGCATCTGGTTGAGTCTGTTTACTGGCAGGTATCGAGGGAGACTACAACTCATGCTTTATGGTAGAGTTGACATGCTATGTACGCGACATCCATGTCTACAGGGGAGTCTAGTCCCACTTCTATGTCCATGGGAGAGATTGGTCCCACACGCAAGTCTCGACGGCATAGAGACTTGACATGTTGGCATTGTGGACATAGAGGGCACATTAGGCGTCGATGTTTCAGGCGTTTGAGACAACGGAGGCGAAAAATGCGTGATGCAGATTTGGGCATGACAGATGCTAGTGAGATCAGTACGATGGTTACTGAGTATTCTTGTGACGGCGATGTCACATTTACATCTAGCTTGTCTTCAGACGATCTTATGTCTACGGATTGCATATCGGATTGCACATTGTCTTCACATTGGTTACTAGATTCAGATGCTACTTTCCATGTCACGTCACATCGTGAGTGGTTTAGCACGTTTTCTAGTGGGAGACTTGGTTGTGTGCACATGGCTGATGGTGTTGTGTATGACATTGAGGGTGCAGGAGACGTATGTTTGTCCTTGCCCAGTGGTATGATATTTACCCTGCGTCATGTGCGTTATGTGCCAGATCTGAGACGGGATTTGATCTCAGTCAGACAGTTACGGGATAGTGGATGTCAGATTTCGCTACGAGAGTGAGATTTTGTGATGCATTTGGGTTCGTTAGTGATTGCAAGAGGTGCCAGGAGTGGTACAGGTTACCCATTGCATGTGGATCACGCGAGAGACGGTGTTGTCTCTGTGATCATGCAGCCAGGTAGACAGCGAGAGAGCAGGTGAGTCTCTTTTGCTTATGGGTTGCAGGATGCTTTGCATGGAGTGCAGAGTAGTGAGCTCGTTGTGCACACAGTTGGGGCACGACTTGAGCAGTCACACAGAGAGGTGACAGAGTTAGACATGCATGCTTTGCTAGTGACTGAGCAAAGCAGAGAGTCAGTTGTGCGAGATACTTCTATGCAGGATAGACAGGTAGAGCGGTCTTGCTCTAGTAAGTCATGACAGGAGGACGTTGTGCAAGAGTCTATGCATATGGAGTTAGAGCATGAGAGCTCTAGTGAGTCACAACAGATTGAGTGGTCATGTTTGCAGTGGATGATTGCAGAGGAGGCTGAGATGTCAGCGATTATGCAGTCATTTCTTTCTATGCTCGATAGTGAGCATGGGGATATAGTTGTGCAGGATATGTCTTCCAGCAGACACCTAGAGCAGCTGGTTTGCTCTGAGGTTGCACGACAGGTTGATGCGTCTTTTGTGGACAGTCAGGAGATGCATGTGGCTGACACGCCTTGTCAGTCAGAGATGCCTATTGCCAGGGATATATATGTTGATGCATGCTCCGTAGAGCTAACAGGGCCCGCTAGCATTGCATCGGCATTCGGTGGTCTCATGTATGAGATGTTGATCTTGAGACCGGATATCGCAGCTGCAGTGGGAGCATTTGCAGTTGGGATTGTCAGTCGTTTGTTGACTGATGATGACATAGTGCACGAGAGAGATATGCAGGTATTTCGTACATACTTGCAGTACGTGTGCGATACGTCTGGTTGTGTATGGACTTACACGGGAGCAGGACAGCCGGATGCACACGATCACAGCCAGCCAGTGGGTATCGGTTGAGAGCGGTTTTCTCCCGCCTTTTGTAGTCTTTAGACTAGGTTCTCTTGCTTAAAGTCACAGTCGCCTTTAGGTGGGAGGTTGTTGGGGTATAGGCATCTGTGCCTTGCCCGGCCGCCCAGAGTCTGGGCGCCCACTGACTTGTATACCTTATACATAGCATAAGTGTATAGGGGGCTGCTCACTCTTTGAGTCTCCCCACCCACATCTGTGTGTCGTGTGTCTCCTTCTCTCTCTCACTCTCCGTCTGTGGTGCTCCCCGCCCACTGACTTGTATACCTTATACATAGCATAAGTGTATAGGGGGCTGCTCACTCTTTGAGTCTCCCCACCCATATCTGTGTGTCGTGTGTCTCCTTCTCTCTCTCACTCTCCGTCTGTGGTGCTCCCCGATCCCCTTCACCCATGAGAGATAATGTGAAACCAAGTAGACAAAGGCCATACACATATAATGAAACATTCACCAGAAAGATCAAAGAAGAGATTGAAAAACTAAAGGAAGCCAAATTTGTTTATGAAATTAAACACACAGATTGGGTATCTCCAATTGTGGTAGTACCCAAGAAGAATGAAAAATTACGAGTGTGTCAACCTCAAGAAAGTGAATGCAGCTACCATTAGAGACAACTTTCCTCTTCCAATCACTGAGCATGTTTAGAACGAGTTGCAGATAAGGAAGCTTACATCTTCTTAGATGGCTTTTTGGGATACAATCAACTTTTGGTTGACCCAAAAGATCAACATGAAACTGCTTTTGCAACGGAATGGGGTATTTTTGCCTATCGGGTTATGCCTTTTGGGTTAACTAATGCTACTGCCACCTTTCAAAGATTGATGAGCCATGCTTTTAAAGAACATCTAAGGAAATTCTTGGAAGTTTATATGGATGATCTATGCGTACATTCATCAATCCGGGTTGATTATTTTGAACACCTTAAAAAGGTATTCGAAAAATGTAGACTTTATAGAATTTGCTTAGATCTTGAAAAGTGCACATTCATGGGTAGACAAGGAAAAATTCTTGGATATATAGTGTTTAAAAATGGCATAGCTACTGATATAGATAAAATTCATGTTATTGTTGATTGGCCTAAACCAACAACAGTCAAGGGGGTTCAAGCCTTCATGGGACATTGTGGATATTACAGACGGTTCATTTACATGTATACTTTAATTGCAAAACCCATGTATAGCTTGATTACACAGTTTGAATGGACTTATGAGTGTGAAGAATCCTTCATGAAGCTTAAGCAAGCTCTCACCTCAGCTCCAATATTGAAAGCACCAGATTGGAATAAGATATTCCACATACATGTAGATGCTTCCAATTTTGCCATTGGGTGTATACTAGCTCAACCAGGAGATGGAAAAATTGATTTTCCTATTTCTTATGCTAGCTGACAGTTGAACATGACGGAAAAGAATTATACCACCACAGGAAGGGAAGCATTAGGGATAATCTATGCCGTAAAAAAGTATAGACATCACCTATTAGCAAACATATTTGTGTTCTTTGTGGACCACCAAGCCTTATTGTACTTGGTCAACAAGCCATGCAACATAGGAAGAATAGTAAGATGGTTCATCATTCTTCTAGAATCTGATTTCACTGTAGTTGTAAAAAAGGCACTACTCATCAAAGAGCATATCATTTGTCTAGGATTGTTTCAGGGGAACCACCTAAAGGAGTAGATGATGCTCTTCCAGATTCATATCTTTTCTCCGTGGAAATGATATCTCGATGGTCAGACAATATGGTATCATTGATGACCATAGCTCAAGTGGATTCACAAATACCACTTCCTATTATAATCGGATTAATCAAGCAATTGACTATGTATCAATTATTAGCTGGTAGGCTATACAAAAGAAACCGAGATTGAATATTGATCTTATGCATTAATTCTGAAGAGAAAACCCAATACCTAAGTCAAGCATATAATACCATAGTAGGAGTTCACTTTGCGAAAGACCAAACTATGCAAAGGATCTTGAGACTTGGAGTATTTTGGCCAACTATGAGGAGTGATGTTCGCTCTTTTGTAAAGAATTGTCCTCAATTTCAAGAACAAACACCCATACCTCACGTGACATTGTTCCAAATGTCACTTGTTCTAAGTAGAGTAACTATTTAGTTACTTACTTATCGAGTCCAACACTTCCTGAGGATATGAGTAAACACCGTCAAAGAGCAATTGAAACTGAAGCAAGAGACTATACTCTTATTAGAAACCAATTGTATTAAAGAGGTAAGGATCAACGTTTGCATCTTTGTGCAAATGAAGACGAATATATTCCGATTATAGAACAAGCACATGCTGGATTAGCTGCAGGTCACTTTTTTAGTGAGACCACCGCAAGAGTAATCTTAATGGCAGACATATAGTGGCTAATAATTTTTGCAGATGCCAAAGAATGTGTTCGAAGGTGTGATTCTTGCCAACGAGCAAAAATGCCAACACGTGTAGATAGCATGTCTTTAAGACCAATGTAGGAGTAGAGCTTTTGCAAAATTGGGTATAGACTTTGTTGGGCCAATATAGCCACCTGCTTATAGAACCCAAGCTCAATATATCATTTTAGCTACGGACTATTTGACCAAGTGAACCGAGGCTAAAGCAACTCAAAAGAATGATGCCAGAACCATTGCCACATTCTTATATGAGTATGTATTCACAAGATATGGACTGCCAATATAAATTGTTAGTGATAGGGGGGGAACTCGTTTCCTTAATGAGGTAATCGAGTATCTAATTAATGAATTTATGGTCATTCATAACAAATTAGCTCCCTATCACCCACAAGAAAATGAACAAGCTGAACATATGAATAAAATTATCAGCTTGGTATTGACTAAAGTGGTTAGTTCATGAAGGACAGACTGGGAAATGAATCTCCATGCTTCTCTATGGGCTTATTGAGTTTCATTCAAAACAGCTTTAAATGCTACATCCTTTAACATTGTTTATGGTCTTGATGCCACACTACCAATGGAGTTTCTATTGCCCACACTAAGGGTAGCTAAGGATCTTGAGTGTACTAGACATGAATTTTTAGAGAGACTTGAAGATTTAGAGAAGCTAGATGAGCAAAGGCTAACTGCTGTAGATCACATCTAGGCACAAAAGCGGAAACAAAAACAGTTTTTTGATTCCCATCTAATCACAAAAATCTTCAAAAAACGGGACTTAGTTTTAGTCTATTCCCTTAAGCAACACATTCCCAACTTTAAGAAAAAGAGAAACAGACTGTTTATTAATGAAGATGTATCTCCAAGTGGAGCAGTTAAGTTGTCCACCCTAGACAATGAACCAATGGCTAATTGGATTAGTGGATGTTGTTTAAAGAAGTACAATTTTCCACTAACCAATGAATTGCTAGAAAGAATGTATGCAACCAAGCAAAGAAAGATAAAACGACAGCAGATTATTGATGAAGCCCAAGAGGAAGCTCGGCTTCGAGTACTCAAAAGAAAAGATGCTCTCAAGAATCAACAAATACCTATTCCCATCAACACACTGGAAATAGATGACTGACAATGGGAATTGCAAAAAGATGCAGTGTCAACAGATGATGAATGGTTAGATGGAATGGAACTTCGCATCAAAGTACAGCTCGACAACCATAGCACAAATGCATTGGTTGATACAAGAGCTAGAGTAAATGCACTCAGTTATTCCACGTACAAGAAAGCAACAAGTTAGTCTTTGATAGCAGGAATAGCGACTATCAAAGGATGCAACAAGAACCCAACACCAACATTGGGAGTAGTCAACTTGAATGTGATAGTATATGGATGTTCATGTCCTCATCAATTTGTATGATTACCAGATGAACACATGAATGAGGCAATGATTCTTGGAATTCCATGGATGCGGTGTCGTGCTGTGACATGTACATAGTGGGAACAAATGCTACAAGAGATATCTTGTAACTTTTTAGATACATGATTATATTTTCTATAATGTACATATGCATATGTAAATATAAAAATAAGCTTTCTATCTCATCTTATTATTTATCTCAAGGGTAATGTATTTTTACTTTACCATCAAAAAATACTATGGGAAAAGTGTCAATAGCTCCATCTCTTTAACTTGGGGCAAAAAGCATTGATTCTTTATTTCGACTATTTCATTATCATCTCACACCCTAGCTAGATCCTATATCTAGGGTAAACTCCAATATATATATATTCTATGTATTTTTTATACTTTTCTTATATTTCTTTTTAAATAGCTACTAGGAGAGAATCAAATCCTAGTGGGACACTACGTGACATGATTTCAAAGATACACTTATTTTAATGCATTATTGCAAGCATGGTTACAAAACTCTGTCAAGAAGAAATGTCATGCTTTCATATGGCATGAGGTGTCCTTGGGAATTAAATGAAAGTCAAGGCTAAGGAGACCACATGAAGACTTTTGCTGCCATAAATGGACCCTATTTTGATGAATTGTTTACACAAGGTTCCAATCCGAATTGGAGAATGATTTTAAAATGAAAATCGTAGCTAATGAGCTGAAGTTTCTGCCCATATTTTTATTTTTTTATTTAGAGCTACGGTTGAGGAGATATGATCAAAATACTGGACCCCAGGCTGCTCACATCATGTAGGGACAGCTCATTTCCAACTTTTCCAATTCCTGTTCACACTGGCTCCTCTCTTCTTGTGTAAACCCTTGTGGGTTCCCTTCACCTATAAAAGGGTACCTCTTCTTCCTTGGAAGGAACTCAAGCATTCAAGCCATTGATGAGAGGAATTCTCGAGGGAGTGAGTAGTAATGCCTAATTGTACTTAGCCATTAACATAAGCCCAAGCCTACACTTTCTCCTAGAGGGAGACTAGCCATTCTTGCAACAAGCTAACCTTGGAAGATCAACTCTAATCAAAGAAGGTCTTGCACTTGGTGTATCAATCAAAGTGGAATTATCCACTCTTCTTCTCTCTCCCATCAATAATGGTGCCGAAGGGTTTCAAGTAAGATGTGTTCTACATTGATGTTTTCTTGATTTCTTGTTGTTTTCATTTTCATCTCTAATCCAACATATATATGTATCTAATCTCATCTCCTTAACCAAGCCTATCTCTCTCATTCTTAGTAATTCATCCTCTCTAGGTTCTCTTTGCTACAGGTACATCTCTCCCCGCAGTATCCTTATTGCCTACGGGCAAGAATAGGGCTTGGGAGGGAAACTTCTCATCTCTTCACTTCTCTCATATCTACATTTCTCACATACTATCCTAGATGAATAACCCACATGATGATCATTTCTATCGCTTTCACTCTGTACGATCTATTAAAATTAACGTTTGGATTAGCCGAAAAATACACTTTCAACAACGTATAGTGTTTCTCTTTGGCCCAGAAAGGCTTAATGAAATACTTCTATCACCGGATCCCATCATACTACCTCTCATAGACTATAATTTTTCTTTTGATGTAAGCGTAGTTATCTTGCTATGAACCAAGAGGATTTGTACACACAATTAATCCCAATCACTAGACAAAATATATATATTATGGTAAGCACAAAACTACAATTCCAAAGAACAATTCGTAGCCTATTTGATCAGCCAAGATTGAATGCCATTAACTCATCCATTAACCCTTTCATATTACCCATGATACGATATGACCATAGCCTTGATGTTTTCATCTTCGTATTGTTTTGACATTCTCTTTTGCGTTCTTTCTTTGTGTGTGTGTGAGTGCAAGAGAGAAAGGGTGAGTCTTCTTTGATTGCACTTCTTTCCAAACCCTAGTCTTCATGGCATCTATGGTTTAACTCCTTCATATAGTTTTGTTGAGTTCTCTCACAAACTCTCACAGCCATAAGCCCGGTGCTTTCCTGGCAAGACCGCAAATTTCTCGACATATTTTTGGTGAACCCGACGCGAATCTGCTAGGGTGAGAGTTTGTGGGTAACCATGGGTGATCATGTTGAGCAACAGGGTATGCATTTTGACCCAGCAACAATGCAAATGTTTCAAGCGTTTGCAATGTTCATGCAACAACAACATGCTACTGAAAGAAGGGAGATTTCAGCAACGAAGGCCATGCAAGCGGTCGTCAACAGAATGGATCAGTTCAATGGCAAAGATGTAACGAAGTACTTACGCGAGTATGTGAAGGAGATGGAGCTGCATTGCGTGTCAGAAGGTGAGATGATTCAAAGCTTTGAGCTAGTTGTTGCTCCAGAAATTAGGGAGCATGTTAGGGCAATTAAAGATGGGCATGGGAGAAATTGGGAAGAACTCAAAGTAGCTTTAAAGGAGGAATATTTCATGGAGGACTCTGAGAGAGTGACCAAAAGGACATTCTTAGAATGGGTAGTCAAGCCAAATCAAGGACTATCAATAACAGAGCTACTTAGGGAATTTGAGCGGCGCTATGCACAACTCACTAGGACAGAAAGGGCCACACTAGATGCAGAGAAGACAGATCTTTTCTTACAAGCTGCAGGTAAAGAGTTTCAAGAAAATTTGGAGCTTCTTCTTGAAGATAAAGATGCTGAGCAAGGACTAAAGACCGACTGGAATGAGGTGGAAGGTGCTGTCTCACTGCTTGCCAAACGACAAAGAAAAAGGGACAAGATGGTAGTAAACACTACAAGTCCTTCCACCTCAACTTCTGACAAAATGGTAAAGCCTACTTTTATCGCTCCTAAGTTTGATGAGTCCATGCTAGATGAGCTTGTGAAGGGAATGCGTGACTTGAAGGTGAAGTTTGCAAAGCTTGAAGAAAAAGGCCAACCATCAGGGCCACTTCCTAGGCAAAGACAACAGCCCAAAGAAGGGTTTGTTAATAGATGTATTTGGTGTGATAGTACAGACCATGTAAGAAGGGATTGTGATGATTTTAGTGATGCTTTGTCAAAAGATGTTGTCTTTTTTAAGGATGGTAAAATCCACTTAAGAGAGACAGGTCTACCCTTGAGAACTAACTTTGGGAAGGGGGGAATGCAAACCTTAGTTGAAGATATGGCAACCAAGCATGCCACCTCTTCAGTTGAGGCAGCTACTTATGGAGTAAAAATTGAACATTTTTGTGATGAAGAGGTGAGTGACCATCATGGTCAAATTTGGCCAAATGTCATGCAATTAGCTACAAAGGGGAAGCTTACAAAAGAGATTCTACATGAAGCAGGTGATTGCATATGTCTAGAAACAGGATGGAATGATCCAGTGGACTCATTGTCAGTGCATGCCTACATTACAAAATGCCAACAAAATGAGGCAATTGTAGAAGAGAAGCGCAGACGTGAGAATGCTGATGAAGGACCATCAAAAAGAGCTTCTAGAAGTGGGGGAAGAAGCGACTCAATGCCTTCTCAAACACCCTCAACACAAGGAGCATCTCCACCTGAAGTACTCATGGAGGAGTCTACAACAGGAAAGAAGAAAGAGCCAACGAAAGGTAAGACAAAAGGCCCAACTTATAAACTACAATCTGATATTGAGGTTGCTACAGATTTAAAGAAAGTCTTGGAGGAAAGGATCTTGAATAGCAAGATTGAGTTTACTCTGGGAGAAGTTCTTGGCATTGCAAAGTGTGAATTCCATGAGGAGATCATTGACATCATCAAGAGAAAGAGGCAAACCCTTGCTGAAGTTTCTCGTCCACAGGTTGAAGGGGAAACCTCAAAGACACAAGGGATGCAACTGCAAAATAAGGAGAATGATGGAGCTGTGGTAGGATGCTACCAATCTAGTGGGAGAGTGAAGCAAGTGCATTTCTCAAATGATGATGAAGAAGTTGAAGATATTCCTAGGAGTTACTATTCACGAAGTCATTGGGCAAGGGCTACTACAGAAACTTTGGTCAAGGTAGGTGATCTTGAAGAGCCATTTGTTGCCTTGATTGACCATGGTTCAGAAATAAACATAATGTCAAAGAGTCTCTACAACAAGTGCAAATGGCCAATGGACACAGATCATGGTTGGATGGTAAAAGTGGCAAACAATTCATCCGGTGAATTGTATGCAGCATGTCCAGGTGTGAAGGTGACAATAGGTGATGTAAAGATTGACCAAAACTTCTTTATACAGGATACATCTTCATATCATCTCATCCTTGGACAACCCTACATTGTGGGAGTTCGAATGGAAACAAAGGTTATGGACGATGGTTCAGCATATGCCAGAATACGTAGCAAAGATGGTAAACGAGCTGTCCAATTTCTCAGTCTGTGTAAACCATGAAAGAAATCGTGACAACCTCAGAGAACATCCTCTACCAAAGGTAAGCAAAGAGTTTCATGATCATAGAGAAATGATGGATTTTGGCCAAGTACCATTGTAAAGCGGGAGTGCAGTGGTACAGAAAGAAAAAGGGTCTCGCCTGATCCAAAAATAGGTGAAACTTTCTCGATGAGCTCCTTGGTAACAAGGAATGGATCAGTATGTTTTACAAAACTTGAAGATTTGAAGAGATGTGAGAGGAAATATGTGCATAATGTACAAATAGGCATGAAAAAGAGTGGGTTGCTAGAGCCTACTGAAAATGTTTTGGGTTTGTGTGAACAAGTTTCTTTTGTAGATACTATGGGTGAGCTTGATTCTATAATGGGGTCTAGTTTGCATCTTGAAAATGAAGTTGTGGAAGTTTGCTCTATGGAAATGTATCAAGTAATAGAAGCCTTTAAAGAAAGCCAAACAGTAGGCCCAGAAGTCCATGTTGAAACTAAATACAAGAGTGTAGCAAAGAAGGTGAAACCAGTAGCTTCACCCTTACCACCCAACAACAGGGAAAAGATTGAACAGGCTTCTTTACAACCAAGTTTGTGGAATCCTAAAAAGATCGAGCATACCTTCACAAAGGAGTCTTTTCAAGAGTTGCAGATTGGTTGCAAGGAGTTTCTAACACAGAAGGAGACAAAGTGCTTCAAAGAAATGCTTTCAAAGCATGGTAAGGCTTTTGCATTTGAGCCACATGATATAGGATGTGTTGATCCTTATATTGTAGCTCCTATGGTAATTTTCACAATACCTCATGTGCCTTGGAAGCTGCGGCCTATTCCAGTTCCAAAGGCTCATTTGCCAAAGTTAGTAGAGCTACTAAATGAGAAAATCAAAATGGGAATCTTGGAGCCTTCTTGTGCTCCATACTCAAACAGGTGGTTCACAGTTCCAAAGAAGAATGGTTCTCTACGCTTCATCCAAGATATGCAACCAGTGAACAAGGTGACAATTAGAAATGTAGGAACAGGTCCAATTGTGGATGAATTTGCAGAGGCGTTTGCAGGGAGGGCAATCTACTCAATGGGGGATCTCTACTCAGGGTATGATCAATTTCAGCTTGCAATCGAAAGCAGAGACTTGACAACCATGAGGACACCTTTGGGTTTGGTAAAGATGTGTACCTTGCCACAGGGAGCAACCAACTTGGTTGCACATATGATGAATGGGATGAATAAGGTCTTACGTGACTTTATTCCTCAAATCACAATGCCTTTCATTGATGATTTGCCTATCAAAGGATGTGAAGAAAGTGACAAAGATGAAGCTTTGGATCTCAAGGGATGTCGCAGGTTTGTGGTAAATCACATAAATGATTGTGATAAAATTTTGTCTAGGTTGGAAGAAGTGAATCTTACATTGTCAGGGAAAAAGTCTATGTTTGGTGTCAATGAAGTGCTCATTGTGGGGCACATGTGCGGGCCATATGGTAGGAAACCTTGTCCATCAAAGGTAGATGCCATCCAAAGAATGAAAGAAACATGCACTAGCATCACTGAGGTTAGAAGGTTTCTGGGAGCATGTGTCTTCTATGTTATTTGGATTCCACATTATGCACATGTAGTTGATCCTCTTTATCAGCTGCTTAGAAAGAATCAAAAGTTTAAATGGACAGAAGCACATGTAAAATCCATGAAAAAGCTAAAGGAGTTACTCCAGTCAGCAACGACTTTGAGAAAGGTAGACTATGAGTGTCAAAGGCCAGTGATTGTGACAGTAGATACCAGTCCTACAGGGATTGGATGGGCAATAGGGGAAGATGACAAAGAAGGACACAGGTATGTGGTAAGATTTGGAGCAAAGGTACTAAGTGCTCGCCAAAGAAACTATCCACAGATAAAGAGAGAATTATGGGGTATGGTTACAGCCTTTAAAAGTGGAAAAGAGTACCTAATTGGTGCATGTGTGGTTGTAGAAACAGATTGTCTACCCCTTCTTGGGATGATTACAAGCTGCTCAACACCGGACATTGCTATGTTGCGGTGGATTACCTACATTAAGTCCTTAAATCCCGAGTTTAAGCACATTGCAGGTAAAGACAATACAGTGGCAGATATGCTATCAAGGGCAAGGTATGAAGATGAGTCACAAATGATTGATGAGGGAGATGACGTAGGCACAAAATTCTATTCTATCTCTCATGTCAAAGGTAACAATGTCTGCATGACTAATTCACTTGAATTGTTCTTGAAAGATCTTTATGAAGGTGATTGGCTTTCTATTGGAAGGTACTTGAGTACTCTAACAAAACAGGATGATTGGTCTGAACAAGAATTCAAGAGGATACGCAGGAAAGCATATGGGTACTTTTTAAGGGATGGTTACTTGTGGAAGCATCCTAAGCAAAAGGGTGCTACACCACAACGGGTTATATGTAAAAAAGAGACTCAAGTAAAGCTCATGCAAGAGTTTCATGAGAGTCTATGGGCTGGACACAGGGGTGTGCGGGCAACCTTCTCCAAGTTGAAAGAAAAATACTGGTGGAAGGGTATGTATAAAGATGTATCTCAGTTTGTAGAGTCATGTGTAACTTGTCAAATGTATTCAAATGTTCGACATCGTGATGGATTGCACCCTACATATCCACTAGCCATGCACTATAAATGGGTTGTGGATCTAGTCACGATGCCTTTAGGACTCTGGCAGATGAGATACTTGGTTCTTGCGCCAGAGGACCTAACTAACCAGGTTGAAGGAAGAGCATTAAGAGCTAAGACCACAGAAGCTGTGTGGAAATTCCTTCTTGATGAGGTGATTTGCCGTTATGGTTGTGTGGAAAAAATCACTGCAGATTGAGGTGAACTGGATGCCGAAGAAGCAAGGGAGTTCTTTTCTAGATTAGGGATTAAGCTTTCTCTTACTACAGCTTACAACCCTGAAGGCAATGGAAAGAGTGAAAGAGGGCATCCTCCTATCATCAAAGCTTTGGCCAAGGCTTGCGAAGGAAGAGTTGGTGAGTGGCCAAAACTATTACCATATGCTTTATGGGCTGATCGTACAACACATAGCTCAGTAACTGGCTACATGCCTGCGGAGCTAATGTATGGTCAAAAGCCAGTGATGCCGATTGAGGATACAATTCCCACATGGAATGTACTACCTTGGCAAGAGGGGCTTAGTAGGGAAGATCTCCTTGCATTGCGCATAAGGCAACTAGAGAGAAGACCTGGAGACATTGAGGCTGCAAAAGAACGACTCAAAAATGCAAGATTGAAAAACAAGGACTACTTTGATAAGTGACATCGGCTCAGGAGCAAAGCAATTGACAAAGGTGACTGGGTTTTAGTGTATGATAGTAGCCTTGATAACCAACACACAGTCATGTGTAAGTTTTCAAAAAGATGGTTTGGACCATATGTTGTAAAACATGTGCATGAAAATGCTACTTACAGCTTGTCTGAACTAGATGGCACAGAAGTAAAGATTCCCATTGCAGGAAAAAGGATCAAAATGTTTAAGAGAAGAGGAGACAATGATCCAGAAAATGCTGAGGAGGAAGAAGAGCAAAACACAGGTGAAGATCAAAGTGAAAATGAAGCTCTGGAATCATCCAGTGAAGATGAAAGCAAGGAAGATGTACAAGAGGGCTGATCTTAAAAAGAAATAATTTGGCACATACCGGAGGATGTGCAGGTTTAGAGGGGGTGGATGTCGTGCTGTGACATGTACATAGTGGGAACACATGCTACAAGAGATATCTTGTAACTTTTTAGATACATAATTATATTTCCTATAATGTACATATGCATATGTAAGTATAAAAATAAGCTTTCTATCTCATCTTATTATTTATCTCAAGGGTAATGTATTCTTACTTTACCATCAAAAAATACTATGGGAAAAGTGTCAATAGCTCCGTCTCTTTAACTTGGGGCAAAAAGCATTGATTCTTTATTTCGACTATTTCATTATCATCTCACACCCTAGCTAGATCCTATATCTAGGGTAAACTCCAATATATATATATTCTATGTATTTTTTATACTTTTCTTATATTTCTTTTTAAATAGCTACTAGGAGAGAATCAAATCCTAGTGGGACACTACGTGGCATGATTTCAAAGATACACTTATTTTAATGCATTATTGCAAGCATGGTTACAAAACTTTGTCAAGGAGAAATGTCATGCTTTCATATGGCATGAGGTGTCCTTGGGAATTAAATGAAAGTCAAGGCTAAGGAGACCACATGAAGACTTTTGCTGCCATAAATGGACCCTATTTTGATGAATTGTTTACACAAGGTTCCAATCCGAATTGGAGAATGATTTTAAAATGAAAATCGTAGCTAATGAGCTGAAGTTTCTGCCCATATTTTTATTTTTTTATTTGGAGCTACGGTTGAGGAGATATGATCAAAATAATGGACCCCAGTCTGCTCACATCATGCAGGGACAGCTCATTTCCAACTTTTCCAATTCCTGTTCACACTGGCTCCTCTCTTCTTGTGTAAACCCTTGTGGGTTCCCTTCACCTATAAAAGGGTACCTCTTCTTCCTTGGAAGGAACTCAAGCATTCAAGCCATTGATGAGAGGAATTCTCGAGGGAGTGAGTAGTAATGCCTAATTGTACTTAGCCATTAACATAAGCCCAAGCCTACACTTTCTCCTAGAGGGAGACTAGCCATTCTTGCAACAAGCTAACCTTGGAAGATCAACTCTAGTCAAAGAAGGTCTTGCACTTGGTGTATCAATCAAAGTGGAATTATCCACTCTTCTTCTCTCTCCCATCAATAATGGTGCCGAAGGGTTTCAAGTAAGATGTGTTCTACATTGATGTTTTCTTGATTTCTTGTTGTTTTCATTTTCATCTCTAATCCAACATATATATGTATCTAATCTCATCTCCTTAACCAAGCCTATCTCTCTCATTCTTAGTAATTCATCCTCTCTAGGTTCTCTTTGCTACAGGTACATCTCTCCCCGCAGTATCCTTATTGCCTACGGGCAAGAATAGGGCTTGGGAGGGAAACTTCTCATCTCTTCACTTCTCTCATATCTACATTTCTCACATACTATCCTAGATGAATAACCCACATGATGATCATTTCTATCGCTTTCACTCTGTACGATCTATTAGAATTAACGTTTGGATTAGCCGAAAAATACACTGTCAACAACGTATAGTGTTTCTCTTTGGCCCAGAAAGGCTTAATGAAATACTTCTATCACCGGATCCCATCATACTACCTCTCATAGACTATAATTTTTCTTTTGATGTAAGCGTAGTTATCTTGCTATGAACCAAGAGGATTTGTACACACAATTAATCCCAATCACTAGACAAAATATATATATTATGGTAAGCACAAAACTACAATTCCAAAGAACAATTCGTAGCCTATTTGGTCAGCCAAGATTGAATGCCATTAACTCATCCATTAACCCTTTCATATTACCCATGATACGATATGACCATAGCCTTGATGTTTTCATCTTCGTATTGTTTTGACATTCTCTTTTGCGTTCTTTCTTTGTGTGTGCGTGAGTGCAAGAGAGAAAGGGTGAGTCTTCTTTGATTGCACTTCTTTCCAAACCCTAGTCTTCATGGCATCTATGGTTTAACTCCTTCATATAGTTTTGTTGAGTTCTCTCACAAACTCTCACAGCCATAAGCCCGGTGCTTTCCTGGCAAGACCGCAAATTTCTCGACAGCGGACATACAAGGCAGTACCAGATTGGGATACCAATCAGCTCAAGCTATCACCTAAAGGCGGACAAATCATTGTTCCAATTGCACCAAGCAAGGAAGAATGGAAAGGCACTTACCAGCAAAGCAAACCAGGAAGCAATCAATATTTTCCATCCTATCGACAAGCAAATGCTACAAGTAGCATGCAAGGAGTCATACAAATTTGGGTACCAAAAGGACAAGCCGATTCAAATCTGGGTGCCCAAAACATCATCGACAATGCCAAAGACGGTCCAAAGATCAAAACACGGAGACGAGCATCTCCGAGCAAGGAACCTAACACGAAATGGATATGGAAGAAAAAGGAGCACCTATCTTTTCCGCAGACTGCAAAACCAATCAAGCAATGGAGAGCTAAGCCTCAGAAACCTCAACCACACCATTCTGACTACGACAAACCAAGATATCAATGGCGATTAAAAGCTCAACAACAATCATTATTGATACCAAAAGCTCAAGAAATCAGCATGCTGAAGCATCCTAATGGTACAATCAAGCAAAGAGCACACACGCTACAAGATCTGCTATTTGGAAGACAACATCAGAAAGCCTCAACATCGGAAACCCTTGAGTTAATTACTCAAGACCCAACTCTTGCACATCATGATGGTTTTAATTGCGTTGATTTGCAAAGCATGGTAGAGCTAACGAAGGCTATGCATAGACACGATTGTTCAAACCATGCACACAGTCGTCCCGGAGTACGCCATCTAGGAGGGGTGGAGAATACTAAGTAATTAAGAAAAAATACAAACATTGAGACTTAAAAATAGAAAAATAGAAAAATCCAACAAAAAATAATAAAGATTCGTTTTTCAATGGATATTCTCAATTATTGGATTTTTACTTTGCTTTTTTAGCGCATTTTGTTATTTTCTTTGATTTTTTTAATAAACAGGTCAAAAATTAATATTAAATAGAAAAGGAGCTCATATGGAAAAACTGAAGACACGCTAGTGATTAGAAAGACAAGGCAAACAAGCACAAAAAATTTCAATCAAATCGGCAGATGGAAGCGGGAAGCCTAACTTAGGTGGCCATACCTACTTTTGCAGAATTCTTGCAGAATGAGCTATAGGAATCCGATTGGGAAATTTTTTGAGTCTAACATAGATTTCATGGCCTAGTAGGACTAACAGTGGAACTTGGGGAAAAATGGTTCAGGAAGTCCGCGTATAAATACCCAAGGTAGGCTAAAATCAGGTCATTTCCACTTGTTGCCTTTGGAGAGAGAGCCTTTCGACCCTGTTTGCGCGTATTTTTTAAAGTCCACAGTCACCTGTTTTCAGCACTGTCTCACACGAGACATGAGGGGTAAGTTCTTTACTTATCAATGATCCATTTTGTACGGCCGGTAGCTAGTCTAAACCCCTAGGAAAAACCCTAGAATTCGAGCAGTGCCACGAAGATCTAGTACCAAAGATTGACCATAGCGGCTTGTCAGCTCAACCAAATCGGATGAGATTTGAATTGTAGCATGCCTCAATATAATAGAACACTTCTATAACAACAATTGACTATTCGACAAGTCGAGGGGTCCCAAGTAGAAAAGCTAGGTTTTTGGCAGATGCCAGAATTGGATTCTGACTCCACAGACAACTTACCTATGAGGTCTATACACAATGTATATGACTGATTTTATAAAATCAATCAAGCCAAGCCCTCGAAAAGCAAAAAACGGGTCGAAGGCTACAAAGTGTCAAATTTGACATACGAGATCAAACTGACTCCAAATGGGCCAAAATTGGATGAGCTGCTTCACGACTATGTTGCGGACAAGTCCATAGCCTCAAAAGTGACTAATCAACTCTATAGGCCATGTAGTCACAAAAATCAAAGATTTTAGAGTCAAAAAAGCACAAAGTGATGTCGGCAAGACCAAAGTTTATCAAATTCAATTTAGGACTTGTTTTAGGTGTATAGAATGTGTTTAGGTCAAAGTTATCAAGTTTTGCAAGAAAAATGTGACTGCTGTAAATAATCACGATTATTTACTTTTGCAATATTTTGGCTTGAAAATTGTATCATAACCTCACCTATAGCTTGTACACACCTATTACATGCCAAATTTCAAGTATGATCCAAAATGATCAAATATAACTTAGAAAATTGCCAAAAAACGCAAAGAAGTCCTTGCAAGCCAAATTCTAAGTTATGAGCCACATTTTTTGATCCAAATCACCTCATATCACATACACAGGGTCTATACCATGCCTAGAACCAAGTTGCACCAAAAAGTGTTCATTTTGATAAAAAAAAACTAAATAATCGCGATTTTTCTTTTTGGCCAAGATGGGGGAAATTTGTAACTTTGCCATCATAGGACCAAAGTACATGATGTCCTAAGCCCACTAGCCAAGTTTGAACAAATTTGGAGCTCAAAATCTCAAAATTTCCTTACATCTACTGTTTCACAGTCCTAAAGCCTAAATCTGACACCGTTTTCATCCTGTGCACCCAAATGAGCCCATAATTCACTCAGAGTATCTATTTGGTATATTCTTCAAGCCTATGAGGTCAAATTTGCAAAAAAATTAAAAAATTACTCAATTGTAAATAATTGTGATTATTTACTTTTGTTGTAATTTTTTGTTTGGACTTCATAATTTTGATCTTTACATGTTTTTATGCATCTATGCACGTTCAAAAATTGATTAGGGAAAATTGGATTCAATTTGTCAGCATTTCAGACTAAAGGACATTGTAGAGAAAAATATGTCAAATTTGCTAACTTTGACACTCTATTCACTCAACAGGAACCATGCAAGCAACAGAGAAGGAAAAAAAGAAGCTCACTCAAAAGGAAAAGTTGCAAGAGCTACCACCATACCAACTGGACCCCCATTGGACCCCCATTCGGTCAAGACCGCCAAAGCGACCTACTTGTCGAAAGAACATCTTGAAGAGCATAACACAACAGTGTTCATAGGTCGATTCAAGAGCGAAGAAGGACATGAGGTAGAACTGCAACTTCTACCAAAACAAGTTTATGATGTTGCCACAAAGCCCGAGACTAAAGAAGCCAACAGAAGGCTTGGACTTAGAGAGTTTTATGAACAAGAGCCATGTGGAGTGGATTTCCAAAAAGCTTATGAGCTCTTGTCCACGATTAAAAAAGATGGAACCGCTCAAATCTCGGACCAGCAAGGGAACAAAGTTGAAGTCGTGATTACAAAAGAGATAGTGGCAGAAGCTCTCAAATTGCCAACAGAAGAAATGACAATGAAGGCAAGAGATAGAAAGACGGCAGGAATATTCACCAAGGAAATCGCCGCTGCCACATTTGCCGATCTCATCCAGAAAAAGGTGGAAGAACCTGCAAGATTATACCACCAACACTTCCACTTCCTTGCCAAAAATTACCAAGGTACAGCCAATCATGCGGTTGCCACCACTTTTACACAAGTCCTCAAGTCGACAACTAGGCAACCAATCGACCACGCGCAGTACGTGTTGTCAACATTGAAGGGACCAAAAAAAGAAGGTAAAATAACATATTTGGGGGCACCAGAGGTACTCACAAGGATTGCCTACCATGTTATCGGCATGGCAGACAACTTTCCGCCTACCCTGGATCAGAACACTTGGATAGTGTCTGTGCAACCTTTCCCTCGAGCCACAAGATCTACGAAGAGAACATACAAGTCTGATGAAGATTCTATTGAGAGCTTGCTAGAAAGGCATAGTAGTGAAAGATTCAATAATGAGGAAAGAAGAGCACGTATCGAGGAAATGAAAAGAAAAGCCGTGGCAGCACATCAAGAGGAGCCGCAACAGAAACAAGCCTGGTTTGAAAGAGAAAAGCACTCCTACGAATGCAGCCGCCAAGCTCAAGGCAAGGACCCTGCAAAGTGGGTACCCATTGAATTGAAAGGACCAAGAACAAAGCACCATGCCAGGAAATAGGCCAAAGATGCCACCGAAGTATTGGAAAAAATGTATCAGGAGGCAGAAGCTTTGAAGCTGAAAGAAGCCCAAGAAGCAAAACGAAAAGCTAAAGAGGCGGCGGAACAACAAAAACAAGCTGAGGAAGGAGCCGCACAAGAAGAAACAATCGCACAAGGAGAAGGCCAACATGAACAAGGTGACATGTCTCCCCGACCTTCTTCACCTGCTTCAGAACAGCATGATCACTCCATGACAAGCCCACCACCATCACCAGCAGATAAAGCCACATAAATTGAGCCCATAAAAGAGACAGAGCCTGAACGAAAAGAGGCAGCAGAATCTACACAACAAGAAGCTACTACACAAGAGCAACACAAAGAGCAAGAACCAGAGCCGGAAAGGGCAGCAAGTCCTACACCAGAGGACACCACAAAGTTTGAACAAACAAGACAACAGGATTTTGAAGAAACCCCTTCTACCTCTACACAACACGAAACGGCCAAGGCATCCACGAAGCCTCATGATGAGAAAGAAAAAGAAGACCAGCCACAGCCTCAAGGGCAAGAACAATCAGCCACCACAATGCAGCCAAGAGAGACACAAGAGACCGCCGAGACATCTAGGCAGCTAGCAAGAAATAAAGATTGGCAATCAAACGATGAGGTAATCTTGCAAGTCAACAAATATGCAAGGCAAATGTGCAGGATATGATGGAAAAATTTTGATCAGCAGCACTTAGCCGCAACACAAAGGCTAAAGAACTAGAGATGGAAAAATTGACGCTCTTCAAGGAGAGCTAGACGACAGATTGAATTTCATCACCGATCTACAAAATCAAGTGCACAAAATGAAAGCTGAAGCTGAACAACATCAGCTAGCAAGGGATAAACAGCAAAAGGAGATGGAGGAGCTCGGTGACCTACTTACGAAGTTGTCAAATGCTTGCAAAGCCAAAGATGAAAAACTGACAGAAGTTACCAACGAACTTCTAACTACAACCCTGTCAATTCAAAAAATTCAAGTGCAGTTAGATGTAGCGAATGCCTCCCTTTAGTACTCAAAGTAGAGAATAAATGATCAGGTAACTTTTTTGCGGAAAATACAAGAAAATCTTGCAGTAGCCTTGATCAAAGGAACATACGAAATCTACAAAGCACTAGAGAAAAAGAACAAGGACCTCAAGCTAGAGATAAAACTTGAGCAGTCTCAACGCTGAGACCTGGCTTTAAAGCGGGTGCAACGAGGAGAATATCTGCTAAAAGAAATAGCCGAGCTTAAAAGAGTCAACCAGCTGCTGCTGAGAGATGGACGACCAGAAATGCTAGAAGAGGCGAGAACTTCAGAACAACCACATATAGATATCCCCTCAGTTTCTTTTGCTGAGATAAAGACACAACCATCAGAAGGGCTAGGTGGCGAGGAGTAATTCCAGGTACAATTAACAGAAGCTGATATAGTGCCAATGGTCCAGCTGTCAAAAGCTGAGGAAGATGCACTGAAAGAGAAGATTACCCAGGAGGTGGATGAGCAGTGGAAAGCAATGATGGATTGGGAGTTGAGAGTTCTTCACTCTCTTAATGTTACACAACTCACTCCCAATCAAATCAATGCGCAATGGCATCAGCAATCCGTACCATATCCTTTGATAAAGGTGGAGTTCCTCCAAGTCAAAGAGAGGCTTACAAAGACATGTAAGAAGAAGGCGTAGATAAAGACCACCCAAAGTGGAGGCTGAACTGGTTGAACAAGAATCCAAGGTATCTAATTCTGTTCACAAGAGCACCTGTGGAAATTCAAAAGGATCCCACTTTTTGTCCTGTACCAAGAGTAAGGACCGAGCAAGCACATGAGGCAATAACAAAGAAGCGGCCAACCTGGCTGAACTACCCAAGATTGCCTGCTCTAGAAAAGGGAACACTGACAGAAGAATACATGGTGAAAACCCTAATGGGCGCCATGTCCTTCTTCAAAAGTCTTCCGGATTTATCATGTGTGATGCTATATAAAATCTTCCGAATGCTCCTCACTTGCATCAAAGTATTCATGAGCCAGAGCAAGCAGGTGCCCCGTGGATGTCATTCCTCAAGGATAACAAAGGTTTATGCTAAGATGTCAACGACCAACCTTCCGAAGAAGTTCTCTATGGCTTCTACGCCCGATGTATGTTCTTACCTTCACATAATATGTTGGCATTTGAGGAAGTTCTACACAGGGTTCTTCACTTGGCAAACGAAGATATTTGGGCCAGTGATCAGCAACCTGACTTTGAGATTTGTAGGCTGTTAGGATTTGGATCGTGCTAGCTATGGTGGATGAAAGAGAAACATGGTGCAAATGAAGTTGTTGTTTATTGATTCAAGAAATGAGCTTTAAGTAGCTCTACAGCCTTGCTCCACAGTATGTGGGATAAATCCACTCTTCTCTCCTTGACTCACACCTTATGACAAAGCTCACACTTTACAATCCTCCCCTTGAGGTTTGGACTAAGACAAGATACTGAAGATGCATGATCCAAACAGGCTAACAAAATCCACACAGGATGGTGATATCCACACAGGAAAATAAAGTCCACAAAGGATGGTGATATCCACACAGGATGGTAAAATCTACACAAGAAAGATCCACAAAGGATGGTGATGTCCACACAGAATGATAAGTTGGTATCCACACAGGAAAAAGTCCTCCCCTACAAGAAGAGAGTTTGCATCTTCAAAATGGGTCTTCCCAAACACTACCTTCGTCTTCGTCCTTTTTGTATTCTACCATGTGAGTTGATCCTCTGTCAGGTCTCTTGCCTTCATTGCTTCTGTTGTTGCTTCTACTACTGCTGCTTTCTCCATTGCTACTACCTCCACTTGAGTAGCACCGAGAAGGAGGGTGTCCTTTCCTACCACATTTGTTGCAAGGTTTGTTTGTGTAGCAATCTTTCGCTATGTGTCCCATTCTTCCACATTCATAACACTTTTGTCCGTTTGTCGATGTTGGTGGCGAATATCTTCCCCTTGAAGATGTTGCCATGAAAACTCCTCCTGATGGGGTAAGTGAACCTCTTTGCTTTCTTTCTTCTGCTTGGATTGAGTTGATGACATCTTGGAATGGTGGTGCTGGTTATTTTTCTTCAAGAATTGTGACTAAGTGGTCATAAGAAGGTGGAAGTGCACTTAAAAGTATAGCCACTTTGTCATCTTCTGGTACTTCAACTTGGATGTAAGTGAGCTATGTGAAAATGCTCTTAAGCCTGTTCACTAGGCTAGCAATGTCCTCCCCTTGAAGCATAGTAACTTTGTAAAGCTGTCTTTTAAGACTAACTTTGCTTCTTTTGGATCTAGCTCCAAAATTACTTTCTAGGACATGCCAGGCTTCATGTGCATGCTTACATTCATCTATGAAATGCACATAGTTATCATGCAAAGAAGTGATGTTAATTCCCAATGCTTGTTCATCTTTGGCCAAATTTTGTGCACTTGCTATGAGTGTAGATGCCCTAGTGTGCACTCCATCGGGTTCGGCTTGTTGCTCGAGGGTAGTGCTAATGACAGACCACAAACATTTTTTCATAAGGTAGCCTCTTAATTTCATTTGCCAAGTGTGAAATCCCTCCCCATTGAATTTCTCTATTCCCTTGTCCCCCATTTGTGCCAATAGAGGGGTCTTAGCTTAGGAGACTCTCCTAGCTAGTGTCTGCCTCTTTACAATGTGCACAATTGATGATAGAAATTTTTAAATTGCAAAATTGTGCTTGGTTGCAATAATTTTAAGGGTTCACTGTAAGAGAGAGAGAGAGAGAGAGAGAGAGAGAGAGAGAGATCCTCCCTTTTTTTGTGAAGCTCCTCTTCACTGTCGCGTCAGTGAAGCCCCTCTTCACAAAAGTCACCTTTGGTCGGGTTTCTTTGATGCCTTTGAGGCTTTGAAAGCTTTAGGGTTTATTTGCTTTGGAAAAGCTCTTGAAGCTTGGCAGGGTCTTTGCTACAACTTGTAGAGAGCAAGACCTTGATCTTGGAGGCTTTGAACATCTTGGAGGTTGGGAGTAGCGCGGGAATGCGGTCCCAAGCAGTGGCTTGGTCAAGCTTCAGCATCGTGGGAAGGGCGGCTTACAAAAGCCTTGAAGACCTTGGAGCTTTGAGGCCGGGAGTCAGCGTGGGAACCCTTGGAAACTTGAGGCCCTTGAGGCTTTGAGGCAGCGTCGTGGGAAGGGGGGCCCCGTAGGGGTGGACCCAAAATTTTCTTCAAAGGCAGCTGAGCGCGCGGAGGTCAGGCCCGTGACCGGACGGCCGGGGCAAGTGACTGAAGCCGATCGGGCAGGCAAAGGGGAGGTTTCCAGGCAGTCGGTCGTGGTTGATTTAAATGCCACCGGACGGGCGCACGCAAAAGGGAGGTAGACTTTGCAGCCGGTCGATGGCGGACCCGCCTGAAGAAAAAATTGGAGTTTGCCGCAAGATTGAAGTCTGCCGGCCTTGCGCCTCCCTTGTTGAACCCACGACCCTCCAAGATTCACTAATTAAAGTGTTTCAAGTAGCCAAGGGCCCACTGGGCTCCACGTGAGTGATGCACCAAAAATAGGGTTTTTCAATTCGATTCTGCAGGGCTTCTCCCACACAAACTCACACACACACACCTAAATATAGGCAATTTTGAGGGATGGACTTAGGGTGGCAGCTCTTGCAGCTTCTCGTTTTGGGATACCCTTTTCTTGGCCTTCTTGACAGCTTGGATTGCTCTTGTTAAGTGAATACGGTGCCAAAGTCAGATTTTTTTTTGCAATTTCCGCCCTGAAATGCCCTTCAGTCTGAATTGCTGACAAATTGAGTCCAATTTGCTTCAAATCAATTTTGGAACATCCATAGATGCATAAAAACATGTAAGGATCAAAATCATAAAGTTCAACCAAAAAATTTGCAACAAAAGTAAATAATCGTGATTATTTACAACTGGGGATTTTTTTCAACTTTTTGTTAAGAAATATGACGTAGCTAATTAGATAATTGAGTAGATTACTTAATAAAGAGAGATAATTTTCACACACAAGAGATTATAGAGTAGAGAGAGAGAGAGAGAGAGTACACACATTATACATGGTTCACCCAATGTGGGCTACATCCACAAGAAAGCAACCACTTAATGGCTTTAGTACTTCAAACAAGAAGTAGGTTACAAAGGGATTATACCCTTAATAGAGCTCCCGCCTTGCTTCACTCTCATCACCTCACACCCACCTTGCTGCATCACCTTCACACTATGAAATGTGTGTAGAAATGGCCTCCTTTTATAGGCCAAAAGAGCTGCCCTCTCTCATGAGAGGCAGCCATGTGTAGCTATCCTTGTGTAGATAAGTCCAAATCGGACCCTCCAATCCGCCCATGTGTGGCCGTCCTTGAGAAGACAAGTCCGCTTTTGAATTCGGCCACCAGCCACCGGTCATTGACTTCCAACCACTGGCCACTGGCCATTGACTATCGGCCACTGGCCAACTGGCTAAATGACCGGCCGTTTTCCGACCACTTTCTGACCACTGTCCGGTCATAATATTCTGGTAAAAAGGAATATTCCGGCATGGCAGTGAAAATTTTGGTTTCCGGTGAGTGATTTTTCTTCACACACGATAGCTTCTCCTTGTAATGGGGGCCTTACAAATGTGCGTTTTTAATACAAAAAATTACAAGGTGTAAATCAGGCTCCATACTTAACAATCTCCCACTTGGGAGACTGACCTCCAAACCAAACCTGTGACTGCTTTCCATCCTGGCTTCTTATCCTTAAATGCCGATTGAAGATGAGCAAAAGCTCAACTTTTCCTTGTTGACCACCTTTGTAAACATGTCTACAGGATTTTCACTTGTATGCACCTTTCCTAGCCTTAGCTGTCCCTCTTCCAAAAGAGTGCGTATGAAGTGATATCTAACCTCAATGTGCTTTGTCCTTGAATGAAAAGCTGAGTTCTTTGCAAGATGGATAGCGCTTTGGCTATCACTGTACAAGATACAATTGTCTTGTTTGAATCCAAGCTCTTCTAAGAATCTCTGAAGCCACAAATTTTTTTTTCTTGCCTCATTTATTGCAACATACTCTGCTTCCGTAAAGTGAGACCACTTTCTGCAGCTTTGAAGCCCAGCTTACTGTTGTACCTCCAATCGTGAAGACATAGCCAGTAGTGCTCCTTCAAGTATCTTTGTCACCTATTGTGTCTGCATTAGCATACCCTTCTAGAAAAATATTAGTTCCTCCAAAATACAAAGCATTTATTGTTGTCCCTTTTACATACCTAGTTATCCACTTCACAGCTTGCTAGTGCTCTTTACCTGGGTTGTCCATGAACCTACTTACAACTCGCACTGCATGTGCAATGTCTGGCCTTGTCCAGACCATAGCATACATAAGAGAACCTACCACTACAGCATATGGAACTTTAGACATATAGGCTATCTCCTCTTGTGTCTTTGGACACATATCCTTGGTTAGTTTAAAGTGACTAGCCAAAGGTGTAGAAAACATTTTTTCATTTTGCATTGAAAACCATTCTAGTACCTTCTTGATGTAATCCTCTTGAGATAACTTTATTACGGTCTCTTCATACTCTCCCTTGATATCTTCATACCAAGTATCCTCTTTGCAGCACGTAAATCTTTCATTGAAAAAGATTTAGACAGCTCCTCTTTTAGGTCTTTGATGTCCTGCACGTTAGCACTTGTAATCAACATGTCATCAACATACAACATTAGGATGATGAACTTCCCATCTCCCAAATTCTTTGTGTAGCCACAGTGATCCGAGTTGCATCTTGTGAATCCATGATCCAACATCCATTGATCGAACTTTAAGTACCATTGTCTTGATGCTTGCTTTAAACCATACAAGCTCTTCTTCAATCTGCAAACCATTTTCTCCTTACCTTTTACTTCATACCCCTTTGCTTGAAGCATGTAAATTTCCTCCTGAAAGTCACCATGAAGGAATGCCGTATTTACATCCATTTGCTCAAGATTTAGATCATGAGCAGCCACAAGGCTTAAAACAAGCCTAATTGAGTTCATTTTTACAACAGGAGAAAATATTTCATTGAAGTCAATACCTTTCTTTTGAGAAAACCCTTTTACCACAAGCATAGACTTGTACCTTTTTTTCCCACCTTCTTCCGTCAGCTTATACACCCATTTGTTCTAAAGTGTCGGCTTACGTTTAGGAAACTCAACCAACTCCCATGTTTGGTTGCGATGTAATGAGTCCATCTCCACTTGCATGCTCTTCATCCATTCTTCCTTGGATTCATGTTGCATAGCTTGTTCGTATGATTCTGGCTCTCCAGAATCTGAGATCAAGAGATGGTTGAAGGAAGGAATGAACCTTTCTGGAGGTCTACTTGCTCTTGTAGATCTTTGGGAAATAAGTTGAGGCTCCTCATTTGGTTGATGTTGTTGCACATTGTCACCGTTTGCAGTCCTTGAGTCTTCACGTCCTCAAGCTCCATGTACTCATCACCTGTTTCTTTTGTTTGTTTTCTTTCCAAGTAATCTTTGTACATATTTTGTGCGTTAAAAATTACATCTCTACTCCTAAAGATTTTACCATCTTCAAGATTCCATAGGTGATACCCAAAGTCACCTTCTCCATAGCCAATGAAGAAACACCTTTTTGGACTTTGCATCTAGCTTTGATCTTAGGCTTCTATCTATGTGCATGAAAGCTTCACATCCAAACACTTTGAGAAATGCATAATTCACCGATTTACCTGTCCATGCCTCTTATGGAACTCCCTTATCCAATGCCGTTGAGGGGATCGGTTGATTAAGTACACAGACGTACTTACAGCTTTCGCCCAAAGCTCAAGCAGTAGGCCTGCATGTAGCCGCATGCTTCGTGCTCGCTCCATGATTGTCCTATTCATCCTTTATGAAATCCCATTTTGTTGAGGTGTCCTTGGGGCTGTATTTTGCCTCTGAATGCCATTGCTATCACAAAAGCTTGGTTGCAATATTCACCTCCATTGTCGGATTTGAGGCATTTAACCTTGGTACCTACTTCATTCTCCACAAAGGCTTTCCACCTTTGAAATATGGAAAACACATCATATTTATTCTTCATGACATAAACCCATGTTTTCCTAGTCGCATCATCTACTAATGTTACATAATACAATGAGCCACCAAGTGATGATGTACTTGTAGGACCCCAAACATCAGAATGAACATTTTTCTTTCATTTCTTGATTTTTGAAATTTTACCCTCTTTTGTTCACCATAAACACAATCTTCATAGAACTCTAAGTCCACTTCTTTCAAACCTGGCAGAAGCTTCTTTGTTTGAATGATTTGCATTCTTTTGGCACTCATATGCCCAAACCGATAGTGCCACACTGCATTGTCGACTTCCTATTGCACAAGTTGAAGATTGCGTGCTAACAATACGCAAGTAAAGTGTACCGACCTTTTCTCCCTTGGCAACCACCAAAGATCCCTTTGAGATCTTCCACCGTTTGCTTTCGGATGCAATGTTGTGACCTTCATCGTCCAATTATCCTGTAGAGATCAAATTTTTGCGAAGAGAAGGAACATGCCTAACATCTTTAAGCTTCCATTCATTTCCATTAGCAGTTTTGACACAAACTGTACCTTTGCCAACAATTTCAGAAGCTTTATCATCTCCCAAGTATACATACCCAAAATTACCTTTGGTGTAATCTTGGAAACATTGCTTGTGTGGTGTCGCATGGAATGAATCCCCGGAATCCATTATCGAGGAATTAGACACATTCTCTAATGAGAGAATTAAAGCATCTTGCTGTACTTTACCTGCCACATTGGCCTCCGATGTTAGCTTGTTGTCTTGAGACTCCGACTCCTTCTTCTTCTTAGGCCAACAATCCTTCTTGACGTGGCCCTTCTTACCGCAGTTCCAAAATTCAAGAACTGACTTTGTGTGTGACTTGCTCCGTCTTGAGTGATCACGACCCTTTTTGGTTTTTGAACCTCTCCTTAGGACTTCCTCTTGTTTCCCCACTGACAATGTAGCACTTGATGATTCTCTTGTGCTTATCCTTCGGATTTCCTTGCTTAGGAGAATACCCACAACAACATCAAACTTAAGAGTATTTGTGCCTTAAATAGAATTACTTACAGCCATCACAAGGCTGTTCCAACTATCCAGTATAGATGATAAGTATAAGGACAGCTCACACCTCATCATCGAAATTGATTTTCATCGCTTGAAGTTGACTTATGTTTTTGTTAAAGTCATTTAGGTGTTCTGTAACTGAACCATTCTCTACCATCTTTAGATTGAACAAGCGCTTCATGAGAAATACCTTGTTGGATGCCGATGGTTACTCGTAGAAGTCGTCAAGTGACTCCATCAAGTCCTCCGTGGTCTTCATCTCCAAAATGTTGAAGGCCACTGTTGACGCCAAGCTTAACCGGATTGTTCCTAGTGTCTTTCGGCCAAGGACAATCTATGCTTCATCTTCCATCATTGCAGGCTTCTTTGCAAGACCGCCTAGTGGCAAATAAAGGTCCTTCTGGTAGAGATAGTCTTCAATCTGCCATCTGCCATCAATCTTGAGTTTCCCTTCCTTTGCCATTACTCCCACTCAATTCAAGGAATCCTTTCCTTGAGATAATTTATCTACGACAAAATCTTGCTCTGATACCAGTTTTGTTAGGAAATATAACGTAGCTAAGTAGATAATTGAGTAGATTACTTAATGGAGAGAGATAATTTTCACACACAAGAGATTATAGAGTAGAGAGAGAGAGAGAGAGAGAGAGAGAGAGAGAGAGAGAGAGAGAGAGAGAGAGAGAGAGAGAGAGAGAGAGAGTACACACAATATAAGCGGTTCACCCAATTTGGGCTACATCCACGGGAAAGCAGCCACTTAATGGCTTTAGTACTTCAAACAAGAAGTAGGCTACAAAGGGATTATACCCTTAATAGAGCTCCCGCCTTGCTTCACTCTCACCACCTCACACCCACCTTGTTGCATCAACTTCACACTATGAAATGTGTGTAGAAATGGCCTCCTTTTATAAGCCAAAAGGGTTGCCCTCTCTCATGAGAGGCAGCCATGTGTAGCCGCCCTTGTGTAGATAAGTCCAAATCAGACCCTCCAATCTGCCCATGTGTGGCCGCCCTTGAGAAGACAAGTCCGCTTTTGAATTCGGTCACCGGCCACTGGCCATTGACTTGCAACCACCGCCACCGACCAATCGGCCATTTTCTGACCACTTTCCGACCACCGTTTGGCCATAATATTTTGGCAAAAAGGAATATTGTGGCACGGCCATGAAAATTTTGGTTTCTGACGAGTGATGTTTATTTTCGGCGAGTGATTATTCTTCACGCACGATGGCTTCTCCTCATAACGGGGGCCTTACAAATATGCGTCTTTAATACAAAAACTTACAAGGGGTAAATCAGGCTCCATAACACTTTTTGCATTTTTGCAATCATAGGCTTGAGATATATATCATTTGGGTGCTCTGAGTGAAGTGTGGGATCATTTGAGTGCACAAGGTGGAAATGGTGCTAGATTTAGGCTTTCTGTCTCTGAAACAGTAGATATAAAGGTAGTTTGAAATTTTGAAATCCAAATTTGCTCAAACTTGGTCAGTGGGCTTGGGACATCATGTGCTTTGTTCCCATAAGGTCAAAGCTGCAATTTCCCCCCATTTTGGCAAGAAAATAAATAATCGCGATTATTAACTTTTTCATCAAAATGCACATTTTATGTTGCAACTTGGTTCTAGGCATGATGTAGACTTTGTGTATGAGATATGAGGTGATTTGGATCAAAAAATGTGACAAATAACTCAAAATTTGGATTGAAAGGACTTCTTTACGTTTTTTGACAATGTTCCAAGTTATCCTTGATCATTTTGGCTCATACTTGAAATGTGGCATGTAATAGGTGTACACAAGTGATAGGTCAAGTGAAGGTACCATTTTCAAACAAAAAAAGTACAAAAGTAAATAATCGTGATTATTTACAACAGTCAACTTTTTTTGCTTAACTTGACAATTTTTGACCTAAATATATTCAATACACCTAAAACAAGTCCTAAATTGAATTTGGTAAAGTTTTGTCGTGTCGGCATCACTTCTTGCTTTGTCAACTCTGAAATCACCGATAATTGTGACTACATGGCTTGTGGAGTTGGTTAGTCACTTTTGAAGCTATGAACTTGTCCGCTACATAGTTCTGAAGCTACCCATTCAATTTTGGCCCATTTGGAGTCAGTTTAACTTCGTATGTCAAATTTGATGCTTTGTAGCCTTTGAACTGTTTTTTGCTTTTCGAGATCTTGCCTTGATTTTTTTTTCGAAACCAACCATATACATTGTGTATAGATTCAGTCTATAAGCTATCTGTGGAGTCAAAATCCAATTCTGGCATCTGGCAAAAACCTGGCTTTTCTACTTGGGACCCCCCTTGACCCCTGTCAAATGGTGAACTGGTGATATAGAAGTGTTTTATTATATGGGGGCATGCTACAGTTCAAGTCTCGTCCAATTTGGTTGAGCTGACAGGCCGCTATGGTCAATTTTTGGTCGTAGGACTTCGTGCACTGCTCGGATTCTAGGGTTTTTTCCTAGGGCTTAGACTAGCTACCGGCCATACAGAAGTGATCATTGATAAGTATAGAACTTACACCTCATGTCTCATGTGAGGCGGCGCTGTAAACAGGCGTCCGTGGACTCCGAAAATCGTGCGCGTTGAAAGCTCTCTCTCCAAGGGCGACAAGTGGAAATGAGGCGATTTTGGGCTACCTCGGATATCTATACTCAGACTTCCTCACCTATTTTTCTCCAAATTTCCCTGTTAGTTCTACTAGGCCGTGAAATCTATATTAAACTCAAAAATTTCCTCAATCAGATTCCGGTAGCTCATTTTGCAAAAAATTACCAAAGTAGGCCTCAATCGCCCAATTTAGGCTTCCCGCTTTCATTTGCCGATTTGATTGAGTTTTTCCATGTCTGTCCGCCTTGTCCTTCTAATCATTAATGTATCTTCAATTTTTCCATCTGAGCTCATTTGCTATTTATTATTATTTTTTGACCTGTTTATTGAAAAAATCAAAGAAAATAACAAAATGCGCTAAGAAAGCAATGTAAAAATCCAAGAATTAAGAGAACCCATTGAAAAACACAGCTTTATTGTTTTTTAGTGGATTTGTCTATTTTTAAGTCCCAATATCAAGAAAAATGATGAAAAATAACAAAAAAAGATAATTTTTTGATGATTTTCTCATAGTATATACACTATTTACACTCATCGGGGAAGGTTAGCAGTTAAATTTTCCTTGTTGATGACTTGTTAAGGGCATTATTAGGTTTATTTGCAAAAAGTCACACATTAACATCAAACTTTTTCCTCCCTCTTCAAACATTGCCCTTAATTACTTAGTTCCTTTTCACCCCTCCTAGAGGGCGTACTCAGGGACGACTGTGTGCATGGGTTGAACAATCATGTCTATGCATAGCCTTGGTTGGCTCTACCATGCTTTGAAAATCAATGCAGTGAAAACCATTATGCTGTGCAAGAGTTGGGTCTTGAGTAATTAACTCAAGGGTTTTTTATGTCAAGGTTTTGTTTTGCTGTCTTCCAAAGAGCAGATCTTGTAGATATTAGGTTTTATGACATTACCTCTCTCTTGAAATCATAGTCGTCCTCAACTATGAGGTAGAAGAGATAAAGCCTTAGTCATTAGTCAATTTTACTTAGCGGGTAGATGATCCCTTTTTACCCTATGACATCTTTCCAAGATGTATGACTAATCCATTTGGTCCTTGGGAGACATAGCTTCCACAAGCATGTATTCTCTTTAGTCCATTTCATTCTCCCAAAGTATAGTGATAAATTCTACTTGGTGTTTGAGGGATGCCATCATCACAAACATGATTCTAAGCATGCATAATATTTAAATTTGTGCACAATTAAAAAGAGAACTAGTCTTATAAGACAAAAACATGGGTCATTTAAAAGAAATTTGTACATTTTCTTACTCTAATGTAGCATTGTAAGCATTGACAAGGTTCATACTATCCTTAAGCTATATTCCTTGCATCCATCTAGCATCTTCAAAAGGATAATTTAAGATATCGTCAAATAATCTTACCGTATTGTAGTACCTTGTCTTCATGCCAAAGGATAGCTTTGGGTTGTAGCACCTCTTCTTGGTCTTCAACTTTGGGTGGGTCTTCAATAATTGGTTCACTTGGTGGCTCTCCTTTGTAGGGCTTGAGTAAGCTCACATAAAAAGAATTGTGTATGAGCCAATGGTTGGGAAATTTGAGCTTGTAGGCTGTCTCATTGATAGGATTCAAAATTTGCAAAGGACCATAGTATCTTTTTGCTAACTTAGCATAATACTTTTGATGGCCTGTAGGATTTTTGCCCGTCCTTTGCCTTAATCGAGCCTTAGGGAACTTAAGTAAGACCCAATCATTTTCTTTGAACGTTAAGGCCCTTCTGTGCTTGTTTTTACTTTGTTGAGAGATGGATATAGCCTCCTTAATCTTTTGAAAAGATTCTTGTAGGTCACGGCTATAGTCATCGGCGAAGAAGATCTTCCCATGTACTTTGAGTAGCAAGGGACTTTTTGGTCTTCCCTCAATGAGCTCAAAAGGTGTCTTTCCCGTAGAAGTATGTACAATATTATTGTAAGCATACTCTACAAGTGGTAAGTACTTTTTCCATTGTGAGCGTTGATGTCTTTAGTAGATCGAGTATCGTAAGATTGGCTATCTCACTTTGGCCATCCGTTTGCGGGTGATAGGCCGAAGAGAAATTCAATCTTGTTCCTAGATTTTCAAAGAGACCTTTCCAAAAATTACTAGTCATTCTAGGATCTCTATTTGATACAATGGATGTGGGTAATCCATGGTGTTTGAAAATCTGTGATATGAAGAAAGTTGCCATTTGATGTGCCTTATTGAAATTTTTGACAGAAATAAAATGTTCTTTCTTGCTAAACCTGTCGACTATTGTCCATATTCCCGTATTCCCATGGATAGTCTTGGGTAATCCAAAGATGAAATCCATGGATATACTCTTCCATGGTGAATTTGGGATAGGCAATGACTGGAGTAATCGAGGTTTCTTCCCTCTATCATACTTGGTCTTTTGGCATACTACGCATTTTGAAACATAGTCTTGTATGTCCACTTTCATGGTAGGCCAATAGAAATACGTCTCTACTCCTCTAAGAGTAGGTTGAATACCTCTATGTCCCGCATAGGGAGGAGCATGGGATTCATACATTACTTTCTCACGAAGGGAATGTGTAACACATAGCCTATTGCCGTGGAGAAGATAACCATCCTGCAAGGTGATTGGTTCCTCTTTCTTTCCCAAAGCAAGGGATGAAATTATGTCTCTAAAGTCAAGAGCAGTAGCATACTCATCTAGCATAGAAGATAGATCATTGTGAGTATCTATAGACACCACATTAACTTTTGGTCATCATGAAAGTGCATCAGCCACTTGATTGTGCTTACCAGCAATGTGAGCAATATGGAAATTAAATTGCAAAAGAAAATTTGCCACCTCATTTGTTTGTTGGAAAGCTTGGTTTGCGTCATGAAATACTTGAGACTTTGGTTGTCGGTTCGTAGGATAAATGGAGTCCCCAATAGGTAGTGCTTGCATGTGTCTAGGGCATGTAGAACAACTAAAAGTGCTTTCTCATAAATGCCCAAGACTCGTTCATCCGTATTGAGCCTTCGGCTCTCATATGCTATGGCATGCCCTTCTTAAAGCAAAACTGTGCCAAGGCAATCACCACAGGCATCACATTGGATCTCGAATGGCTTGGAGAGATCGAGAAGCATGAGGACTGGTTGAGAGGTAAGCTTCTCCTTGAGCTTGTTAGAAGCATTTTGCTCCTTAGCAATCCATACATACTTAACGTTCTTCTTAGTTAAGTCATGTAGTGGTCTTGCTACTTGGGATAATTTTGCTATGAAGCGTCTATAGTATGCGGACATACCAATAAAGCTTCTTAGCTCATGTAGATTCCTTGGGTTAGGCCATGCTTTTATTACCTCTAACTTTGATGGATCCATATAGATACCATCTTGGGAGATAATATGACCTAATTATTGAATCTCTTGAAGGAAAAATTCACTTTTCTTTTGGTTGAGAAAAAGATTTTTTTCCCTCAATGCTTGAAAAATCACTTGGAGATGCTGCTTATGTTTCTCCAAAGAATTGGAGTAGATGATGATATCATCAAAGAACACTCCAGTGAATTTATGATAAGGTCTAAAAATTTTCTCCATTAGACAATTGAACGTAGTTGGTGCATTAGTCAATCCAAAAGGCATGACTAGGTATTCATAAAGACCAAATGTTGTGCGAAAGGCGGTCTTTAGGATATCTTTATCCACTATCCTTATTTGATAATAGCCACTTTTAAGGTGAGTCCTACTAAAGTAGTAGAGCCTTGTAGCTTATCAAACAGATGTTCTATCGAAGGCACGAGAAATCTGTTTTTGATAGTGATATGGTTTAGTGCTCGATAGTCCATACACATATGGTATGTACCATCTTTCTTTTGCACTAAAAGGATTGGAGAACAAAAGGGAGAGGAACTAGGCCTTACCATCCCTTTGTCTACCAATTCCTTTACTTGCCTCATGATCTCCTTTTATTGAGTTTGTGAGGCTCAATAAGGAGGCTTGCTAGGCGGTGAGCTTCTTGGAAGGAGCCTAATGCGATGGTCATCATCCACTTGTTTTGGAGGTAAGTCCATAGAAATATCATCGATGAACACATCTTGGAATCCTTTTAGAAAATTAGACAAGTCTAACTCTTCTTGATTCCGACCATTTACATTTGATGAAACATTAGGATCTTTAAGAGACTCTTTGAAAACAATCATGTACGCAGAAACTGAGCTCTTCATCGACTTATGAAAAGCAAGAGGATTTACAAGTGGAATAGTGCAACCACGCTCACTAGAACATATATACATGTTCTTTCCCCTGTAGGTGAAGTAGATTCTTCTTTCAGGAAACTTCATATTGGCAACCATGCGATCAAACCATGGCATCCCTAGGATAGCATCCTCATGTTGGAAAGGAGAGATAAAGAAGTCTTCTTTGTCGACATAGCTTTGGACTTGAAGCCTCAAATTCCCAATCAAGGGAGTAACGAAGGCTTGCTATCCCTTGAAAGCTGCATCAACCGTTACCATATCTCCCATTTCAAAAGCTTGAATTTCCAACTTGGTGGCCAACTCCGTTGATGTGAAATTGTGAGTAGAGTCAGGGTCAAACAAGATGAAGGCATCATGCTCTCTTACCTGTCCCCAAGCATAGGAAAGTGATGATGTTTTGAAAAGAGCATCCTATTTTGGAGCTTCGATGGTGGATCCCCTAGGAGTCTCATTACAAGTAGTCTTTTTGGGGCAAGAACGATAGCCATGTCCTTACTCCCCACACCTGAAACACTTATGGTCCTTGCGAAAAGCTTGAAGCTCTCTAGGAGAGAGTTTGTTTTTACCTTTGTAAACTCCCTTCTCCTTGGACCAATTGTTGTTGTTGTTGTTGGAAGTGCCTTGGGAAGAATTTTGAAAATTGGTTTTCCCCTTTGCAACATTTTTGTCTTTGTTTTCCATGTGCTTGACATTCCATCTAGCCCCTTGATGGAAATTGATGCATGAAGGAACCATGGTGTGATGGATTACTTAGTACCATGCAGTTGAGAGTTTGTTGGGAGAAGAGGGGGAGATCGACCGCTTAAACTATTCAACACAAGCTCCCAAGCATCACCATCAACCTGTTGACCTCTTCTTCAAATTTCCAAGCACACACACTCACACCTAGACTATGACACACACACACAATAAACATAGAATTGACATAGACATGCTTGTAAGAGAGTGTAAGATATGTGTAAGGGATGGAGATTAGATTAGAGAGTACAAAATAACCATAGCATAAGAGAGTAGAGAAGAGAATCTGCAAGAGAAAGGCCTAAATCTAGCCTCAAACTCCACGAAACCTCTCTAGTGGAGTTGGTATTTAATATATTATTTTTGAGTTTAAGGTGCCAAAAATTGAGGGCCCTCTTTTTACAACCACTTAATTTTTGTAAATGAGTGAAGCTCATTAGTTCTTGCATGACCCATAAGGGGAGTTCCCACTACAACTATTTACAAAGCCATACCGGCTTATTGAAATGATGTTCTAAGATACTGTGCAAATATAAAATGGCCAAGAGTAATTGTCGTCGCCTCTTCATCAACTCCGCGCATTCCACTCTACAAAATCATCAACTCAATTAGTAAAATAAATAGACAGCACATAATTAACCATTACGCCAGCTATCCCAATTGTAGCTAACCACTACAACAGGAGGGTGCCTAGTCTCGTAACATCCCTCCCACCAGGGATAGCAACTGTCCTCAGTTGCTCAATAGAGAAATCAACTGGACCGTGAGTGATAGAAAGTGTAGAGAAGGTCGGGGAAGTTGCGAAAAAACTTTTCAGGCATCCATTTGGCATCCTCTCTAGGGTGGCCCTTGAAAGTCAAAAGGTAACGGTTATAAACCATTCCAATGCGTGTAGTGGTGGTCTCATGATCAACTATTTTATCAGAGATGAGTTTCTCTTCTTGGTCTACAAGTGAAGGTGGGTCTTCATAAATGTGGTGTGTAGATAGGGGTCCTCGGAATGGGCATAAAAGACTAATGTGAAAGGCATTGTGAATGTGCCAATGTGCAGGTAGTTCTAAACGGAAAGAAACATCATTAATGACAACTAAAATTTTGAAAGGTTCATAAAAACGATGAGCAAGCTTAACAAACACATTGGTATCAACACTTTTGATCCTTCGTTTTTCGATGCAAAGTAAAACATGATCACCTTCTTTGAATTGGTGTGCCTTGCGGTGCTTGTTAGCATGCTTGGTGTAAAGTTCTTGTGAATGTTTAATGGCAGAATGCACACTTGCATAAATATCATGAAAGTCAGTAGTAGTGAAATCATCAACGGCAGGCACAACATTAGAAAGACGTGAAGCAGGAGTAGGAAGAGAGTGACCATATACAATTTCAAATGGAGACTTACCGGTGGCAGTGTGAGTGTTGTTTTTGTATGAAAATTGCAAAATATGTAGGTAATCATCCCATTTCTTAGGTTGAGAAGAAACATAAAACTTTAACAAGTCAATAATAGTGCGGTTGGTGACTTCGGTTTGACCATTAGGTTCAGGATGAAATGCAGAAGTGAAGTAAAGTGTAGTGCCAAGATTCTCAAACACAGTAGTCCAAAAAGCACTACAAAATTTTGAATCTCAATCAGAAATAATCACTTTAGGCAAACCATGATGTGGGAAAACAGTCTTAAGAAACAAAAGTGTAGCTTGATGTGCTGTGAGTGTTTTGTTACAAGGAATAAAATATGCTTGTTTAGAGAAACGGTCAATAATAGTCCATATCATGTCATGTTTGTGCATTGTAAGTGGGAAACGAGTAACAAAATCCATTGAAATATGTTTCCAAGGTCTTTCAGGAATGGGGAGACGGTGTAAAAGTCCCAATTTCTTACGTGTAGCTGCTTTGATTTTTTGACAAATCAAACAAGTTGAAACATACTGTTTAACATCCATTCTCATAGTAGGCCAATAGAAATCACGACATAAATTTTGAAAAGTTGTAGCAAATCCTCTGTGTCCAGCATAAGGTGGTTTGTGCAATTCTTCAATAATTAATGTACGAAAAGGTTTAGTCACACACAATTTTTGTTTGAAATAAAGGAAATTTTCTTGAATAGTGTATTCAAGGAATGTGTGTACAGGAATGTGTGTCAAATGAAGTTCTCGTAATGGTGGATAGATGATTAAGTGAGGGTCTTCTACTCAAAGCATCAGCTACAACTTTCCTCTTTACCAGGTTGGTATTGAATGTTGGGCTGAAAACTTTGAATAAAAGAGGCCCACTTAATATGTCTATCATCTATTAAGGGTTGAGAAAGTAAATATTTGATACTTTGTTGATCAGTTTTAATGATCAAATCGGTACCCATTACATAATGTTTCCAAATTTTCAATGCATGTACCACAACAGTCAACTCTTTATCATAAGTACTGAACTTTACTTCAGACGGTTTGAATTTACGACTTTCAAAATCAATTGGATGGTTATCTTGCATAAGGACTGCACCGATACCTTTTCCACTAGCATCAGTGACTACCACAAAGAATGGTCTTTCAAAATCAGGAAATTGCAATACAGGTGCATTAGTCAAAGCATGTTTAAGTGCATTAAATGAGCTTTCTTGCAAATCAGTCCATTCATAAGGCGTGTTTTTCTTCAACAGGAGAGTCAAATAATGTGATTTGTAAGCATAATTATGAACAAATTTCCTGTAATAGCTACAAAGACCGATAAAAGATCGTAGCTCATGCAAGTTTTTGGGTCTAGGCCATGATTGAATGGCTTCAATTTTCTTTGGATCGACATGTATTCCCTTACCCGATACAATGTGTCCCAAATATTCAATTTCAAATTGAAAAAATGAACTCTTTTCAGGATTCAAATACAAGTGCTTTTGTGCAAGCAGATCAAATACACGTGTTAAGTGTTGTTTATGCTCATCTTCAGATTTACTGAATACCAAAATGTCATCAAAAAATACAATCACAAAGTCTTGATGGTCAATGAAAATTCTATTCATCATGCGTGTGAAGATGGCTGGTGCATTTGTCAAACCAAATGGCATGACAAGGAAGTCATAGTATCCAGTTTGTGTTCTAAAAGAAGTTTTGTAGACATCATGTTCAAACATTTTAACTTGATGGTACCGTGATTTGAGGTCAATTTTGCTAAAGCTGTTTGCCCCTTTCATTCGTCTAATAGATCATCCACTCTAGGAATAGGAAACCTATTCTTAATGGTGATCTTGTTTAAAGCCCTGTAGTCGATACACATACGAAAGGTTCCATTTTTCTTCTTGACAAAAAGTACTGGAGCTCCGTATGGTGAACTACTAGGTCGGATTAGGCCTCGGTCAAGTAAATCCATGACTTGAGTTTGTATTTCCCTATGTGCGGTAGGATTTACACGATAAGGTGCTCTACAAGGACGTTCACTACCCGGTATAATGTCAATTTTGTGGTCTTCTGGGTGTGATGGTGGAATTCCAGGTGGTAGATCATGCATGAAACAATCTTTAAATTGTGAGAGAAATTTATCGTGTGTGGAGTTACGTGAAGTTTCAGTTTCAGCAGAAATTTGATTTACCAATACTAGATATGTTTTCCCCTGTTTTCGAATTGCTCGTTTGGCTTGAGTGTGAGAGAGAAGTGGAAATTTTTGATGTGCTAGTGTTGCTTGGATGGAGAAATTTTTATTATTATGAGTGAGACATTGTACGTGTTTTATAATTAATCAACGGGTCAAATTCATGACGAAATGGCATTCCCAAAATCATATAATGTACGTGCTTGTGTGAATTCACCAATGCAAACTTCAACAGTGACTTGAGTTTTACAATTAAAACGTTGATTATTAAAAACAGTTTTGACCCTGTGAGGTGATGAGATTTCAGAGAGTGATAGTTGCTGTGCCAATCGTGTGAAAATGAAATCATGGCTACTACCATCATCTAACAGAATGGTGACATTTTCACCCTTAACAGTGCCTTGCACTTTAAACAAAGTGTGAGGAGATATAGGAGTACCTGAGGATGGGTTGTCATCGTTATCATAATCAGGATCATATCACTCACCGTAGTTAGCTTCCACTTCATTTTCGTCTAGTGTAGCATCTTCGATGAGGTTAAGAGTAGCTCCGTTGGGGCGGTTGTTAGGTTTTTGACTTGAATTTCTATTGACTCCATTGGATTGGCCATTGGATTGACCATTGCCCTTAGCATGACCATTTGGGCACTTATCTGCATAGTGACCATATTGAAATCATTTAAAACACTTCACTTTTTGTTACCATTAGAATTTGGAGGAGAACTTTGGTTGAAAGAATTTTGGTTTCCTCGTTGCTGGGTGTTGCTGTTGTTGTTGCTTGTATGAGGTTGAGCAGTTGTAGGAGAAATATCGACTCCACGTCTTTTGGCAAAAGTACGGCTTTGGTGTTTGTTTCTGTCAAAGTTAGTAGAGAAAGGAGGTCTCTTGTTGTGGTTAGTGTTAGCAGGTTGACCAGTGTGAGAGGAATGTCCACCTTTCTTCTTTTTTGCGTTGGGAGCAAAATTAATAGCCTTTGACAGAGAATCTGGTTTGAACATATCTACCTCAACACTAATTTGTAGGGCCAAGCCTGATATGTACTTTCGCTTCAATTTCCTGCGACTAACATGTTCAATAGCTTGCAATTGAATTAGACAATTCCAAAAACGGTCAGTGTAACTCTGTACATCTTCATTTCTACCTTGTCGAATTAAATCCCACTGACGTCGTGCTTTAGCTTTGTACTGTGTGGGCAAAAATTGGGGTAAAAACACTTTTTTAAATGCTTTCCAGGTGCGTGATCTTCTTCCATGTTGTTTGGTGGCGTTCCACCACAATGCAGCGCTGCTAGTGAGATGATTTGATGCACATTTTACCATTTCACGCTCGGGAAAGTCTTCATCATGAAAATAGTCATCTAGTTGACTAACCCATGCTAGAACCGTGCTAACATCTTCAGTGCCATCAAAATCCTTGAAAGTGAAGGTTTTTCTGCTAATTTTGTTTTTCTTGGGTGCCGGTGCAGATTCGGTGCGTGCAGAATGCAATAATTTATCTTCAAGTTCTTGCCTTGACATGCGTTCATATGTGAGTGACTGTTGCAGATTTTGAAGTTGTTCCGCAATCGTGGGTGCCTGAGGAAGGTGTGCCATGATTGCTGGTTTTTAATTTTTTTATTTTTTTTATATATATTTTAATAAATGTTTAAGTGGTAATGCTTAAAAGTCTATTTGGTGATATTCACGGATGCAATATGCGGAATAAAGAGTAACAGAAATGTAATGTACTTAGTTGAGAAATAGCGGTGGCGTCCAGTCCAGAATGGCGATGCGCTAGGAAATTACCAAAGAAGTGGACGGTCCGACGGTGCGTCACCGAGCCAGTTGAATTTTGTAGTGTCCGGTCTCCCTTATCCTCCCAAAAGAAGCCAACAATGTCAGTTATAGAAGAGGAATCCGCAGGTTATTCAAGTTAATTGAGATAGTCATTGTAAGTTGGAGAAACTGTTGATTTTTGTTTCAAAAATATGTGGCAATTGTGGAAATCTCCCGTGCCAGTACTAATCCGTTGACTTGTAAGAGGGAGAAATTCGAGCTTCTTGGTCTTACCCTCGGTGGTTTTTGATACCTCTTGGAAAACGGTGACCGAATGGGGTAGACCCGATTCGGTTGGTAAGTGGAGGCAGAGGGTGTAGCTCACTTGGTAGGGGACTTGAGCAAAAGGGTGTGACTCGAAGTTAAGCAGGGTTTTTTTTATAAAAAAAAACAAGGTTGATTGTGGGCGGCTGGCCAAAGACTTAAGCCACCCAATACTTTAAGCCACACTTTTTGACAAAAGTGTGTACCCTTTATTGCATGGTGGCGTGCAGGCAGAATTGCCGACAGCGCGAGCAGGAGAAAGACTCAGAGTGCTGTGCAGTCTCACCTTCAGCCCGTGAGGAAGAACCGGCTATTGTCCAAGGGTCCTAGGCAACCATGTTGGCAGCATCTGCAAGCGTTTTTGTGCAGGTCGATATCCTGGCTTGGCGGCCCTTCCCACAATAGATTTGGAGTTGAATACACTACTAGGCAGCCCTTCCCACGGCAGGTGTGAGTCGGATATGGCAGAATTTCACTAAGTCCCTTAACACGGTAGTATCCAATGTCGGTTTGATGCTTGATTGCGTGTTCCGTTCTTCCTTCTCTACCTTCACGTCTTCGAATTCTAAATTTCTTGTCTTGACTTCCTCTCAACGCCTTCTAAAACTTCTCGACGTCAAGCCCGAATCACCATCTTGATTCAAATTGCTCTGTTTCCTCTTCGACCTGTGTTCTTTCTTGCTTCCACAATCCACAACTTTTAGGTATAAACTTGGGATTTAAAAATTTGGCATACCGTATCTTGATCGTCATGAAGCCGAATTGGAAACCCATTGCCGATTAGTTGCCAATTTACCACCAATCTACAACCAAGTAGAATTTCTTCTACAAATTTGATCAATTAAATTTTTGAATTTCCATGAATCCTCGAAGCTTTGAATTGCAAATTGGAGTTTGTCGATTCGAGGAATTCCTTCCTGAAAGGTAAATCTGTTGCCGATTAAATCGAACCTTGTTGCTCTGATACCACTGTTGGGAGAAGAGGGGGAGATCGGCCGCTTAAACTATTCAACACAAGCTCCCAAGCATCACCATCAACCTGTCCACCTCTTCTTCCAATTTCTAAGCACACACACTCACACCTAGACTATGACACACACACACACACACACACACACACACACACACACACACACACACACACACACACACACACACACACACACACACACACACAATAAACATAGAATTGACATAGACATGCTTGTAAGAGAGTGTTAGAGATGTATAAGGGATGGGGACTAGATTAGAGAGTACACAACAAAATAACCATAGCATAAGAGAGTAGAGAAGAGAATCTGCAAGAGAAAGGCCTAAATCTAGCCCCAAACTCCACGGCACCTCTCTTGTGGAGTTGGTATTTAATATATTATTTTTGAGTTTAAAGTGCCAAAAATTGAGGCCCCTCTGTTTACAACCACTTCACTTTTGTAAATGAGTGAAGCTCATTAGTTCTTGCATGAGTTTTTGAGTTTAAAGTGCCAAAAATTGAGGCCCCTCTGTTTACAACCACTTCACTTTTGTAAATGAGTGAAGCTCATTAGTTCTTAATATATTATTTTTGAGTTTAAAGTGCCAAAAATTGAGGCCCCTCTGTTTACAACCACTTCACTTTTGTAAATGAGTGAAGCTCATTAGTTCTTGCATGACCCATAAGGGGAGTTCCCACTACAACTATTTACAGAGCCATAGTGGCTTATTGAAATGATGTTCTAAGATACTGTGCAAATATAAAATGGCCAAGAGTAATTGCCATCGCCTCTTCATCAACTCCCCACATTCCACTCTACAAAATCATCATCAACTCAATTAGTAAAATAAATAGATAGCACATAATTAACCATTACGCCAACTATCCCAATTGCAGCTAACCACTACAATAGGAGGGTGCCCAGTCTCGTAACAGAGTTGATGTATTTGGTCATCTCTTCAGGTAATCCCGTGCAAAATTGCTACCTTTGCTCGGCAAAGGCTATCTTTTGAAAGAAATAGCTGTGAGATGTAAATCCCAAAACTTGTCTACATACTTGTGGATAGACTCATGAGAGAGAAGCTTCAAGCTGCACCATTTGGTAAGAACTTTGTCCTTTGCATCGCTTGTAAGGAATGGCTGCATGATGGAAACTCATAGAGTTTTCCATTGGGGCTTCGCCATTGCCACAAAGGATAGCCCACCATTGACGAATTGATTTTTGAAAGTGCATAGCTACATGGTGTAGCTTGGAGGACTCCGTAAAGCCCTTGTCTCCAAAGGCCGCATCAAATTGCTGGATGAAGGCAAGCTGTTAAGTATGGGACCTAATTTACCGCTTGTAATTTTCTATGTTAAAAACACACATTTGTAAGGCCCCCATTATGAGGACAAGCCATCGTGTGTGAAGAAACATAACTCGTCGGAAATAAAAATCATCGCCGAAAACCAAAATATTATGGCCGGATGGCGGCCAAAAAGTGGTCGGAAAATGACCGGTCGGTTGGCCAGTTGGCCGGTGGCTGGTAGTCAATGGCCAGTGGCCGGTGGTTGGAAGTCACTTGCTAGTGGCCGGTGGCCAAATTCAATGGCTGGTGGCCAAATTCAAAAGCGGACTTGTCTTATCAAGGGCGGCCACACATGGGCGGATTGGAGGGTCCAATTTGGACTTATCTACACAAGGGCAGCTACACATGGCCAAATTCAATGGCCGGTGGCCGAATTCAAAAGCGGACTTGTCTTCTCAAGGGCTGCCACACATGGGCGGATTGGAGGGTCCGATTTGGACTTATCTACACAAGGACAGCTACACATGGCTGCCCTCTCTCATTTTGGCCTATAAAAGGAGGCCATTTCTACACACATTTCATAGTGTGAAGTTGATGCAACAAGGTGGGTGTGAGGTGGTGAGAGTGAAGCAAGGCGGGAGCTCCAAAAGGGTATAATCCCTTTGTAACCTACTTCTTGTTTTGAAGTACTAAAGCCATTGAGTGGCCGGTTTCCCGTGGACGTAGCCCACATTGGGTGAACCACGTATATCGTGTGTACACTCTCTCTCTCTCTCTCTCTCTCTACTCTATAAGCTCTTGTGTGTGTAAATTATCTCTCTCCGTTAAGTAATCTACTTAATTATCTAGTCAGTGATAGCCGTTTTTCGGCTCTCTGTAATTGCCATAGTGAGTTATCTCACCCTATCAAATCACTCAAACACTGTGGTTACCCTCACCCTTTCACTGTTTATAGGTGCATGTGAGTTAGGAGACTTTTCCCATATCTCCTTACTGAAATAAAAAACCCTCAATTAGCTAGTCATTGGGCTAGTTGAGCCAAAAAAATAAAAAATATAAAAAATATAAGTATATTATGGCCCATGCGTATGTAAATATTTCTTTGTATATAGGGCCTAAATAAAAGATTTTTTCATAATTATTTTGGTATTTATTTAAATATTTCTACCTAGGTGTGTGTTATTTATGCTCTGTACATTGCCTCACCATTACCACAATTTTTCTTACCATTTTTCATACTCTTTATTCCATATAGAAATATTTTCATGTAAGCTTCTTTTATATTTGGTGTAACTCCACCCCAACAAAAATCCAAAAAAACTAGTTTTATTTATGTGTATATTTTGTCACTATTGTGATTTTTCCCTTCCTACATCTATTTTGTTTTTTTTCTAAAAAATTAGAACACAAAAAATATTTATCTTTTTATGGTAGCCTCATAATGAGAGAGATTTCTTTTGACCCCTTTATATTTTTTCCACTTATATTATTTATATTTGACATGTGCATATTAAGGGGAGAGGTTCCAATAGAAGGTCTTAGACCCAAAGGTAAGTCACAAGCATCAACATCGAGGGAGCTTCCTGAGGTAACGGCGGAAGTAATTGAGAAGTTAAACGAATCTTTAAGCAGCCTCTCAATTCACCTTGCACAAGCTGTAGGTCCAAAGGGACAAGCAAAGAAGTCTGAAGAGCGAGATCCATGACCTAGGAGAGTCTTGCAATGTTGGAATTGCGGAGAGTCTTGACATGAGATGTATAATTGTCCTTGGCCCCGTGGGGAGCCAGGGAGACCTAGCTTGAATTACCCAGTGATGAATGCAGGTGAAGGAACTGGTCAACAACCAAGGCTTCTACAAAGACCAAATGGACCAAGACCACCTCCACAAGGGGTAGAAGGAGTTCCACCTTTGCCAGATCCAAATGTGCATGTGGTAGAGGTGACAAACTGAAATGAGGTTGACATGGAAGCAAATGGCATTAAGCGTGGCCGAGGAAAAGGTAAAGAGAAAGAGGGTGTCCCATCACAGAGTGACCATGGACAAGGCAAGAAGGCAAAGGAGACCAAGGAAGCTAAGAGGACTCGACGTCGTATCAATCTCCAAGACTTCCCTCTTGGACATGGTATGGCTCCATACAACCTGTTGGAAGACATGCGAGGTAAGGGTCCTGATATCTCATGGCCCCAGTTTCTTGCATTATGCCCACAAGTTAGGAGGGATTTAACAAAGGCAGTTAGCACTAGGAGAAAGGTAAAAGAGAGTTTTCCTGTTGTAAAAATTGCACATGCTGAAATGAACGAGAATATTACACCTGTGCTAGATTGTTACATAAAAGGAAGATTGGTTAGGAAAGGTCTAGTGGATGGGGGTGCATAAATTTGCATCATGACAGAAGGGCTCATGCAAAGACTAGGCATGCACATCCATGAGACACCTGAAATCAAAGTGAAAATGGCAAACAATAGCAAGGCTAGGTGCGTAGGCATTTGTAAAAATGTTTTTGTGGAGGCCTTTGGCATTAAGAAGGCAGTGGATTTCTATGTCATGTCTACCAAGGGAAATGGTTACCTATTTATCCTAGGAAGACCATGGCTAATGAAAATACGAGCTTTGCAGGATTGGGAGAGTGGAAAGCTAATTTGCAGGAATGACAATCACAAGAAGGTTGTCTTTGACATGAAGGAGCAACGCCAAGAGGAGCTCCATGAAGAATCATCTCGAAGTGAGGCGGAAGAAGATTGGACTGAAAACACTTCAGAAGAAGAAAGTAGCGGCAGCATTACTGAAGAGGAGTCCTCCATTGAAGTCATGGGGGTAAGGTTTAAGCCAAACAACCAGGAGACCTCTTCTCGAGGTTTGGAAGAGGTAGGTTCCCAAGAGAACCAAAAGGTGGAAGATGAAGGAATGTTAGAAGGTATGTTGTCTACAACACTTACAAAGGATGAAAGAGAGGAGTTCAAATGTGTGCTAAGGAAATTTCCGAGGCTTTTTGCTAAAGACTACACCGATGTGCGTGGAGTAGATGTTGTTCAACACAAGATTGAGTTGAAGCCAGAGGCCACACCTAAGGCTCAAAAGCTACGAAGGCTAGGAGTCATTAAGGAGCAGGCTCTACTCAAGGAGATAAGAAAGCTTCTAGCAGCAGGTTTCATTTATCCAGTGGAGAATTCAGAGTGGGTATCTCCCGTTGTTTTCACTCCTAAGAAAAATGGCAAGTGGAGGGTGTGTGTGGATTATCGTCCACTTAATGAGGCAACAAAAAGAGATCACTTTCCCCTCCCATTTCAGGATGAGATACTAAATGAAGTAGCTGGTCATGAGAAGTACACTGTGTGTGATGGCTACTCGGGTTACTTTCAAATAGGTATCGCATTGGAGGATCAATTGAAAACAACCTTTATCACTCCTTGGGGTTGTTATGCTTTTAGAGTCATGCCATTTGGCCTGACAAATGCTCCTGCAACTTTCCAACGCTTCATGAACATGGTGTTTCAAGCATTCTTTGGAAAGTCCATTAGGGTTTTTATTGATGATTTTTGCATTTATAGCTCAAAATCATTGCATCTACAAAGGGTAGAAGAAGGTTTAAAGAAGCTCTATGACATGGGAGGTCAACTCAACCCCGACAAGTGTCACATAGTTGAGGATGAAGTGATCTTGCTTGGTCACAAGGTTTCCTATAAAGGCATTGAGGTGGATCCTTCAAAGGCAAAGGCTCTTATTGAGCTACCATCACCCAAGAATCTCAAAGAGGTCATATCATTCATTCAAAAAGTGAAGTATATGTCACGCTTTATTCACTTAGCTTTGGAGTTGCTTCATCCTTTGCAAAAGTTGACACAACAAGTAGAATTTGCATGGTCTGATGAGCTTGAAGAGTACTTTTGTAACATTAAAGTCATTTTGTCAGAGCTACCAACACTCATGCCTCCATGTTGGGAGTACACATTCTTTGTTAGCTCTAGTGTTGGGAAGGAAACAATTGGTGCAGTTTTATTACAACAAGATCCCCACAGTACCAGGATGCGACCCATCTACTTTTCTAGTAGGGTCATGAATGCTTTGGAGAGAGGCTACACGGAGGCGAACTCATGATGCTTTCTCTCATGTTTGCGATAAGGAAGTTTAGATCCTACTTGCTCCCAAAACCTTTTGTAATTCTCACCGCAGAGAATTTGTTCCCTTGGGTGTCATCTCAAATGAATCTTAGTACTAGGATCTCAAAGTGGATTATGGAGTTGCAAGAGTTTCAATACTCTTTCAAGGTAGAAGATAGTGTGCGTGCACAATTGGCAGGGATTCTCACTTATAGGGTGCATGAAAAGGAGATTAAGGTGCCTGAAGTAAAGACCCTACCATTACCACCACCAAAAAGTATTCCCAATGCTTTTACCTTGTTCTTTGATGGAGCTTTTCGACGAGCCACAGGGAAAGCAGGGGGAGGGCTAGTGTTGCTCAACCCAAGTGGAGAGGTGGTCATGAAAGAGAAGGTCAATCTACCAGGCTCAACTAGCAACAATGAAGCAGAATACGACACACTACTTCATGGTTTGAAGATGTGCATTGGCCAAGGGATAAAACGTCTCATGGTAAAGGGAGATGCACTTCTCATTGTTAAACAGATTTTAGGCATTTGGGCATGCAAGAATGAAAGCTTAAGGACAAAAGTTCATGCCATTCGTAGGATGTTTAATCAGCTTGAAGAAGTGCAACTATATCATATTCCGAGGAAACAAAATGAAGATGCCGATTTACTTGCACAACAAGCAGTTACATGTGTTGAGAGAGAAGTGCAGGTCATCATGGTGGCAGCAACCATCAAGCAACCGAGATACCAGGGATTGGAGTCATTGACTCCCATTATTAGCTACATTTTGGAGGGCGAGTTTCCACAAGACTTCACGAAGGCTCAGAAGAGGAGACTCATGAAGAAGGCAAGCGCATATCTCTTCCTAGAAGGCTCCCTCTATCAAAGAGGGAGGGATCAAGTATGCAGAAGAGTACCAACTGTTGAGGAAATTCCAGCCATTCTAAAAGGTTTGCATGAAGAAGCATGTGGTGGTCATTTTGCCCAAGAATTAACTGTGAAGAAGATTTTGCTTGCGGGGTATGTTTGGCCAAGTCTGCATGTGGATGTCCAACATTGGTGTAAAAGTTGTCACAATTGTCAGGTAAATGGGAATAGAAGATTGGTTTATGGTCCAAGGCAAATCGTGCTTGCAAATGGACCGTTTGAAAAGTGGGGCATTGATGCTATGGGTCCTCTGCTTAGGACAAAAAATGGTAAACTCTACATTCTAGTGGCTGTAGACTATATGACTAGGTGGGTGGAAGCACAAAGTGTGGCAAAGGTAAATGAGAAGACAGTGAGAAAATTTGTCTACACTCACATTTGTTGTAGATTTGGCACACCTTTGGAGATTGTTTCTGATAATGGTCCAGGGTTTAGAAAGGGATTGCTCACAGAAGTCTGTGAAGAACTTCACATTCTACATCGTCACAATACACCCTACTATCCCCAATCAAATGGTTTGGTAGAAAAAGCTAATGGTGTCATTACAGGCATCATTAGAAAGATGGTGAAAAACAAGACAAAGTTGTGGGATGACTTCTTGGATGGTGCCTTGTGGGCATATCGAACCACATATAGGGAAGCCACGGAGTTCACACCATTTCACTTGGTCTATGGTCAAGAGGCTTTGCAGCCTATCGAGCTCAACATTCCAACAATGCGACTTCATGGCAAAGGAGCACAAGATGATCAAGAGGTATGGATGGATCGACTGCTTACCTTAGCTGAGCTTGAGTGGAAAAGAGAAGCAGCATACGAGTGCTATAAGAGGAAAGCCACACAGACAAAGGAGAAGCTTGACAAGAAACTGAAGGACAAAGGCATCAATGAAGGAGATCTTGTGCTAAGGTATGACAATAGACTCGATAATCGTTTTGATGCCAAATTTGAAACAAGATGGCAAGGGCCATACATAGTCAAGAAGGCTTTCAATTCAAGTTACTATCAGCTTATGGACTTGAATGGTAAAGAGCACTCCAGGAAAGTAAACGGGTATCGCTTGAAGCACTATTTGAGTCGCCTTCTACCAAAGGATCTACCAAAGATCTGTCAAAAGGCCACTGTCTCATGTAAGTATTGTTACATGAAGCATGAGTGTAACTCCAACCAAAATTCTGAGGGGCCAAACAATGAAGATCTCGTCAAGGACTCTGAAGCACTCCTGGGGGAGGGCTAATGATAGCCGTTTTTCGGCTCTCTGTAATTTCCATAGTGAGTTATCTCACCCTATCAAATCACTCAAACACTGTGGTTACCCTCACCCTTTCACTGTATATAGGTGCGTGTGAGTTAGGAGACTTTTCCCATATCTCCTTACTGAAATAAAAAACCCTCAATTAGCTAGTCATTGGGCTAGTTGAGCCAAAAAAATAAAAAATATAAAAAATATAAGTATATTATGGCCCATGTGTATGTAAATATTTCTTTGTATATAGGGCCTAAATAAAAGATTTTTTCATAATTATTTTGGTATTTATTTAAATATTTCTACCTAGGTGTGTGTTATTTATGCTCTGTACATTGCCTCACCATTACCACAATTTTTCTTACCATTTTTCATACTCTTTATTCCATATAGAAATATTTTCATGTAAGCTTCTTTTATATTTGGTGTAACTCCACCCCAACAAAAATCCAAAAAAACTAGTTTTATTTATGTGTATATTTTTTCACTATTGTGATTTTTCCCTTCCTACATCTATTTTGTTTTTTTTCTAAAAAATTAGAACACCAAAAACATTTATCTTTTTATGGTAGCCTCATAATGAGAGAGATTTCTTTTGACCCCTTTATATTTTTTCCACTTATATTATTTATATTTGACATGTACATATTTTTTAGACCCCTCAATATTTGATTTTCTTAGTTCTACTATTCACTTATATCATGATCTCAACAATATCTTCAATTATAGACCTACCAAATAAGGTCAAGGGTAGGTGGCATGCATACATGCACTATGGAGGGCTCACTCTTGGAAGTATTCAAAAGAATCATCCAAAGAAGGACCCCACAAGGACCTTGTGCAGTGGAAAAAAACGATCGGTTTTGCTGAATTTTTAAATTTCACTTGCTCTCCGAATTTGAAAAGGTGATACAAACAAAAGTTGTAGCTCGTGGGCTGAACTTTTGCCTCAAATTTTTTCATATTTTTTTGAGCTACGAGCTGTGAGCTATGATTTTATTAGTGGACCCCAGTTTTCCCATGCTATGCAGCCACACTCTCTCTTCCACTTTATCATTTTCCTCTTTCACACACACTTCTCCACTCATCATCCCCACCTCTCTCACCACTCCTCTCTGCACCCTACTCACCTTTTCCTCAACCTTGAAGAATAAGAGAAACCATGGTGAACTCATACCTCCCACACACAATTCCATTCCAAAATTGACCACCTAGTCTCATTTTTCCTCCTCCAATTTACCCATATCTATCAAAAAAACCACAAAATTCAGCCTCTTCTCTTAAAAGACAGCATCATGGTGGTTGATTACTCAGCTTCAATTACCTTGTCTCTCAAGGAAGGTCAAGAGTGGAGAAAAAATGTACCGTCAAAGCTAGTGGACCGTCAACAAGCGTCAAAAGTGGCCCTACTCAAGACACTTGGAGCATCAACCTTGTAAGAAATCCACCTTTTCTTACCTCTTAAGAGTTTTTCTTCCTTATTTGTATCCTACATGGATACTCCCATTGTAAATATCCAATTCCATTTGTAAATTAATACTAACTCTACTAACACTAACCCACTATGAAAAGTCCTATCACCTCCATTTCTCTCCTCTCTCTTTCCCCACCAACTTCTTGATAATTCCAAGCAAAAGAAATTAGATAAATTGGTGAAAATCTAACCCAACCATGGTTAGAGGAGTAACCCTAGCCTTCAAAATTGCTATAAAAGGAGGGTGTAGCTAGCACAACAAGGGGGAGCCATAAGCAAGAGCACTATGCTATAGCTTGAGAAGCCAAGCTCAACCTCTCTAGAAGGAGCTCTTGAGTGGAAGCTCATTGTCTTATGCATGTGCATGTGTTGTAATAGGGGATTAGCAAGGGAACTCTATGCCATTGTAAGAGAGAGAGTGATCATTCAATTGAGAGTAGGAAATCTATCATTTCTCCTACTAGTGTAAGCCCAACATTTGCTGAATCAAGGAGGGTGGATTTGGACTAAGCTTGGATATTTTGTCTCCCTTCCAACGTGAAGTAATGGACAACAATGATGCGTAAGTGTCTTGGTGTTTTTTGTTAAGTTCTTGATAGCTTGTCTCTGGTGTTGTCATCAATCTAGCCATAAATCCCACATACTGTAAGAAGGCGACAGGGTGGAGAGGACTCCCCTGGCTTTAAGACAGTGATTGGGGTGGCTTTTCTTGTGATGTGTTGTGGTGAAATTTACGCAAGCTATGTTGAACAAATACTAATTTCACTTTGATTTGTCATGACAGATTTGTAAGAAGGTATTAATGCAACAAGCACCTCCTCCCCCTTTCTCTCTCTTTCTTAAATATATAGTTGTGTTTGCTTGATCATTGCCGATACGTTTCAAAGCAGCCCGAGCACTATCTCTCTCTCTCTCTCTCTCGTGTTTTAGTGTGTGAGAGTGTTCCATTGGTGTTAGGGTTAGTGTAAATTCCTTGCTTGTTTGTGGGTTGCTCTAACGATTCTCCTCTTTTGCGTCCTAGTTCGCTCTTTAACTAGGTGGTGCCCCTTGTGTAGTTGGGATTTGGCTGTGGGTTTGTTGTTTTGGTTTGTGTTGTGTTGTGCCCCAGCCCCATTGAGCAGCACGGGAGCCTTGAAGGGTGTCTAGAGGTTTCTCTTCTTGTTGCCCGCCCCGGACCGCCTCATTAGCTACGTCATATTTCCTAACAACTGGTATCAAAGCAAGATTTGCTTGTAGCTAAAGCATCTCAAGGAAAAGATTCCTTGAATTGAGTGGGAGTTATGGCAGAGGAAGGGAAGCTCAAGATTGAGAAGTTCAACGGCAAAAACTACCAACATTGGAAGATGCAGATTGAAGACTATCTCTACCAGAAGGACCTCTATTTGCCACTAGGCGGTCTTGCAAAGAAGCCCACAACAATAGCAGATGAAGCATGGATTGTCCTTGATCGAAAGGCACTGGGAACAATCTGGTTAAGCTTGGCGTCAACCGTGGCCTTCAATTTTTTGGAGATGAAGACCACGGAGGAATTGATGAAGTCACTTGACGACTTCTATAAGAAACCATCGGCATCCAATAAGGTATTTCTTATGGAGCGCTTGTTCAATCTAAAGATGGAAGAGAATGGTTCAATTGCAGAACACTTAAATGACTTTAACACAAACATAAGTCATCTTCGATTGGTGAAAATCAATTTTGATGATGAAGTGCGAGCTATCCTTATACAATCATCTCTACCGGATAGTTGGGACAGCCTTGTGATGGCTATAAGTAATCCTATTTCTGGCACAAATACTCTTAAGTTTGATGATGTTGTGGGTATTCTCCTATGTGAGGAAATCCAAAGGAGAAGCACAGGAGAATCATCAAGTGCTGCACTGTTAGTGGAAACAAGAGGAAGGCGTAAGGAGAGGTTCAAAAACCAAAAGGGTCGTGATCACTGAAGACGGAGCAAGTCACACACAAAGTCAGTTCTTGAATGTTGGAACTACGACAAGAAGGGCCACGTCAAGAAGGATTGCTGGTCTAAGAAGAAGAAGGATAGTGAGTCTCAAGACAACAAGCCAACATCAGAGGCCAATGTGGCAGGTAAAGTAGAGAAAGATGCTCTAATTCTCTCATTAGACAATGTGTCTAATTCCAGGATAGTAGATTCCAGAGCTTTATTCCATGCGACACCACACAAGCAACATTTCCAAGATTACACCAAAGTTAATTTTGGGTATGTATACTTGGGAGATGATGAAGCTTGTGAGATTGTCAGCAAAGGTGCAGTTTTTGTCAAAACTGCTAACGGAAATGAATGGAAGCTTAAAGATGTTAGGCCTCTTCCTTCTCTTCAAAAAATTTGATCTCTACAGGACAATTGGATGATTAAGGTCACAACATTGCATTCAAAAACAAACGGTGGAAGATCTCAAAGGGATCTTTGGTGGTTGCCAAGGGAGAAAATCTAGGTACACTTTACTTGTGTACTAGCAGCACGCAACCTTCAACTTGTGCAGCAACTACAGAAGTTGATAGTGCGGTGTGGCATTACCGGCTTGGGAATATGAGTGCCAAAGGAATGCAAAACCTTCAAACGAAGAAGCTTCTGCCAAGTTTGAAAGAAGTGGACTTAGAGTTCTGTGAAGATTGTGTTTATGGTAAACAAAAGAGGAGAAATTTCAAAAATCAGGAAATGAAAGAATATATAAAAAACTTGAGTTGGTTCATTGTGATGTTTGGGGTCCTGCAAGTACACCATTACTTGGTGGCTCATTGTACTATGTAACATTCATAGATAATGTAACTAGAAAAACATGGGTTTATGTCCTGAAGAATAAATCCGATGTATTTTCCATATTTCAAAGGTGGAAAGCCTTTGTGGAGAATGAAACAAGTACCAAGGTTAAATGCCTCAGATCCGACAATGGAGGCGAATATTGCACCCAAGCTTTTGAAAGCTTTTGTGCTAGCAATGGCATTTCGAGGCAAAGGACAACCCCAATGACACCTCAAAATGGGATTTCGGAAAGTATGAACAATACAATCATGGAGCTAGGACGAAGCATGCGGCTACATGTAGGCCTATCGCTTGAGCTTTGGGCGGAAGCTGTAAGTATGTCTGTGTACTTAAATAACCAATCACCCTCAACGGCATTGGATGGGGGAGTTCCAGAAGAGGCATGACAGGTAAACCAGTGGATTATGCATTTCTCAAAGTGTTTGGGTTTGAGGCTTTCATGCACATAGATAGAAGCCTAAGATCAAAGCTAGATGCAAAGTCCAAAAAGTGTTTCTTCATTGGCTATGGAGAAGGTGACTTTGGGTATCGCCTATGGAATCCTGAAGATGGTAAAATCTTAAGGAGTAGGGATGTAATTTTTAACGAACAAAATATGTACAAAGATTACTTGGAAAGAAAACAAACAAAAGAAACAGGTGATGAGTACATGGAGCTTGAGGACGGTGAAGACTCAAGGACTGCAAACAGTGACAATGTGCAAGAACGTCAACCAAATGAGAAGCCTCAACCTATTCCCCGAAGATCTACAAGAGCAAGTAGACCTCTAGAAAGGTTTGTTCCTTCCTTCAACCATCTCTTGATCTCAGATTCTGGAGAGCCAAAATCATATGAAGAAGCTATGCAACACGAATCCAAAGAAGAATGGATGAAGAGCATGCAAGTGGAGATGGACTCAGTACATTGCAACCAAACATGGGAGTTGGTTGAGTTGCCTAAAGGTAAGCGGGCACTTCAAAACAAATGGGTGTACAAGCTGAAGGAAGAAAAAGGTGGGAAGAAAAGGTACAAGTCTAGGCTTGTGGTAAAAGGTTTTCTCAAAAGAAAGGTATTGACTTCAATGAAATATTTTCTCCTGTTGTAAAAATGAACTCAATTAGGCTTGGTTTACCCCTTGTGTCTGCTCAAGATCTAAATCTTGAGCAAATGGATGTAAATACGGCATTCCCTCACAGTAACTTAGAGGAGGAAATTTACATGCTTCAACCGAAGGGGTATGAAGTAAAAGGTAAGGAGAAAATGGTTTTCAGATTAAAGAAAAGCTTGTATGGTTTAAAGCAAGCATCAAGACAATGGTACTTGAAGTTCGATGGATGGATGTTAGATCATGGATTCAAAAGATGCAACTCAGATCATTGTGTCTACACAAAGAATTTGGGAGATGGGAAGTTCATCATCCTAATGTTGTATGTTGATGACATGCTGATTCCAAGTGCTAACATGCAGGACATCAAAGATCTAAAAGAGGAGCTGTCTAAATCTTTTTCAATGAAAGAATTAGGTGTTGCAAAGAGGATACTTGGTATGAAGATATCAAGGGAAAGGATGAAGAAGACAATAAAGCTATCTCAAGAGGATTACATCAAGAAGGTACTAGAAAGGTTTGCAATGCAAAATGCAAAACCGGTTTCTACACCTTTGGCTGGTCACTTTAAACTAACCAAGGATATGTGTCCAAAGACACAAGAGGAGATAACCTATATGTCGAAAGTTCCATATGATGCAGCGGTAAGTTCTCTTATGTATGCTATGGTCTGGACAAGGCTAGACATTGCACATGCAGTGGGAGTTGTAAGTAGGTTCATGGACAACCCAGGTAAAGAGCACTGGAAAGCTATGAAGTGGATACTTAGGTATCTAAAAGAGACAAAAACAAATGCTTTGTATTTTGGAGGAACTGATATTTTTCTAGAAGGGTATGCTGATGCAGATATGGCAGGTAACAAAGATACTCAAAGGAGCATTACTGGCTATGTCTTCACGGTTAGAGGCACAGCAGTAAGTTGGGCTTCAAAGCTAAAGAAAGTGGTCTCACTTTCGACCACGAAAGAAGAGCATGTAGCAATGACGGAGGTAAGCAAAGAAATTTTGTGGCTTCATAGATCCTTAGAAGATATTGGATTCAAACAAAATAATTGTGTCTTGTACAGTGATTGACAAAGTGCTATCTATCTTGCAAAGAGCTTAGCCTTTCATTCAAGGACAAAGCACATTGAGGTGAGATATCACTACATTCGCACTCTTTTGGAAGAGGGACAACTAAAGCTAGGAAAGGTGCAGACAAGTGAAAATCCTGTAGACATGTTTACAAAGGTGGTCAACAAGGAGAAGTTGAGTTTTTGCTCATCTTCAATCGGCATTCAAGGATAAGAAGCCAGGATGGAAAGCAGTCACACAGGTTTGGTTTGGAGGTCAGTCTCCCAAGTGGGAGATTGTTAAGTATGGAGCCTGATTTACCCCTTGCAATTTTTTGTGTTAAAAATGCACATTTGTAAGGCCTCCATTATGAGGAGAAGCCATCGTGTGTGAAGAAAAATAACTCACCAAATAATAATTTTACTCGCCGATCGTCGGAATATTCCTTTTCACCGAAATATTATGATTGGAGGACGGTCGAAAAGTGGTCAAAAAATGACCGGTCAATTGGTTGGTTGGCCGATTTGGCCGATGGTCGGAAGTCAATGGCTCGTGGCCGAATTCAAAAGCGGACTTTTCTTCTCAAGGGAGGCCACACATGGGCGGATTGGAGGGTTGGATTTGGACTTATCTACACAAGGGCAGCTACACATGGCTGCCTCTCATGAGAGAGGAAAGCCCTTTTGGCCTATAAAAAGAGGCCATTTCTACACACATTTCATAGTGTGAAGTTGATGCAACAAGGTGGGTGTGAGGTGGTGAGAGTGAAGCAAGGCGGGAGCTCCAAAAGGGTATAATCCCTTTGTAACCTACTTCTTGTTTTGAAGTACTAAAGCCATTGAGTGGCTGCTTTCCCGTGGACGTAGCCCAAATTGGGTGAACCACGTATATCGTGTGTACTCTCTCTCTCTCTCTCTCTCTACTCTATAAGCTCTTGTGTGTGTAAATTATCTCTTTCCATTAAGGAATCTACTCAATTATCTACTTAGCTACGTCATATTTCCTAACACCAACACTTTGTTGGTAGCACCAAAGGTGCCATCATAGGTGAGAAAAGAGATACTCTTTCCTCCCTCCTTGAACTTCTTTTAGCTTTTGTGACCTTCGCCATGCAGGGATTGATTTGCGATGTCCTCCCCTCTTGTATTCTCTAGGAGAATAGCCATAGCTTTTATCGGAAGAGGAGGAAGGCGAGAAGAAGGAGAAGAGGGTGATCTCTTCCTAGCCCTTTCCTTCCTTTGTTTTCTCTTTCCCTTTTGGAGACGAGGAGAAGGACTATGTGTTGATCTTTTCCTCTTGGGAGGAGTGGGTGATCGTCTAGACCACTGTCTTCATGGGGCCACATATTTAGAGGAACTTAATGTTTCATTGCTTTCTTTCTCTTTGGTTTCCTCCTCTCGAATGGGAGAGCGTCTTCTTTTGGGGGTCTCTTCAAGAGGCCTCCTAAGCTCTCTCTCCTCTTCGAGAGGAAGGGAAATTCCAAAAGCACGAAGTTGTTGAGTAACTTTGGCTTGCAAAGCAGGGTTGCCCATAGCTTGCTGCAACCTAGTGACGAGATAATTCACAAACATGGAAGCATCATCATTAGCACCTTCATGTGCAAAATCCAAGCTATCAATGTTCGTTCTACTCTCTTGATTATTGTCAACCATGCTAACAAAAATCATGTGTGTACTTAGTGTATGCTTTGGCAATTCAAAACCTTAGTTGCCACTCCTCTTAGCCTTTGAAAATTGGCTCTTAAGTATCTACACCCACGGCTCAAAGTGGTTAATTATAGAGAGTAGAGGAGTAGGTATAACATAGCAGAGTTTCCGAGGGCTAGCTCCTTTTGGACTTCTTATGGCTCAATAATGGCAAATCCGCAAGCAACTATAAAAAGACTCCATTATTAAGTCCAAAGCTCCCGAGGTGTGCACCATATCCCACATAGTGGGCTCAACAAAACCAATAAGAGATCCCAGTTCCACGTACCCTAATATAATTAACAACATCAACCATTTATAGGCTACTTAAGGACCTCTCCTCTTAAGCAAGAAAAGAGATTGGATTTGGACCCCCTCCTTGTAGGGATTGGATTTGACTTTTTGACACCTCAAGCCCCTCATGCATAGGCCCAATTCCCACCACAATTCTGGCCCTTAAGCACCTCAAGGAAGGAGAGATATCCACGTGTCACACTTTGCTTTTAGTTCAAAGAGAAACCTTAAGAAACACTAGTAAAATGGCACCGCCTTCAGCGGCGGCATGGCCCCTCTTACCCTCAAGCCTCGTGCAGAATAGACCGTACCGTTGCACGACGTATACCATGCTAACCCTTGTGGACGTATTGTACATTTAGAGAACGCAAGCACATGCATAGGTAGCACCATGCAGTGTGACATAGAGAACATCTGCAGAGACACACCCGCCTTTAATGTGTGCTACCAGGAGCACTTACAACTCTCTCTCAGCCATGGTGGTGAGAACCTTCGCCTCGTCAGGTTCGGCACTGCCCATCATCCATGCAGCAAGGCCGCTTCTCTCTCTCTCTCTCTCTCTCACACACACACACACACACACACACACACACACACACACACACACACACAACCCTTGTGGGCACAACCTCATAGAATACATGCAGACACGGGTGCAAGAAACATGGAGCAACAACATGAGAACATCTCGAGAGTTGACGGCATGGGTCACATAGAAGTACTCTCTCTCTCTCTCTCTCTCTCTCTCTCTCTCTCTCTCCCTCTCTCCGGGGTTAACCAAGAGCGCCACGTGTCATCGGGGGGGGGGGGGGGGATCCCTCTGCTTCAAGTGTAAAGTAATGCGTATGAAATTGGCTATGCATGGTAACTCTAGGTCTGAAACCAAGGTAACAATAGGTGATTTTACTTAACAGAGGTAATCTCAGTGCCTCCATGGAATCTGAGAACTTTGGAAGGCGTTTATAACCTACAAGAGCGTGCATGCACGTCTTGTGATTCCCATCTACACAGACACATGCTTGCATGCCCTTCCTCCCTTTATAGTGTTCGTGAAAAATCATTTTTCTAAACATACTTGATTCCTTTCCTTGAATTTGCCAACACGAAATTTTAGAAAATTAGGTTTATTTTGCAGGTTTTTACACTATGTTTCTCTATTTTTACGGTGAAATTTCTTCTTTTCCTCTTGACCTCAACCGACAATTTTGAAGTTGAAAATCGCACGATATTAAGTTGAGGCACAATTTTCCCAAACACTTTCCCTCTAGCTGCTACTTCAGGCAAGTGAACCCTAAGCAGATATTGAATCCAAGCTCACGTCCTTGATCACCCCCACTGAAGAAAAGAAATTGCGTATGGACCATGGTTGTGAAAATGAGTGGGAAATCGAAGCGCACTGGCTCATGTCTTATGAGGAAAGATTGAAGCAAGAGAGAGAAATGGAGCAAGCCCATATTGAGCTAGAGACAACGATCGTCGAGTCCGCCCTTGGGACTTGGAGAGTTGGGGACGGTTCATAGAGATCCACCCAGCCCATTGCGTTACTACTCCCTGTGCTCCATATAGTTAGCCCCAGCCTACCTTGCATGCATAGATCTTGATAGCATCCTCTCACTTCTTCACCTCAAAACACCTCCATCTCTGCACCGACATTACCTAGCTCTGCGTCGGCTACTCACAACTGCTCCTATGGTGTTGCTTCTCTCTCTCGCACGCGCATCAGGCGACCTTCATAATTGAAGTGCTTTCACCCATACCTCTCTCTCTCTCTCTCTCTCTCTCTCTCTCTCTCTCTCTCGTCAGGGTTAACCAAGAGCGCCACGTGTCGTTGGGGGGGGGATCCCTCTACTTCAAGAGTAAAATAATGCCTATGAAATTGGCTACTCATGGTAACTTCGGGTCTGCAACCAAGGTAAAAATAGGTGTTTTTACTTAACAGAGGTAGTCTTAGTACCCCCATGGAATCTAAGAACTTTGAAAGGCGTTTATAACCTATAGGAGAGTGCATGCACGTCTTGTGATTCCCATCTACACAGACACACGCTTACAACCCTTCCTCCCTTTATAGTGTTCGTGAAAAATCATTTTTCCAAACATACTAAATTCCTTTCCTTGAATTTGCCAGCACGAAATTTTAGAAAATTAGGTTTATTTTGCAGGTTTTTACACTATGTTTCTCTATTTTTGGCGTGGAATTTCTTCTTTTCCTCTTGATCTCAACCGACAATTTTGAAATTGAAAATGGCACGATATTAAGCTGACACGTCCTTGATCACCCCCATTGAAGAAAAGAAATCGTGTATGGACCATGGTTGTGAAAATGAGTGGGAAATCGAAGCGCCTTGGCTCATGTCTTGTGCGTGAAGATTGAAGCAAGCGAGAGAAATGGACCAGGCCCATATTGAGCTAGAGACAGCGATATACAAGCTGTGGTTGAGTCCGCCCTCGAGACTTGGAGAGTCGGGGACGGTTCATAGATATCCACCCGGCCCATTGCGTTACTACTCCCTCTGCTCCATATAGTTAGCCCCAACCTACCTCGCCTGCATAGAGCCTGATAGCATCCTCTCACTTCTTCACCTCGAAACCCCTCCATCTCTGCACCAGCATTGCCCAGCTCTGCGTCGGCCACTCACAGTCGCTCCTATGGTGTTGCTTCCATGTCCCTTGCAGGCTATTTTTTTCAAGTTTTTACACTATTTGTATAAATTTTTTTATCTTCAGAGATTCAATCTTAAGACCACGGGTATTTTGGGAATCTTGGAAAATTTGAAGGGCAGTTTGGGAATTTATGACAAAATATTGGGGGTATTTTGGGAATTTTTGAAATTTGAGGGATATATTAGAGGGGTATTTTGGTAATTTCTCGAAAAATTAAAGGGCTGCTCTCTCTCTCTCTCTCTCTCTCTCTCTCTCTCTCTCTCTCTCTCTCTCTCTCTCTCTCTCTCTCTCTCTCAGGCGGACTCATTGAGCTTGTTTATAATAGCGAGAAAAGGAGCGAGTTTAGGAGCTTGGGCCCGCTGTGGCCCCGCAACCTCCGCAATCTAGGAGCTCAAGCACGTGCATCGTTCCTTAAAGTTGTAACTTAAGCAGGTCTGACAGGCTAACGGCCATCAACAATCTGGGAAGAACCGTCTCTCTCTCTCTCTCTCTCTCTCTCTCTCTCTCTCTCTCTCTCTCTCTCTCTCTCTCTCTCTCTCTCTCTACGCGAGCGCAGAGTTGCAGAGCATACACTCGGTTGGCCCTCGCTGTTTCCTGTGCAGGCTGCAGGGTGCATCAGATCATGCTAAGGTCGCCACGTGGTAGGGGGGAACCGGAATCCCTCCCCGTTTTATTATAGTATAGATAACTTCCCAGTAGTAAGAGTTAATAAGAGTCCATTATTTTCTTGCACGAATTATCAAGATACCCCTCTAATTTGTGGAAATTTCCCGCATGTTCCACAATTTTGCAAGCAGGTCAAATTAGGGAGAATCTCTTGAGATACTCCATTTGGACACATGTACCAAAGAGAGAGAGAGAGAGAGAGAGAGAGAGAGAGAGAGAGAGAGAGAGAGAGAGAGAGAGAGAGAGAGAGAGAGAGAGAGAGACGTACTGCTGGACGTTGCCGTCGACAAGCAGCAGAGAAAGCGGGATACACACAAAGAGAGAGAGATGGGATCTGTCAGCACGAAGGCCGATGGGAAGGAGATATTTTTTCATCACCTTTGAAGGCAGGTGCATTCTGTGCATGTTTTTGCCAAAATGAAGAGGAGCAGATCATGGGTGCGAATCATTGACAGAGCTGGTCCTCGCTATCTCTCTCGGATGTGCAAACGGGAAGGGATAGAGGGCACGAATGCGTCCGCATTGCAGCATGGTGTTGAAGCGAGAGTGGGGAGAAGGGTCCGAGATTGTAGGGTGAACGCGACAAAAATAGGCAGAGCTATAAGAGGATGCAAAGGCGAGAGACCTGGTGAATTAGGGGATGTGGAGGTGGCTGAACTGGAAGGGGCAAGCAACGAGAGGGGTCGTGGCCTGCACTCTGCTCCGCGTCCGCAAATAAGGGAAAAGAAGGGTGTGTGTGTGTGTGTGAAGGGAGCAACCGGCATCCTTTGAGAATCCATGGTGATCATAGAGCAAGCACAAGGGGACGACGAGTCTGTGACATGGAAAGTGGATTTTGCTTTGGAGTTCATGATTCCATACGAATCATGCATGGAAATTAATTAATGAAACTACTAATAGACCCATGTATGCATGATTCCATACCCAAAATACCCTTTAAATTTTAAAATTCCCGAAAATATCCTTGTATCTATTTTGGTTGGATTGTTCAAGATTTTTAATCTTTATTCTTTTGTGACAATTAAGATGCGTTTTTGAGTGCTTAACATTTACTGTGTCACAAATTATCTCAAAACAAAAAGGCAAGTCATGGCTAAAAATAATGACGCAATTCATCTCTAAAGCCTACCAACCAAAAGTAAATTCTATCTTGTACCTACCGATAGAGGAATCGACGATCAGCCTTCTTATGGAAAGTTATAAGTTTTTTTAATCTCTCAAGATGTTTAATCTCATAACCACTCCGTTGCGAGCAGCTTGCGTCTCTTGTCCATGCCACCTTTGCTATAGGTTGAGAGAGAGAGAGAGAGAGAAAAGACCTTGCATAGGCCACCACCATTGCTGTCGTTTGATCTAGTGCGAGAGTTTGTAAAAATATTTTTTTTTGAGCACTAATGAGTACTCAGGAGTCAACGCGCGAGGCTTTAGCAATACCTAGGCCTGTCCGGGACTGTGTGAGGGAAGGTAGGCCGCAGGATTTGATTTGATTTGACTTGCGATTTGACCTGCAGTTTTTCCCTCCTCCACTTCTCTCTCTCTCTCTCTCTCTCTCTCTCTCTCTCTCTCTCTCTCACGAGTCGCATTGTTCCTGTGTCGTGTTAGCCGAGTTGTAGGAAACACCCTCACTATCTCGCCGTCCATGTGCGTGGAGTGGCCGGATCAAGCACATTGTGCCATGTGGCGGGGGAGGGGCCGGAATCCCTTCCCCCATTATCCTTAGTATAGATTTTATTTGAAATGCAAAAGTGAAGGGCAAGTACAAAAATAGTAGAAAATGAAAAAACTTAAAAGTCTTGCCAATGCAAAGTAAAAACAAGTGAAAGAGTCACGATGGCTTTCTAAAACAATAAGAAAATGATAAAATTATTAGGTTAAAAAAGTGCCTCTAATTTTGCAAGCATGTCAAATTATAGGGTATCTCATGGGATACCGCTGAAAAATTGAAGCAAAAGGAGATTGAAAGTGACATGTAGAGAGAGAGAGAGAGAGAGAGAGAGAGAGGGAGGCCACATGTGAGTAAGTGCTTGCAAGGGAGCGATTTTTTTTGTGCGTAGCTTGAGGAAAGAACATTGCGAGGTCGCTGTAGGTGTGTCGACGCGAGATTTTTTGCGGGCGGATAGAATCGCGATGCAAGGAAGGGTAGGTGTGGGGTTTTTTGCATAAGCACAGTCAAAGCGCAGGAGCAGGAAGACGCAAACGGCAAGATGAGTTTATGTTTGAGTTGCGTATTTTTGTGTTCTATTCCTTGGCAAAGACGTAGACGGCAACCTCTGTGTTTGTGTTTGTGTCCCGAGTGCCATGACAAAGGGTAGGAGCACGAGAGACCTGGATATGGCACAGGGCGGAGAGTATGTGTAACATTTAATGGCCTAAAAACTTGTGTGTAGCGGAAATTAGCATGAACATAGTGGGCATTTCATTAGAATAGATTCCTAATGAGAATTACAAGAGTGCTTGGGTGGAGAGAGAGCAACAAAAAGCATAACACCTCGTTAGATAGCATGAACAATACTTTCAAAAGAGAGAAATTAAGCTATTGACAACAGTTGAGGACCGGATTTGCATGGAGCCGGTCCCCCCTCCAAAAGGCTTTGTATTATGGTTTCTCCCATCAAGAGAGACATTGTACAATACAATTCTTTGTGTTCTTTCAAGACTAGCTAGTGCAATGAAGATGAAAGCTTCATGCACTAAGCAAAACACTTAGCAAACACAACATCAATTATCCCCGGTCTCAGACCCAAGACCTCACACACCTTCAAAGATGGTGAGAGCTAGCAGGGTATGAGAGTAGATTGAGAGGAAGAAGGAGTATCTTACGAGAAATATGTACATCTCCTCACATAATCACTCATATTAGCATAGCTTAGCTTAGTAATTAGCTTGGTAGAGGAGATGAGCATGCATTGGAGCTTGGCTCTTGGTTGGATTTGCATCCACATGCCAAGAGTGTGTCGATGTAGGCTTCTATTTCACAAGCTTGGAGTAGGTGATGAGCTCTCCATTAAAGCTTGGGAAGAGATAGTCTTTTTCTTGCTTCTCACATAGACTGTTTAAGAGTGTGTGCATGATAATGCCTTGCAAAAATCAGCCCCCTCTCTCCTTTGGGCGACCCCTCTTGCTATTTGCTCTTGCTATCCTCCCATTGGACCTCCCTGGGACTAGCCAATAACAATTAAGCAGCATAAGTGATAGCCTTCTGACATGCATTGGACCATTGGACCAGTAAGTGATAACCATTGGACCTCCCTGGGACTAGCCAATAATTCAACTAAACTCTCATTGGACCCCTTTGCCTCCTGGCCAATAGAAATCAGGCAAGCCATTGGGCTGTTGAATGCTCATTGGATCCCTTGGGAGACTGTCCAATAGTCTTCTAGAGGACTTAATTCTCATTGGTTCTTTTATTAAGTATTTTGAAATTAATTAAACTAGATTTACTCTAGCCTAATTCTCATTGGTCCACCTCCAAGGCCATCCAATAGGAATTGGGTACACCTTGTGGGCATCTGGCCTAGGGAGTTGACATGTGTCCCTCATTCCCTTTGTGTAAAGGGAGCTTGTGTGTGTGTGTGTGGCTTTCTCTCTCATCCCCTACATGCAAGGCTCGCCCCCTCCTAAGTAGGGATTGTAAAGACTTTTTTGAATACTCACAAAGCATCCAATTCCTCTATGGTTGACCTTTGGACACAACCTTTGAATTTTGGAACCTTAGCGTTTTGGAAGTCTTAATGGGCTAAACCTTAGGGTCTTTTTAGCCCATTGTTGCACATGGCTCTTTTGTAGATGCCCCCCCCCCCCCTTTGGATCCCTATTTTCCCTCCTTTGGATCCCTACTGTGGCCGGTTTGCTAGCTTAACCAATATTCTAGCTTTTTCTCCCCTGGCACTTCAATGATGAGTTTAACATGAGAAAATCATTTAGGAGAATTAGATATTGATTATTATGACAGTATGCATGTGTGCCCTGTAAGAATGAAGGCGAGCAAGGCGAGTGCAGCTAGCGAGAGGTGTGAGGATGGAGGGAGTACGTGGGAATGGAGGAGAGTGAACTTTCACTTCTGAGAATGAGAAGATGGAATCTTCACGCTTAATTAATTAATGAATTGCATTTGAACCCAGTATGTAGTATAGAGTTTAACTAGAATCAGTGTTCGAGAAAGGATTTCCTCAACTTAGCCTTGAGCAGCTGAAAATTGAGACTAGCCAATTGCAAAACATGGTAAAGGGAAGAAAAATCGGTGCAATATGTCACAAAATAGTTCAAAAATCTTGTAAATTTCAAAATTTCTACTAGTATTTCCGGTTTGCTTCTTTACAAGGAGAACACTCAACCGACGACCGCTAAATAAAGGAGACGTTTCGGAACACTAATTGGAATCAAGCTATAGCCATGTGAGGTTGTGAAATGAAAAGTGAAATAAAAAGAGCTATAATATATATGTATATATATATATATATATATATATATGTGTGTGTGTGTGTGTGTGTGTGTGTGTGTGTGTGTGGGGGGAGAGTTTACTAGAATTAGGAGAGATGAAGCTTCACTTTAGAATTCTAAAACAATAGAATACAAGAAAAGTATATAGATATTAGTGTGTGTATAGAATCTACTAAATTATGCAAAGTGAAGCTTCACTTTAACATTTTAAAACAAAAGAATGCAAGAAAAGGAAAAACATGTCACGATGTGAAATGAAAGGTCACATAAAAAGACCCATTTAATAATTTAAAACCAAAATAATATTTAAGGTAAGTCTTTTTTTTGCAATACTCACAATTATGAGTGGATAATATTAAGAACATAAAAAATATACACCAACCTTGAGCTCACACCGAGCCTTGAGGGTCATAGGATTACAAATTTTTTGCTTGATATAGAGACCACAACTACTCCTAGGCTTTACTTATTACAAGATGTCATGTATTGTTCTAAACGAGTCCTCTGAGGCTTGTTTGCTTTCGATCATGTGACTCGTCACTCTGCTCTCTTGTATGATTTCACAAAAGCTTGCCACAGTCAGATCCCCCTCAAACACGCAACAGTTCCTTGCTTGCCAAATATGGTGAAAGAAGTAGTACCTGATTATTTGAGTGCAGACAAGAAGAGCAGGACTTCCCAACCTAATACTACCAAAGAACAGATCATTCTTGAAGAACTTAATTTTCCATGTCCTTTGAATCCACTTGCATATTTTTCTAGCCATGCCACTGATTGCCTGACATCCCATGAAAAGGTGGGCTAGGTCTTCACTAGCTATTCTGCACCCCGAGTAACGATCGGACTCGATTCCTCTTTCTTGTATCTTCACGCCCGTCGGTAGAGCATCCCACATCACTTTCCACAGAAATATCTTCATATACTGAGGCCACCTTGGCTTCCAGATGTTCTCCATGACTCCCTCCCACCGTTTTTCCATCCAGTACCTCTTCCATAATTTGTTGAGGGGGCTACACCAATTAGCCTTGTGTATTAATGCCTGGTAAATGCCTTTAGAATGTGGTTTCCAAAAGAGGCTACTCCCGGGCCATCTCCAAGCGTCCCATTCAAAGTTGGATTCACAAATTGGCATCGCCACCTTATCAAGCTCTTTCATCACCCTATAGACTAGTAAGATCTCAAAGCCATTCAGTTGAAATTGGGTGGCTAAAGAGTCAACAATTTTTCAGCACTTCCTGTTGCCATCCTAGAATTGCTCAAGTCAAACGAGCCCCTTATTATTCACATTCCTGGCCATTTCTATTCAATAGGGGCTTTGTGGCGGCCCCAATATTTTAGAGAGCCAAGGGGACTGGTGCAAAATGGAGTTCTTAAAGTATCTGGTTGCTTCCCCCCATTCCAAAACCTCAGCTGCACTTTTGCACTTTCTCATCAGCTCCCCTGAGAGTCCACCATATCTAAGATAAGACCACTTCAGGGTGAGAAGTTTGTCGTGCATCACAACCCCCTTCCACTTTCCCCCTTTCGATCCCAGTTTTACTGCATCGAGCATTTCCTTGGTCATGATAGCCCAAGCTTGGTTCTGTTTAGCCAATGATACCATAAATTTGGCACAAAGGGCCTCAGCATGGGATACAGGGTTAAGAATGCTGAGCCCTCCTTGGTGTACCGGGCGAGCAACTACCTCCCATCTAGCCCACTGCCATGGCTGGGAGGTTTTTGTGTTGTTCTTCCAAAGAAACCTTTTCACTGGTTTTAAGAATTCTTTCCAGTTACACTTATCCATCTTGAGCACGGGGCTCATGAAAGCAATATACGGGATCATAAAATCATTAATCACTCTAATCCGGCTTTGAAGGGGAGGAGAACAAACTCCCATCTTCTCATTTTCAAGATTATTTTTTCAAGGACCCATTGAAATCTTTGCCTGTGGGTTACGTCCACCCCTATGGGGGCTCCCAGGTGTCTGAATACACTCCCTTCTCTCCTGTCTAGACTGTAGGGTCAAAAATGTTGTTCTCTGACAGGGAGATAAGCCTTGACTTCTCTATATTGCACTTGGATCCCGAGGCCAAGGCAAATATTTGCACAATCTCCAGAGCTCTCATGAAAACTTGAGGGTACGCCTTCAAGAATAGGAGCGAATCATCTTCGAACATTTTGGCCAGTAGTGCTGGTCATTGCCCGGTAATGCGAGACCTTGAATCTCTCCCCGCACAGCACTGGCTTTGAGCATCGTAATGAGAGGATGCGACCCGATGGCTAAGAGCAAGGGGGCATCCTTGCTTAATAGACCGTTTAACCTCAAACGAGCCCACAATTCTGTCATTAAACAGGAGCTCTGATTGGTTGCCAATGCCTAGTGTGCGTATGAGGCGACAAAGGCAAGGCCCAAAGCCTAGAGCTCCCATGACTTCTTCTTTATAGGACCATTCTATTATATCACAAGCTTTGTCAAGGTCCAGATGCAGCAAGATGCACTCTTGCTTGGAGAAGGATGCATACTCTATTCCTACCATTCCTGTCAAGATATTGTCATATATAGATCTCCCTTTAATGAACCCGTGTTGATGGGGAGAAATGATCCGACTCAGGAGGGGGGCAAGTCTGAGAGCTATCGCCTTGGCAATGATTTTTGTATGCTACTGACATCATCGTAATGGGACACCAATGTTTAAGTTTAGAGCAGCAGATCTATTTGGGGATGGGCTTGATAAGCCCTCTCTTAACACTTACATCCAATGACTCTTTGGTAACATCTTGATTGGCCATCCGTGTGACTGGACCCTTGAGATCATCCCAAAATTCCTCAAAGAATTCAGTCTTCAGTCCATCCCAACCGGGGGACTTTTCATTGCCAAGAGCTTTTAGTGCCGCTGAGCATTCCTCCTCAGAGAAGGCCTTTTCCATGCGGTTGGCTTCCTCCTGGGGAACCTTCTTTTCAGCACTCCGAAGTAAAGACGCTCGGGCTTCTTCCACTTCCTGAGATTGGGTCTCTGGCTGGCCGATAATCTGGCTGAGATACTTGAGCATAAGTTCAGTCATCTCATCTTGGTTTTGAATTGTATTCCCTTTCTCATCATCGAGCACTTGCACGTGGCCTCGTGTGAGGTCCCCACCCCGTCGTCTCAGACGACGGATCTGATGGTAAACCTGGTGGCCACTAGATCTACAACGGAAGCAAACAAAGTGGTTTATGGTTCATCTAGCGGACGATCTCTCATCACCAAGTGAGTCGAGTTCGAGCCTACTAGCATTGAGATCTAGTTCCACCCCGCAGGGCCAGCGTGTCTAATCAATTATCGGTCCTAAAACCCACCTTCCAAGAGGAGAGAAGTCTCAAGTGCTTTTTTCCCCATGTTTCAGAGGCACGTACACTTGAAAATTTTCTACTCTAGGGGCAATGAGTAATACTAGCGTCAACTTATAGAACTATGGGGACGAAGAGTTCCCGACCAATAGGGACCACCCTTCTCATAGGCATTGGCAAACTGAGCCAAGTCCCCACTTTCCACCCCCACACTCACACTCCTTGTGTGTCCTAATTACTACCACGAGGTTGTTCAACATATAAGTTCCTTGATTAAATTATGATTCACAAGGTTCGTTAAAACAGCCCTTCAATCAGTATTGCAAAGCGGCACCAAGACGGTATTGTAGTAAAAATTCTACTCAAACTTATTTGTAATGTCCCCAACCCCGACTACACCGAGATCGGGATGGGATCCTTGACAGGTCTCTAGGCCTTATAAAAATCGGAGTCTCTAAACAAGAAAAATCCAAGGAATAGATCTTTACCATTGACAATGGCTTGGGTCCATAGTCTTAGAAGCAGACCTAGTCCTGTCTCGCAACGAAAACGGGACAATGTATTCAAACGGCCTACAAAAAAAATTATTATTCCGGCCCTATAGCTTCATCATTCAGATTATGGTTTCCTTAGCCAACGCTTTTCCCCCCCTAACATATGTGAGGGCACAGCCGTTGGTGGATTCCTCTTCCAAGTGAGAAGTTTCTAAAACGTTTTAGTGCGCGGGAATGGATAGTTACTTGACTAATCAGGTCCACCCGTCCATGATTGAAAACTTTAGTCAATCCCCACTTGCCACCCCGCACTCACACAAGATTCATTTATCTTATTATCACATTGTTTTAACATTTAAAATAATGGTTTCTTTTAATGTTCCATCACAGTAATTCCTTGAAGACAGCATTGGAAGCATTCTTTTAGAAAACAGACATCTTTAAACTTAAAACAGGGTACTGTCAATCAAAACATTATCCATAATAACCATGACCAGTACTCTTCTTGTCTCAAGACCACCTAAGGATGAAAAAGGGCACCCATTCCTTATTCAAATCCGGAGTGGATAAACCCCCACCCAAGGTTCCGGGTGCCCATACACCAAACCAATTGCCCATACAACCGGGCATCTCCCCTAGGATAAAAACGGTATCCTAACTTATGTAGAAACATCAAGACATGACACGGAGTAGAAACTCATCGTTCATGGGGGTAACCGACTTAACCGTGGCTAGAAAGCCAATCATTATCATCAATTTATATCAAGGAGTCGGAGGTGTCTTGAGACAAGCTGTCTTAAGGATGATCAAACATATCTTTCCTAATTCAACCAGTTTTAACCCAAACAATTCTTTCCTATATTATAAACAAATGTACATTGGAAGTTACCTTCTGTTTTCTGTCAGATTATCCTTCTTACGTATGCAATGCTAACTTATAAAATAACTTAAACTAATTAAAGACTTAATTGAACAATGGGACACCCACCTGGGATTGATTGACCATCTGCTGCTGCACTGTCGCTTGAAGACTCTCCTCCGTAGGCCTACTACTAGGCCCGGTCTCGTCGTCGTGCGACGCTCTAGTTTGTTTTGGAGCTACTTTCTCATCATTAGATGTAGGATTTGCTCAGGTTCTTTTTGGTATCATAACTTCTTATCCGTATAAAAAGGACGTCTAATTATTAGGTAAATAGTTCAAAATCTAGACTTTACCTTTGTATTCAACCGTAACCCATCCAAGGTTAAATTTATAGTCTTAATTGGTAAATTCTTGACCTAGTAATTTCTTATTTTTCTATATAGGTATGATAACTTTTTCCACCGCTTCCCTAAGGGTTTTCTAAGCTCTCCTAATTTTATTATAATTTTCTATATCTTTTTCTCTAATTTTCCCATTGACTTTTAAGCTAATAATCTACTTATTTTGGGCTTAATATTTATTGTAATTAATTTCTCTTAAAGATTTCATTTCCTCAACTTGATATCATAGGTTTACACTTACTATAATTTTTCTAAAAACTTTTGACCACAAAGTCTATTTATTTTAATTAATCATTCGCTAAAAATAGGACTTTTGGTCAATTATAATTTTCTAACCTCACCAATTAACTATGGTATAATTCTCACAAGTAGATAAGGATATTTTTGACCTCTGGTAATTATCTTATTATTTTCCAACTTAGTTATATAATTTCCATCTTCAATTTTCAGCTAGAATTAGAATAATTTGTCTTAGATAAATATCTATACTACCTTTCTAACCTTGGTATAATTATCACCGTCTCTTTACCATGTAATACAGTTGTGATAAATAGCATGTAATTATAGCACATGATTTACTAATTTCCCTCTTTAGTTTTTAGCTAAAAATAGTGTAATTTGACTTAGATAAATTTCTATACTACGTTTCTAACCTTAAAATAATTATCACGGCCTCTTTACCCTATAAAATATCTCTGATGAATAGCATGTAATCATATAGCATGATTTACTAATTTCCCTCTTTAATTTTTAGCTAAAAATGGTGTAATTTGACCTTGATAAATATCTATACTACTTTTCTAACCTTGGCATAATTATCACGGCCTCTTTACCCTATAATATATCTTTGATAAATAGCATGTAATCATATAGCATGATTTACTAATTTCCCTCTTTAGTTTTTAGCTAAAAATAGAGTAATTTGACTTAGATAAATATTTTTACTACTTTTCTAATCTTGGAATAATTATCACGGCCTTTTTATCTTATAATATAGCTCTAATAAATAGGATGTAATTATATAGCATGATTTACTAATTTCCCTCTTTAGTTTACCCCTAAAAATAGCGTAATTCCACTAAGATATTTAGTTAAACTAATTATCTGAGCTTCTCTTAATTATCACGGGTTCTGTAATACCCAATTAACTAGCAATAAATATATCACAGCAATTGAAATCAATTTACTAATTTCTCCTATTTAAATTACTCAAAAAACAGAGTAATTTTGCCTAATTAATTAGCTAGATTAATTATCTGATCTTCTCTTAATTATCACAAGTTTCTTAATATTTAATTAGCCCCTGATAAATATATCACAGCAATTGAAATCAATTTACTAATTTCCCCTATTTAAATTGCTTAAAAAACAGAGTAATTCTGCCTAATTAATTAGCTAGATTCATCATCTGAGCTTTTCCTAATTATCACGGGTTTATTAAAACTTCATTAACTTATGATAAATATATCATGGCATTTAAAATCAATTTACTAATTTTTCCTATTTAAATTACTCAAAACACAGGGTATTTCAACTAAAGTAAATAGCTAGATTAATTTTCTGAGTATCTCCTAATTATCACGGGTTTTTGAACACTTAGTTAACCACTGATTATTATATTATAGCATATGAATTTCATTTACTAATTTCCCTTATTTAAATGTCTCCAAAATAAGGGTATTTTAGCTAAATTAATTAGCTAGATTAATTTTTGGAGCTTCTCCTAATTATCACCGGTTTTTAAACACCTAATTAACCACTGATAATTATATCACAGCATTTGAATTCCATTTACTAATTTCCCCTATTTAAATTTCTCAAAAAAGGGTATTTTAGCTAAAGTAATTAGCTAGATTAATTTTTTGAGATTTTCCTAATTATCACGGATTCTTGAACACTTAATTAACTCCTAATAAATATATTCCAATATTTAAAATCCATTTACTAATTTCCCCTATTTAAATTACTAAAAAAAAGAGTATTTCTGCTAAATTAATTATCTAGATTAATTTTCTGAGATTCTCCTAATTATCACGGGTTGTTGAACACCTATGTAACTAGTGATAAATATATCACAAGATTTGAAATCCATTTACTAATTTCCCCTAATAAAATTACTCAGAAAATAGAGTATTATTGCTAAATTAATTAGCTAGATAAATTTTCTAAGCTTCTCCTAATTATCACGAGTTTTTGAACACCCAATTAACTACTGATAAATATATCACAACAAATGAAATCCATTTACTAATTTCCCCTATTAAAATTGCTCAAAAAACAGAGTAATTATGCCTAATTAATTAGGAAAACTTCTCAAAAAATTATAGGATAATTTTCCTAGATTAATAACTGTCTAATGCATCTCTGATAATTACTTCAATTTAATCTAATCTTAATTAATATATTTACCATTAGTTGATGGTTAATATGGTTAATTTCAACCCTATTATAATAGGATAATTAATTAGCTTAGTATTACTTAGCTTAATTCTAATAATTAGCAGAGATTAATTAATTAAGAGAGGTTTGAGGAGCATACATAGGCCTAATCTTTGATTTATTAACAAATATCTTAATCTAACCTTGCTAATTGAGAAAGATTAGACTAATTACCGTTTATGTTAATCAATTAGAGATTAATCTCTAATGATTTCTGTGTAGTGGTCTCTCTAGAGGAGAGAGAGTGTGTCAAGGCTCCGAGTCTGTGTAAAATGTGAAGCTAGGGGTCTTATTTATAGTTTTCTGGCACTCTTAAGCTCTCACAGGCTTAAAAAAGTAGTTGCTTGCAGTTCAAGCAACCCCCTACAGGTCAAAAAACGACCCCTGCTGCTAAATGAGTCCCTGGCAGGTCAGTGATGACCGTCCCATTACCTTCCAGCTTTTAAAATATCAATTATGCTATATTTTGACCTATTTTTGCTTAATTGGTAAATATCTTGTAAATATCTAGGAGGACTTTAGTAAAGTCTATGCTTAAATGATTACTGCAACCCTTCAATTTTACCTATTTTACTCAATTCACAGTGTAAACTTCCAGGGGTTATAACTATGCCAGTTTTTATCGGCATTCAATTCTGAAAATTTCTAGCCCGGGGTTTGCTGCGCTTAAGATTCCAAAAATACCAATATTTGCCATGGTCGGACAATTCTACATTGCTTTTTCAATAATCATATCAGTTTGATTAAGCTTTATACAACCTTTAAGGTTTCAAAAAGTGGAAACCTTACATTATTCATTAAAATTCCAATGTTCTGGAGGTACAACATCCCCCCTCCAGCGAGAGTTTACTCCTCCCATTGTTGCCTAGCTGCCCATACAACTAGGTATGTCCACCGCATAGAAAGCACGACATGGACATTCCCACCGCTTAACCAACAGACGTGGGTTTCCACCGCTTAACCAACAGTCGTGGATTCAAGAGCCCTTAACCAGGAACTCTGTCCCTTGTGATCAGGAGGGGGTTCGGACTAGTATCAACATTGGAAATAGAAATGAACATGCCGAGCTAAATTTTCCCTAGCAGACATTCTTTCCTATTTCAAACAGTATATCCATCAACCATTCTTTCCTACTTAGAATTTAATATACAATTGAATTCAAATGCCGAGGTTTCTTTCAGATTTCTCCAACATGTTTAGGGATATGTTCTTTCCTAACTTATCGTATGCAATGCTAACTTAAACAACTTGAATAAAAATGTGACCTACCTTCTCCATTTCCTCGTCATTGGCCCGTGAGATGGCCAGTACTTGGTCGTCCATGGGAGCTTTTCCTTTCCCATTCACGTTGTTTGTTACCGCCTCGCGGTCATGGGCACCACCGAAGCGAGTTCTCTTTATGGGGGCCATTTTATACTCACTACTTAATTGATAAACTTGGAGAAAAGAACTAATGTCCGAGAGTACCATAACAATCAAGATGACAGATTAGAATCACTAAATAATTCATTCTATACGAAATGGTTAGGTTTCCTTCAAGACATAGTATTTTATGGATAGTACCTTACATGTTCTATGGGAACTGACTCTAAAATTTAAATACTTGGCTTAGGTAATTAAGAATTTCAGAAGTTTTACTAATCAAATTACTAGAGGGATGAATTAGACATATTCAATCACCTTCCTAATGCAAGTAGAAAGATGCAGAATTACCGTATGCATAGGTGAGAGAAAATTCTCTTCTTAGTGGCTTAATGATGGATTAATTTTGCCTTAATCACATCTTAATGTGTGAGAAAATTGAATCGAACTTAATTACAACAATATTGAGTGGTAAAAGAAAGAATTTCATCAAATCTACATCATTACCGGCTTGACAATTAATTACTATGCTGCCTAGAGAGAGAAATCTCTCTTAATCATGTATTAATCATTGATTAAGAGTGATGAATGGCTGCATAAATTAGCTAATTGGATGATGATTATGTAATGGAATATAGCTTTGTAAATTTAGAGAGCAGCTATTGGGAATTATAGCTAGAATTAAGCATAGTAGGCGAGGAATTTGGAGAATAATGAAGAGAATTAGGAAGAGTTGGAATTAAACCATGATTACCGTGATTAGGGGTTGAGAATCCTCTTGATTTTCTGATCCAAATGAATCCTCAAGATGATAATTTCGGCAGCACCTCCCTCCTTGCTTCTCCTTCAAAAACCGTGTGTGTGCCGGCAGCACCTCCCCAAGGTGTGTGTAGGTGTGTGTGTGTACTGGGTGTGTGTGTGAGCATGTGTGTGTGTGTGTGTGTGTGTGTGTGTGTGTGTGTGTGTGTGTGTGTGTGTGAGCACACCTTTAAATAGGCTCCTCAAGGCTGAAAATCGATCTGGGTTGCTATAAGCATTTGAGTGAGCACTCAGTGAATGCATTGGCAAGTCTAGTTGCCTACCCACCAAGTGTCCAGTTGGTCAGTTTAACTGGCTCTTACACCCACTCTCTAGCTTAGAAACTTCCCTACAACTCCCACAAGGCAAGAGCGTGCCCCCTAGCTGCTAAAGCTAGCTCAAAGTGGCCTGGAACCTGCTCCCACACTGTCTCGAGCCTCGGTGCCTCCCTGGACAATTTTTGGAAAAATTGGTTTTAGGCTAAAACGGGTCATATGAGTCGGAATTTGGTGCCGGAAATTGCTATACCAAGCTCTAACTAAGGCGTATTGGTCCGAGTACTTGCCATAGTTAGTAGCCTCTCGGGGTCCAAAAAATGCATTTTTTCAAATTCGGGGTACGCGTGCAATTTTTCGAGACGGTAAAAACTAGACGGGTCGCGTGACCAAAAACTTACTTTTTTAGAAAATTCCCACAAAATTTATTTTAATTCACTTTTGGAAGCTTTATGACATTTTAAACATCATGGCATCGACAGATATTGAAAAACTGCTAAAAATAGTAACTTTTTCCATTATGATTGTTTCATGTACAATGGTGTTCTTTTAGCTCGGGGTCGGAGACCTTACACCTCGACTCTTCCTCACTTTCGGCGCCCGAAAAAAATGTGTTTGGTTAGAAGGCTCTCGTTGAAGAAAAGTTTCCCTAGAGAGCAATCGCACCTTCTTGATTTCCTCCAGCTGTTCGTTGGCCATGTGAGATTTAGCTTCAAGCCATTGCTTGTGCTCATCCTTGGTAGCCAGTCCGGCAGCCTTCCAGGAGGCTAATTGCGCTACCTCCTCTGTGAGATGTTTGATATGTGCCTCATTGGATTTTTTAACCGGAGGATCTGAAGTTTTGATAGCTTTTTGTACACTCCGAACAAATATATTCCAAGCACTAGGTTTGTTCATCCCCACATCTTTCTTGAGCTTTCCCAACGCTTTCTTGGTGATGCTTTTGAAGAAAGGGTCTTTGAACAGGTGTGTCCCTGTAACAAGAAGCTTTTTTTCCCCTCGGGGATTCCCCCCCCCCCCCCCCCCCCCCCCTTTATCTTTCTTGAGTTGTAAGTGTAATGGCATGTGATCGGAGAGGCTTTTTGTTGAGATTACCTTCATCTCTAACGTCGATGAAATCCAGTCAGCTTGATGAGAGCAGTGGCATCTCTCCATCCGGGAGGTAGTGCCGGTGTACTGAAGGCTTGTGTAGGTGAATCCAAGCATGTTGTTCCATGGGCCCACTTCCCAGAGTCAATCATAGCCCACTTCTCACATAAGCTCAGCCATTTAGACTTTTTCGAGCTTGCTAGTAGACTGGCGGAGCTTGTTCTATCCTTGCTTTTCTCGACCATATTGAAATCTCCAACCATCAGCCACTCCCCTTCGATCGGAGTATCCCTGAGCTGCATCCATAATTTAGCTCTATCCTTTGCATTGCAAGGGCCGTAAACATTTACTATGGTGATAGGTTGATTGTTCCATCTGATTCTAACACCTAGGACTCTTCCGGAGGGGTGGTTTAAAACCATCTTTGGCTCCAAATCTCTATCAACAATGAACAAGACACCACTGAAACCGTCGCTTCCTTCCCCATAAAAGATAAGTTGTTTTCCTACAGCTTGTTTTCTCTTGCTACGAGCATCCAAATGGTGCTCTTGGATGGCCCAACAATTGCATGCCTTCTCTTTATTCACTTCTTCCCAAAAGAGAGTGCCCTTCTTCCGGGTTTTTAATCCCTTCACATTCCAAGATTGAATAAAAACAGTATCTATCATTGGGAAAGGCGACAAATTCTTCTGCCTCCAAGAACTCTTCAACAGAGTTTCCATTCAGGTTGTCCTCTTCCATTGGCTCCTTTTCTGCTGGAACTTGCATGGTATCTAGCTTGGAAGTGAAAAGGTCCTCTTGATTTGTCTTCCCCAAAAATTCAAATATGTTGTTCTATAAGAAAGAAGGCTTTGGGAAATCTGGCAAGAGACCTTTGATTTGCCCCAAGGCCCTAGCCTTCGCTTTGAACCGTTTACATGAAATATGAGATACTTGTTGCCATCCCTCATCTTTTGATCTAAGAGTTGGAGACATCCCGATCTTCTGCATTACTGGGGTGGCCGTTCTTTGCTGAGCGGTGGATGAAAACCGGTAGCTTTGGGTGGTCTTGCCCTTACCCCGGCTGCCCTGATCTTGTTTCTCCACATCTTTATCCAAGTTGACATTATTTTGCCCACCCTCTGCCTTGCCAGGATTTTCAGTAGGCTTCTTTGTAGGATCTTCTGTATTCATGCCACCATTGGGGGGTAGCCTGTAATTCGCTTCTCTCCTCTGTAGGCTTTAGCACCTCAGCGGGGAACGCCCACGCATAATGCCCGAATTTGTTGCATTTGAAGCAGGCCCCAAAGAAGGTGTTAAAGTTAAGAGGAATGATCTTTAATCCTGCCCCAACATTCACCACCAAGTTCTTTGGCTGTGGCTTTTGCAGATCCCACCAGATACAGACCTTGTTTGCTGCTGCACCCGAGGCTCTGGCAGATGGGACAAAAAGTGGATCACCAAGCGAAGTTGCGAGGTCCTTCAATTTCTTTCTAAGACATACGGGGAGGTTGACAAACTCCACCCATAACGGACAGAGATCCTTAAATGCCTCGTTAGATTCAAACAGAGGGTCCTAAGGGAGCACGCACACCGGCGTGCAATTGAAGAACAACGGGTTTTTCGCTAAAACCCTCTCAACCATTGCACTGTCATTGAATTGAACTGACACGAATCCTTTTGCTATATATTGGGTGAACATTATTGAGTTGTACTGAATCAAAACCAGTGGACTATAGAGCCACTTACTGAGCTCAATTCTATTGGGAACTCTCCCCATAAACCCGAAGACCAGAGTGGAATTTGCAACCTCCACAAGTTGTCTTTTCACATTGGCCGGGGGAACAACCACCGTAATGGCATCTTCCACCTCGACACGCTGTGAGAGTGCCTTCTTGAGTGCTTGGAAAGCTATGTCCCCTTTGGACACTTCAGCAACATCCTCCTGCGTCGTCGAATCTTTGCGCGACCTTTTGTTCAATGATAATGCACAAAGGATTGTCGCTAGGTCTTTTTGCACCTGCGTCTTTCTTTGTTTCAGTTCCTCCTTACTTAGATTAGCAAGGGAGTTTTGACTGCTATCATCGGCTCCCAGTTTTGCAAAGTCACATGTCGGCTCGATAGCCTTCAGAGTGTCGAGCTGCTCTTTGCCTTCCACACTGCTTCAACGTAGGACGGCTTAGAAGAGCTCGCCATGGCGTGGTGAAAAGCCCCAACGACACCAATTCACAATATGGTTTCAAGGGGACTTAACAAAAAGACAATAATCTCAAGGACCCCAACAATAAGATAATAATCCAAATGACCTAAAGATAATAATCACATAAGCAAATAGTCGTAAGACTCTTTTAGATAATAATCGCAAGTACTCAGGCATGCTGTAGGGGGGGGCGCGCGTGTTGCTTAAGAGAACCAAGAGAAGCTCGCAAGGCCCTTGCCGATCCAAGTAGCAAAACTCTGAGCGCCTCAAAGCACCACAAGCGGTAAACCTATGGAGATAAGACCAAGGCGGCACCTTCTGTGCTTTACCACGACAAGAGATATCACTCAGACCTCCATACTCAGACCTTCACACTCAACAGTGCCATCGCTTAGACCACCATCTCTCATTCCTCCAATTCACCTTGGCCCTTGGAACATAATGCTTGACTTCAAGCTCTCTTACTTCATTGTTCTCAACATTTAAGGTAAGTCTCAATCATCAATGAAAATATTAAAAGCATGTCAAACTCAACTCTTCTCTAAGGCTTCTTGTAAAAATCCAAAAAACTTAGTACTCTATCTAAATTTAAAATACTTATAGTTTTTTTTAAAGAAGGCCATGGAGTTTCACTATAGCCTTCAAATTTCAAGGCTAACCACTGAATACTTTTGCTTTTGAAAACCATTTGGCAGTGGCTCTCCTTTGCATTTTGAAGGCCATAAAGAATTCTCCTCCATACATCACTCAATGAACCTCCATTTGTAGGCATGCATGGATCTTTCATGTCATATATGATCTTTAATTTTTACGCTTGAAGATCAGTAATTGCATGTGTGTGTTTATGTTTTGTCTATATGTGCATGTGTGTATGTGTGTGTGTGAGAGAGAGAGAGAGAGAGGCACCTGCAATGTGTGTGTGTATAAGAGTGAGAGTCAACGTGCCATTCACTGAGGTGTTGATGCATTGTATGAAGGCCTTCCACATTTGCATTACGTTGGAGAGGGGGAATGGGGGAACACACCCAGCACAACAACAAAGGCCGCTCTATAGTTCAGGGTATCCACAACACCCTTATCTTCTCAAAAAACACTCTTTACACTAGCATACCACTGCCTGCTCTTTTTCCACTGTTCAGGCACTCCACAAGTCCACCACACAATGCACAACTATTGTCACGATCGATCTCCACCCTTGCACATGCACAAAGCCTCTCTATCTCACTCTCTCACACAAAACACCGTCAGTCTGGGGGGCACACGCATCCACACTACCGGCACCGAGGGAGAACACAAGAGCAGGAGAAAGAGAAGGGGGGAAAGGGAAACGACAACAAAATAGGGAAACAGTGGCTTGATTATGCTTCAAAAGGCATGTACAAAGCTTGCAATGCCAACACCATAGCTATTTTCAAGAAAAAATACAAAGGGATTTGAAAAGCCCACTCTTCTGCCAAAGAGATCTCCTTTGCAGGCTTCAAACGACACAAAAAAAGATCCTAATTCATTAAAAAAATCACTTTTATAGTGGGGGGTCTTCAACTTTAGCATCTGCCCTCTCATTGGTCCATTTGGCACCTTAATTTGGCATCTTTTGGAAGGGGGGAGCCGCCTGATTTCATCTGCTCTCTTTTTCTCTCCTTGGGCTTGTGCTTGACGGGGGGTGCACTAGCGATGTCACTAGTGCCCCTTGGTATCATTTTTTTTTTTTCCTTCTTAACCTTATCCTTTTTAACCTTGTATTTTTCCATTTGGGCTTTTGACCCATCTGCACTCCATCTGCCCCTTTGGTCGGCTTGGCTTTGCTCTCATTTTCCATTTGACACATTTGACCCACTTCTTGCTTGATCCTCCTTCCCCTAGACTTCTCCTTTTCTCTTTCTTTCTCCTCATGGTCCCAGCCTTTGGGTGGCCTTTGCTCTACCCAGCCATCTCCTCGGACCGCTCCTTGCTCACATGGCGGCCCGCTTGCGGGGGCCTTGAACCCCCCCCCCCCCCCCCCCCCCCCCCCCCCCTCTCTCTCTCTCTCTCTCTCTCTCTCTCTCTCTCTCTCTCTCTCCCCTTCACTTTATGGGACCTTTCCTTGCATTCGACCTGCTGGCTTGGGCCCGCCGGCTACTCTGTCTGGCCACACCCTCTCTCTCTCTCTCTCTCTCTCTCTCTCTCTCTCTCTCGCTATCCTCCCGTGGGACTGCCTCTTACATGCTTAGGACCACTAGCGATATCACTAGTGGTGCCTTGCTGTTTCCTTCAAAAAAACTGGCGACGTGTGAACCTGGCCCGTGGTGGGCACCATGTGTTGACAGCTGGGTCAAAAACACAACATAACTGAAGTTTCGTACCAAAGTCTTACCTTTTGCGAGTTATGAAATGCTGCAGATTATGGCTATAAACGTCATTTGTAATGAGTAGTTATTCTAGTTTTAGAAGCCGGGGTGCAATGGCACTTCTAGATTGTAAATACAAAGCCATTTGACCCTTTCAACTCCATTTTTGGTTAAACCTAAGGTAGCCTTAGTATATAAGGTACCTAGGTCATTTTGTAAAGGGAAGTAGTGCTGCCGTCTACTGTGTGTGAGAGAGAAAGAGAGTGAGCGTGAGTTTTATCCTCTAGCTACGCCCGGCTCGCTCAACACATTGGAGATCCGTCTGCACCATTGTTGTAGGCTCGAGGAGAGCTACGCGACAATGCCAAGCATTCCACGCGAGACGAAGCGCACACGCCGACGCATCTACGAGCTATTTGTGGCCGTAAGTGTATCAAACGATGTCTATTTTCTGCATGCTAGTAGTCTATAGAATCGTGACAACATAAGCTACGCATAGGTACTCATAAATTTCAGTTTCGGGCACTTTCAAAATTTTGCTCTGTCATCCTACGTGTTTTCTACAGATGGGTTTAGAGTGAGGGTTTTGAGTGTAGAAGCTTAGGAACACGTGTATCCTAGTGAGGGGATGGTGTTCCTTAAGTTTCGTACGAATCTGGCATGATTAGGTGAGTTACCTTCCGTATGTGTGTATGTGGCTAGGTGGTGTAGTTGAGAGCAGTGAGGTTCTTGATTGTGGTATAGTTGGCCTTCCAGAGTGTTGTATGTGTAGGATGGTCTCAGCCTGACAAGCTAAAGAGATTTCCTCCGTGTGCCTATCGTCTCATTTGTGTCCTCGATTGACATTATGTTGATCTAGGTAGTGTTTGCATGCACTTCATGGGTGTGTGAGTCGCTCCCGCAACATTGGCGCCACTGCCGAGGACACAAGGACCTAACTAGGTTTCCTACTAACACTCGTGTGATGGTTGCTTGATTTAGTTTCGGCTAAAGAAATTGTTTTTCTTAAGTGGATCCAGAAGAGGATATTCCGCGATCAAGTGGATAGCCAGGAAGCGTGTGTCTTGCCGAGGGTCTGCAACTAGATAGGTTTAGTTAGAACTGTGGATTGAGATAGTTGATGGTGGTCGAGTGATTATGTGTAGTGAAAAAAGCCGTTTACTATCCGTGTGATGCAGTGAACGGATTTTCTACTCATAGATGCAATTTAAGTATGGAGCCTGATTTACCCTTGTAATTTTCTGTTTAAAAGCGCACATTTGTAAGGCCCCCATTATGAGGAGAAGCCATCGTGGGTGAAGGAAAATCACTCACCGGAAACAAAATTTTCACGGACAAAATCAGGGGCAACTTTAACCTCGCGGAGGCCCCCCTGAGACTTTTTTTTTTTCGCCGGAATATTATGGCCGAACGGCGGCCCGGAAAACGTAAAAACAACCGGTCGGTTGGCCGGTGGCCGGTAGTCAATGGCCGATGGCCGGTGGCCGAATTCAAAAGTGGACTTGTCTTCTCAAGGGCGGCCACACATGGGCAGATTGGAGGGTCCGATTTGGACTTATTCGCACAAGGGCGGCTACACATGGCTGTCTGTCATAAGAGAGGGCAACCCTTTTGGCCTATAAAAGGAGGCCATTTCTACACACATTTCATAGTGTGAAGTTGATGCAACAAGGTGAGTGTGAGGTGGTGAGAGTGAAGCAAAGCGGGAGCTCCATTAAGGGTATAATCCCTTTGTAAACTACTTCTTGTTTTGAAGTACTAAAGCCATTGAGTGGTTGCTTTCCCGTGTACGTAGTCCACATTGGGTGAACCACGTATATCGTGTGTAGTCTCTCTCTCTCTATACTCTATAAGCTCTTGTGTGTGTAAATTATCTCTCTCCGTTAAGTAATCTACTCAATTATCTAGTTAGCTACGTCATATTTCCTAACAACTGGTATTAGAGCAAGGTTTGCTCGTAGCTAAATTATCTCAAGGAAAGGATTCCTTGAATTGAGTAGGAGTTATGGCGGAGGAAGGGAAGCTCAAGATTGAGAAGTTCAACGGCAAAAACTACCAACATTGGAAGATGCAGATTGAAGACTATCTCTACCAGAAGGACCTCTATTTGCCACTAGGCGGTCTTGCGAAGAAGCCCGCAACAATGGCAGATGAAGCATGGATTGTCCTTGATCGAAAGGCACTGGGAACAATCCGGTTAAGCTTGGCGTCAACGGTGGCCTTCAATGTTTCGGAGATGAAGACCACGGAGGACTTGATGAAGTCACTTGACGACTTCTATGAGAAACCATCGGCATCCAATAAGGTATTTCTTATGAAGCGCTTGTTCAATCTAAAGATGGCAGAGAATGGTTCAGTTGCAGAACACCTAAATGACTTTAACACAAACATAAGTCAACTTCGATCAGTGAAAATCAATTTCGATGACAAAGTGCGAGCTCTCCTTATACTATCATCTCTACTGGATAGTTGGGACAGCCTTGTGATGGCTGTAAGTAATTCTATCTCTGGCACAAATACTCTTAAGTTTGATGATGTTGTGGGTGTTCTCCTAAGCGAGGAAATGCGAAGGAGAAGCAAAGGAGAATCATCAAGTGCTGCACTATCAGTGGAAACAAGAGGAAGGCTTAAGGAGAGGTTCAAAAACCAAAAGGGTCGTGATCGCTCAAGGCGGAGCAAGTCACGCACAAAGTCAGTTCTTGAATGTTGGAACTGCGGCAAGAAGGGCCACGTCAAGAAGGATTGCTGGTCCAAGAAGAAGAAGGAGACAGAGTCTCAAGACAACAAGCCAACATCGGAGGCCAATGTGGTAGGTAAAGTAGAGCAAGATGCTCTAATTCTCTCATTAGACAATGTGTCTAATTCCTGGATAGTAGATTCCGGGGCTTCATTCCATGCGACACCACACAAGCAACATTTCCAAGACTACACCAAAGATAATTTTGGGTATGTATACTTGGGAGATGATGAAGGTTGTGAGATTGTCTGCAAAGGTACAGTTTCTGTCAAAACTGCTAACGGAAATGAATGGAAGCTTAAAGATGTTAGGCATGTTCCTTCTCTTCGCAAAAAATTGATCTCTACAGGACAATTGGACGATGAAGGTCACAACATTGCATTCGGAAACAAACGGTGGAAGATCTCAAAGGGATCTTTGGTGGTTGCCAAGGGTGAAAAAGTTGAGAGTGCGATGTGGCACTACCGACTTGGGCATATGAGTGCCAAAGGAATGCAAATCCTTCAAACAAAGAAGCTTCTACCAGGTTTGAAAGAAGTGGACATAGAGTTCTGTGAAGATTGTGTTTATGGTAAACAAAAGAGGGTAAAATTTCAAAAATTAGGAAATGAAAGAAAAAATAAAAAACTTGAGTTGGTTCATTCTGATGTTTGGGGTCCTGCAAGTACACCATCACATGGTGGCTCATTGTACTATGTAACATTCATAGACGATGCGACTAGAAAAACATGGGTTTATCTCATGAAGAATAAATCCGATGTATTTTCCATATTTCAAAGGTGGAAAGCCTTTGTGGAGAATGAAACAGGTACCAAGGTTAAATGCCTCAGATCCGACAATGGAGGCGAATATTGCAGCCAAGCTTTTGAAAGCTTTTGTGCTAGCAATGGCATTCGGAGGCAAAGGACAACCCCAAGGACACCTCAACAAAATGGGATTTCGGAAAGGATGAACAGGACAATCATGGAACGAGCACGAAGCATGCGGCTACATGCAGGCCTACCGCTTGAGCTTTGGGCGAAAGCTGTAAGTACGTCTATGTACTTAATCAATCGGTCACCCTCAACGGCATTGGATGGGGGAGTTCCAGAAGAGGCATGGACAGGTAAACCGGTGAATTATGCATTTCTCAAAGTGTTTGGGTGTGAGGCTTTCATGCACATAGATAGAAGCCTAAGATCAAAGTTAGATGCAAAGTCCAAAAAGTGTTTCTTCATTGGCTATGGAGAAGGAGACTTTGGGTATCGCCTATGGAATCCTGAAGATGGTAAAATCTTAAGGAGTAGGGATGTAATTTTTAACGAACAAAATATGTACAAAGATTACTTGGAAAGAAAACAAACAAAAGAAACAGGTGATGAGTACATGGAGCTTGAGGACGGTGAAGACTCAAGGACTGCAAACGGTGACAATGTGCAACAACGTCAACCAAATGAGGAGCCTCAACCTATTCCCCGAAGATCTACAAGAGCAAGTAGACCTCCAGAAAGGTTTGTTCCTTCCTTCAACCATCTCTTGATCTCAGATTCTGGAGAGCCGGAATCATATGAAGAAGCTATGCAACATGAATCCAAAGAAGAATGGACGAAGAGCATGCAAGTGGAGATGGACTCACTACATCGCAACCAAACATGGGAGTTGGTTGAGTTGCCTAAAGGTAAGCGGGCACTTCAAAACAAATGGGTGTACAAGCTAAAGGAAGAAGAAGGTGGGAAGAAAAGGTACAAGTCTAGGCTTGTGGTAAAAGGTTTTTCTCAAAAGAAAGGTATTGACTTCAATGAAATATTTTCTCCTGTTGTAAAAATGAACTCAATTAGGCTTGTCTTAAGCCTTGTGGCTGCTCATGATCTAAATCTCAGCAAATGGATGTAAATACGGCATTCCCTCACGGTGACTTAGAGGAGGAAATCTACATGCTTCAACCAAAGGGGTATGAAGTAAAAGGTAAGGAGAAAATGGTTTGCAGATTAAAGAAGAGCTTGTATGGTTTAAAGCAAGCATCAAGACAATGGTACTTGAAGTTTGATCGATGGATGTTGGATCATGGATTCACAAGATGCAACTCGGATCACTGCGTCTACACGGAGAATTTGGGAGATGGGAAATTCATCATCCTAATGTTGTATGTTGATGACATGTTGATTGCAAGTGCTAACATGCAGGACATCAAAGACCTAAAAGAGGAGCTGTCCAAATCTTTTTCAATGAAAGATTTAGGTGCTGCAAAGAGGATACTTGGTATGAAAATATCAAGGGACAGGACGAAGAAGACAATAAAGCTATCTCAAGAAGATTACATCAAGAAGGTACTAGAAAGGTTTGCAATGAAAATGAAAAACCAGTTTCTACACCTTTGGCTGGTCATTTTAAACTAACGAAGGATATGTGTCCAAAGACACAAGAGGAGATAGCCTATATGTCTAAAGTTCCATATGCTGCAGCGGTAGGTTCTCTAATGTATGCTATGGTCTGGACAAGGCCAGACATTGCACATGCAGTGGGAGTTGTGAGTAGGTTCATGGACAACCCAGGTAAAGAGCATTGGCAAGCTGTGAAGTGGATACTTAGGTATCTAAAAGGGACAACAACAAATGTTTTGTATTTTGGAGGAACTGATATTTTTCTAGAAGGGTATGCTGATGCAGATATGGCAGGTGACAAAGATACTCGAAGGAGCACTACTGGCTATGTGTTCACGGTTGGAGGCACAGCAGTAAGCTGGGCTTCAAAGCTGCAGAAAGTGGTTTCACTTTCTACCACGGAAGCAGAGTATGTAGCAATGACGGAGGCAAGCAAAGAAATTCTGTGGCTTCACAGATTCTTAGAAGAGCTTGGATTCAAACAAGACAATTGTGTCTTGTACAGTGATAGCCAAAGCGCTATCCATCTTGCGAAGAACTCAGCCTTTCATTCAAGGACAAAGCACATTGAGGTGAGATATCACTTCATACGCACTCTTTTGGAAGAGGGACAACTAAAGCTAGGAAAGGTGCATACAAGTGAAAATCCTGCAGACATGTTTACAAAGGTGGTCAACAAGGAGAAGTTGAGCTTTTGCTCATCTTCAATGGGCATTCAAGGATAAGAAGCCAGAATGGAAAGCAGTCACAGGTTTGGTTTTGGAGATCAGTCTCCAAGTGGGAGATTGTTAAGTATGGAGCCTGATTTACCCTTGTAATTTTCTATGGTAAAAGCGCACATTTGTAAGGCCCCCATTATGAGGAGAAACCATCGTGCGTGAAGGAAAATCACTCACCGGAAACCAAAATTTTCACGGACAAGAATTAGGGGCAACTTTAAAGGCCTAGGGGGCGGAGGCCCCCGAGACTTCTTTTTTACCGGAATATTCTTTTTCGCCGGAATATTATGGCCAGACGGCGGCCGGAAAGTGGTCGGAAAACAACCGGTCGGTTGGCCGGTGGCCGGTAGTCAATGGACGATGGCCGGTGGCCGAATTCAAAAGCAGACTTGTCTTCTCAAGGGCGGCCACACATGGGCAGATTGGAGGGTCCGATTTGGACTTATTCGCACAAGGGCGGCTACACATGGCTGTCTGTCATAAGAGAGGGCAACCCTTTTGGCCTATAAAAGGAGGCCATTTCTACACACATTTCATAGTGTGAAGTTGATGCAACAAGGTGAGTGTGAGGTGGTGAGAGTGAAGCAAAGCGGGAGCTCCATTAAGGGTATAATCCCTTTGTAAACTACTTCTTGTTTTGAAGTACTAAAGACATTGAGTGGCTGCTTTCCCGTGGACGTAGCCCACATTGGGTGAACCACGTATATCGTGTGTACTCTCTCTCTCTCTCTCTACTCTATAATCTCGTGTAAATAAATCTGTCTCTCTCCATTAAGTAATCTACTCAATTATCTATTTAGCTACGTCTTATTTCCTAACAGCAAAACCCCATATGATTTGTAGGAGTAGCTTTAGGTAAGTGATCCGATTCTGATCTAGAGCTATTCAGCATTGAATTATTTGCTAAAGTGCTTGATTGCATGTGAAATCATGGAAAAGTGTGCTTTTGATGGTAAAAATGCATTAAACAAGCTTTTGTGGATATTTTTGTATGAGTGACTGATGTTGTGCATATAAAAGAGCATTTGCAAGGGTTTTGTGAAGAAAACCTGCAATTCTGTAAACATAGACATCCTACGCGTAGGATGTCTCAAGGGGGTTCTGGAGACCAAATTTGAAAATTCTGACTGCACCAGTGTGTTCAGAAGGGGGGATTTACCGCAAGTATACATTGAAACTAGAGTTTTGACCAACTCTTGACACCCAAAAGACCAAAGACAGAGTGTCAAAAACGCGAAAACAAGAAACTTAAGATTCTGAGCACAATTTTGCATAAAAACTGGTAGGAATGCTTGAAAAGTAGTGCTCAAGACTTGGGGATGCCTGTGGATGAATTCTGCCAAAAATTTCATCAGTAGACATCCTACGCGTAGGATGTCTAGAGAGTGATTCTGGAAGCAAAAATCAAGTTTTGACATCATACCCATATTCTGCATGTTGTGTTGGACACACACACCAAAGCTCATCTCGTTTGGACGTATAGACTGAGAGTTAAGGGGATGTTACTCTTTCAGAGAAATATTTTCTCAAAAGTGGTGATTCTGAGCAATTTTGACATCCAAAATTTGCTGTGATCACATATTCTTGTTATATGCATCAAGAAGCACCTTGGCTAGAAACAAAGGTCCATTCTGAGAAAAAGGACATCCTACACGGTGATCTGGTGGAAATTTTGAAATTCTGAGTTGACCAGTGTGTTCAGAAGGTAGGTTTTACCATATTTTCACTTGGAAAGTGAAAATTTGACCAAATTTTGACAAATCAAAGCCAAAAGATGAGAATTGCTAGACATCCTACCCAAATTGTGTCCAAGGCCTAATTTTGAGACCAAACCATAGGATGACTCCATAGGCATGTTCTAAGTGTTGTATTGAGTGCATGTGATAAATTTCATCTCATTTGGGTCAGTGGAAGGAAGATTGAACAGACTTTAGCATTTTTGACTGAAAAAGGCAAGAATAGCTAGTTTTGGGGTCTTTTGACATCCAAACTCAAATCTAAGCATACCATTGGGTTGCTGAGCACTAAGAGAATCTTGGGATCAAGTTTGGACAAAATCTAAGCAGTTAGACATCCTACGCGTAGGATGTCTCCAGCTTGATTTAGGACTCCAAACCAACCTATGAGCACACCACTGTGATCAGCACATCAAGGAGAAGCTGGGGTGAAAATTTCAAGTCATTTTGAGCAAAAAGACATCCTACGCGTAGGATGTCTCAAGGCTATTTTTAGGTCCAAATCAACCTCTGAGCATACCATTGTGTTGCTGGACTTAAGGGGAGTCTCTAGACTAAATTTTGTTAAATTCTGAGCATATAGCGCGTAGGATGTCTCTAGGCCAGTTTTAGGGTCCAACTATAATTTTGACCATATAGAAGTGTTCACAGTGTCAGAGAGATCCCAAATCTTCTTTTAAAATTGAATTTGAACTCATTTTGACCATTCACTGCATTTCACCATTTAGTTCAACTTTGAAAAAAAATGTCGTTTGAGGCCTCAAAATACATCCGAAAGTCAGGGGTGTCTGAAAGCGAAAATTTGCGAGAATTGTGACGAAACGGTTGCGGTTTTGGACATAGTTTCAACTTTTACCTAACCAAAGAACTTGAACACAGTGGACTAAGTCTACTTGAACCAAGAAAAAGCTCTTAAGCCCAGAAATCATGTCTACCCTAGATTCAAATGCAGCTTACACAAGCTTGGAGATCCCGACGATAGAGGAATATCCTCCCACAATGGATCTTCCAAACTTGCAATTGATAAAGATCCATCTTGTTGAGAGAGTTTGGATGATTGGTCATGAGAGTGAAGGACTATATAGATACATTGACGACAATGAGGTCAATTTTTATAGGTGATCAGATCCATACTTAGAAGTGATAACGGATTACAAGCTCTTATATGTCTACACATACGGAGTCGACTGTCAATGGAGATCTATAGTTGTCGACAAGTATGGACGAGAATACAGAGTTGTAGAAAGAACAAATCCACAGACTGTACTAGAAAGAGGTGGATATTTGGTCAATGAAGGACCACAAATTCCTCCACCAAACACGAAAATTCCTATAGGAATTCCAAGAAGAGAGCCACCAGGATTCCCTTCAAGAGCGATAACGAGAGAAGGATTGGGAGAGTCTCTGGTTAGACTTGTAGACAATCGACGAGTTAGACCATCCCAAGTCCAGAAATGGGTAAACAGAAAATACTCCGGAGATAAAGATCTGAGAGATCACGTAACGGCTTTTAGAAGAGTGATTAGAGCAGAGGAAGTTTCAGATTTTGCGACACAGTTTGCGGGATTTGGATTGACTCTAGAAGATGATGCAGCTACATGGTTCGACTCAGTGGAAAAATGGGATTTTGAGACCCTAGATGAGCTGTTTGAGGAGTTTATTGAAGAATTCTTGCCAAAAGGCATTGCTCACAACACGGTCTCGCAAATCCATAGATTCAAACAGAAAGAGAATGAATCAGTATGCAAAGCATCATTACGACTCAAGAGATATGTTAAGCTCTGTCCGAGAGCAGAATTACCTACGCAAGCACGACTCATGCTGATCTTTATCCAGGGAATGAGACATGCGGGCCTTTAGAAGGATCTGCATATGATAAGGAGGATGACGCTAAACAAGTTGATAAAAAATGCTCTTTATCTAGTGGATAACTGTGAGGCATACAAAGAAAAGGACTTAAAGAGTCAAGGAGATGATACATCCTCTCAGCACAGTGTTTCACAGATAAGTGAGTCCACTGCCAAGCCAACGGCACCTATTGATCAAGAAAAGCTTATCGACGACTTGGTCAAGAGGTTGATTCCTCTTGTAAGGTCTGATTCGGGAGAGCCAAAGTGGTGTGAAATTGAGAGAAAATGGACGAACTATACGGAGGAAGAGTGCTATTATAGCATGGAAAATGCTAGGGAGAGGTATGTACAACCTCTTCCAGAAGCACCTACTCCACCTAAATCATACATTCCGGGGAATGCACCAGGACCAGTAGGAGTTTTAAGACCACAGCTTGTCTTAGGAAAACAACCTCCGCTGCCAGGTGCTAGAATGCAGGTAGACATGAGATACATGCCAATGATGGAAGCATCAAATAAACCAACGCCAGTACCAGCTACAATGTGGTATAGCAACCAAAGTGAGTACTACCCTTCGGAGCAACAAAATGTGAGAGAAACACATGGAGTGGTGAGGCCGGTACAACCTCCACCTCTTGGGTTTCATTCGAAAGAAAGAAGGTATGAAATGGACGAAAGGACATTGCGATTCATTGCAAATAGCGGCTTATCTAGGTCAAAGCTTGCTTATAGCCAAGAGGAAATGCTAAAATAATCTCCTCAACCAGAGACAGATTGTCACAAAAGTCGTGACAACCACTTGGTCAAACAATGTCCTCATACGGAGATCACTGAAGTAAATGCCTATTGTCTTGAGTGTGGCATCACTCACTTGATCCCCGATTGCCTGAAAAACCCAAACCAAATCAGGAAAATCACGACAAATGTATTAGGGATTGTTCAGCTCCCTAGTAGCTCAGAAAATGAAAATGTTGTACCAGTTCAAGTAGTTAGAGAGCACAAGCTCAAAAGAAAACTGATGAGAATTCAGAGACAAAGAACACGGAAAGTGACATGAGTCCAAAGACAGATGATGGACCAAAGACAGACGCACCTAGTCAGAAAACCAAGAACAAACAAAATAGTTGGAAAGCTAGAAAGACTAGGATGAAAGCACGTAGGGAACGAGAGAAAAAATCCCTAGCTAAGAAGCTTACGAAAGCTGAGGAGAAGATAAAACAACATGAGGAAAGGGAGGCACCTTCTCTTACACAAATGGTTAAACCACTAGAAGAACCATCCACGGATGAGAAACCGAGAAGTGCTAGTTCATGAGGATCTGTGTTGGCAGAGAAGGTTAATGAGACATTAGATGCCCTCTTGAAAGCCTATGATGTGATGCTCAAAAACAACCAGACCCAAGAACACAGGTGGATGACATATCCCTATGCGGAACTAGAAAAGCAAAGGTTTGAAATGTGCAAGAAAATGATTCAAACAGCCCAAGCTTTACTAGAACCACCAGTTGCAAAACCTGAGGATGTGATCAATGTCATGCCTACACAAGTAATCCCACCAAATCAGGAACTAAAAGAGCGAGATTCTAGTCATGAGCATAGACCAAACCTCAAAGACCCAGCATTAGAACCAAGGATAGTACTGAATACCACGGATAACTCTTTCGAGGGATTTCACCAAGCTATACTTGAGGATTGTAAAGAGGTAGATGGTCTTGACGAATTGTGTAAACAAGTCAGAGAGGCCAATGAAGCCGCTGACCTAAGAAGACGAGTAGACAAGACTGGTGATGAACGAGGAGTGTTTCTACCACCAACAAAGGAATTTGAGACTGGATCTCAAATGAATCTAGACGTGCGATCGTATTGGGGCGACAAAGGATCTGTACAATCTATGGATAGTCAACCCCATTCGCTAAGAACACTACCGTCCTACATGGGAGAGTACGAGACCAAGTCAGATGTGGTTGCAGTCCCATCACAAAGACTGTCTCCCAACAAGGCCATCGATTCAAAGGGGCTAGTAGATATTCTATCTACCCCAGTCACCTGTACAATAATGTTAGCCGAGTTGCTCAGAATAATGCCAAACATGTGGGCTAATGTGGGTAAATGTCTAGAGAAATTTGGTGTAAAAACCCCAATGACTCAAATCAAGGAAGGCATCAAAGAGCTTGAAATGCCTCAACTAAATACTAGGCTAGTGCCATTAAACAAGGTAGGCGAGTATTACGAGGGAGAAAATGGAAACACCACCCTTCTTATGGAATTCAATAATGTAAAATCCATGGCAATCCTTGACAGTGGAGCTGGTGTGTCCATTGCAACCAAAGAGGTTTGGAAAAAATGGGAAAAACCTGCCTTGATATCCACACGAATGACCCTGCAGCTTGCAGACGGACACAAGGAAAAGCCCCCAGGACTGCTAGAAAAAGTACTTGTTACTTCTTGTGGCATTGAATATGAACACACTTTTGCTATTGTTGACTTTGGCAAGAAGAACAACTATGAAATCATTCTGGGAAGACCATTCATGCGACAATTGAAAATGGTCTAAGATTGGGGTTATGACCATATATACCTGAGACATATGGAAACCATAACAAAGATAAACTTGAGGGACCATAGCTATAGGGATGTGACAAAAACACTGATTGAGGAGTTTGATTCCGCCACAGTTGTTGCAGGATCAGAACTTCCAGCTTGGTTAGGTAAGCCTAAAGAACTGTGGATGTGTGGAGCTTCACAATGTGGTAGCTTGAAACATGAGGAATGTATCCTAGAGCGAGTTATAGAAGATATGGACTATATCCCAGAACCATTTCCTGAAGAAGAGTTAGAGTCTTTTGGATGGGAACACATCTTGGCTACTCTGGACATGCGCGCCGTGGAGGATGCTCCCACAACAAAGTTTTGTGATGAAAATGGCTATGATGTCGTTCCTTATTTTGCAGTGAGTGTAATCCAAGAAAATGAAGAGATCCAAATATTGAGGCGGTCCGGGGCGGGCAACAAGAAGAGTGGCCTCTAGACACCCTTCAAGGCTCCCGTGCTGCTCAATGGGGCTGGGGCACAACACAACACAAACCAAAACAACAAACCCACAGCCAAATCCCAACTACACAAGGGGCACCACTTAGTTTAAGAGCGAACTAGGACGCAAAAGAGGAGAATCGTTAGAGCAACCCACAAACAAGCAAGGAATTTACACTAACCCTAACACCAATTGAATACTCTCACACCCTAAAATAAGAGAGAGAGAGAGAGAGAGAGAGAGAGAGAGAGAGAGAGAGAGAGAGAGAGAGAGAGAGAGAGAGAGAGAGAGAGATAGTAGTCGGGCTGCTTTGAAACGTATGGGCAATGATCAAGCAAACACAACTATATATTTAAGAAAGAGAGAGAAAGGGGGGGGGGTGCTTGTTGCATTAATACCTTCTTACAAATCTGTCATGACAAATCAAAGTGAGATTAGTACTTGTTCAACATAGCTTGCGTAAATTTCACCACAACACATCACAAGAAAAGCCACCCCAATCACTGTCTTAAGGCCAGGGGAGTCCTCTCCACCCTGTCGCCCTCTTACAGTATGTGGGATTTATGGATAGATTGATGACAACACCAAAGACAAGCTATCAAGAACTCAAAAAAACACCAAGACACTTACGCATCATTGTTGTCCATTACTTCACGTTGGAAGGGAGACAAAGTATCCAAGCTTAGTCCAAATCCACCCTCCTTGATTCAGCGAATGTTGGGCTTACACTAGTAGGAGAAATGATAGATTTCCTACTCTCAATTGAATGATCACTCTCTCTCTTACAATGGCATAGAGTTCCCTTGCTAATCCCCTATTACAACACATGCACATGCATAAGACAATGAGCTTCCACTCAAGAGCTCCTTCTAGAGAGGTTGAGCTTGGCTTCTCAAGCTATAGCATAGTGCTCTTGCTTATGGCTCCCCCTTTTGTGCTAGCTACACCCTCCTTTTATAGCAATTTTGAAGGCTAGGGTTACTCCTCTAACCATGGTTGGGTTAGATTTTTAGCAATTTATCTAATTTCTTTTGCTTGGAATTATCAAGAAGTTGGTGGGGAAAGAGAGAGGAGAGAAATGGAGGTGATAGGACTTTTCATAGTGGGTTAGTGTTAGTAGAGTTAGTATTAATTTACAAATGGAATTGGATATTTACAATGGGAGTATCCATGTAGGATACAAATAAGGAAAAAAAACTCTTAAGAGGTAAGAAAAGGTGGATTTCTTACAAGGTTGATGCTCCAAGTGTCTTGAGTAGGGTCAATTTTGACGCTTGTTGACGGTCCACTAGCTTTGACGGTACATTTTTTCTCCACTCTTGACCTTCCTTGAGAGACAAGGTAATTGAAGCTGAGTAATCAACCACCATGATGCTGTCTTTTAAGAGAAGAGGCTGAATTTTGTGGTTTTTTTGATAGATATGGGTAATTTGGAGGAGGAAAAATGAGACTAGGTGGTCAATTTTGGAATGGAATTGTGTGTGGGAGGTATGAGTTCACCATGGTTTCTCTTATTCTTCAAGGTTGAGGAGAAGGTGAGTAGTGTGCAGAGAGGAGTGGTGAGAGAGGTGGGGATGATGAGTGGAGAAGTGTGTGTGAAAGAGGAAAATGATAAAGTGGAAGAGAGAGTGTGGTAGCATGGGAAAACTGGGGTCCACTAATAAAATCATAGCTCACAGCTCGTAGCTCAAAAAAATATGAAAAAATTTGAGGCAAAATTTCAGCCCACGAGCTACAACTTTTGTTTGTATCACCTTTTCAAATTCAGAGAGCAAGTGAACTTTAAAAATTCAGCAAAACCGACCGTTTTTTTCCACTGCACAAGGTCCTTGTGGGGTCCTTCTTTGGATGATTCTTTTGAATACCTCCAAGAGTGAACCCTCCATAGTGCATGTATGCATGCCACCTACCCTTGACCTTATTTGGTAGGTCTATAATTGAAGATATTGTTGAGATCATGATATAAGTGAATAGTACAACTAAGAAAATCAAATATTGAGGGGTCTAAAAAATATGTACATGTCAAATATAAATAATATAGGTGGAAAAATATAAAGGGGTCAAAATAAATCTCTCTCATTATAAGTCTACCATAAAAAGATGAATATTTTTGGTGGTCTAATTTATGAGAGTAATAGAGAATATATGTAGGAAGGAAAAAATCACAATAGTGAAAAAAATATACACATAAATAGAACTAGTTTTTTTTGGATTTTTGTTGGGATGGAGTAACACCAAAAATAAGAGAAGCTTGCATGAAATTATTTTTATATGGAATAAAGAGTATGCAAAATGATAAGAAAAAATATGGTAATGGTGAGCCAATGTACATAGCATAAATAACACACCATAGGTAGAAATAGTTAAATAAATACCACAATAATTATGAAAATCCTTTTATTTAGGCCCTATATACAATGAAATATTTACACACAAATGGGCCATAATATACTTATAATTTTTATTTTATTTTTATTTTTTTTGGCTCAACTAGCCCAGTGACTAGCTAGCTGAGGGTTTTAAAGAAAATATGGGAAAAGTCCCGTGACTCATGCACGCTTATGTACAGTGAAATGGTAGGGATAGCCACAGTGTTTGGGTGATATTGGTAGGGTGAGGTAACTCACTGTGGCAATTACAAAGAGCCCAAAAACGGCTATCATTAGCCCTCCCCCTGGATGATGGTATATTCATGTACCATCATCGAGCATCTTTTCCAAAGAGAGTGCTTCAGAGTCCTTGACGAGATCTTTATTGTTTGGCCCCTCAGAATTTTGGCTAGAGTTACACTCATGCTTCATGTAACAATACTTACATGAGACAGTGGCCTTTTGACAGATCTTTGGTAGATCCTTTGGTAGAAGGCAACTCAAATAGGGCTTCAAGCGATACCCGTTTACTTTCCTGGAGTGCACTTTACCATTCAAGTCCATAAGCCGATAGTAACTTGAATTGAAAGCCTTCTTGGCTATGTATGGCCCTTGCCATCTTGTTTCAAATTTGGCATCAAAACGATTATCGAGTCGATTGTCATACCTTAGCACAAGATCTCCTTCATTGATGCCTTTGTCCTTCAGTTTCTTGTCAAGCTTCTCCTTTGTTTGTGTGGCTTTCCTCTTATAGCACTCGTATGCTGCTTCTCTTTTCCACTCAAGCTCAGCTAAGGTAAGAAGTCGATCCATCCATGCTTCTTGATCATCTTGTGCTGATTTGCCATGAAGTCGCATTGTTGGAATGTTTAGCGGAAGGGGGGAGTGTTGACTGCTGGGTCAACAACACAACATAACTCAAGTTTCGTACCAAAGTCTTATCTTTTGCGAGTTATGAAATGTTGCCGATTATGGCTATAAACATCATTTGTAACGAGTAGTTATTCTAGTTTCAGAAGCCAGGGTGCAATGGCACTTCCAGATTGTAAATACAAAGCCATTTGACCCTTTCAACCCCAGTTTTGGTTAAACCTAAGGTAACCTTAGTATATAAGGTACCATGAAGTCGCATTGTTGGAAGACATGAACGCGGAAGGGGGGAGTGTTGACTGCTAGGTCAACAACACAATATAACTCAAGTTTCGTACCAAAGTCTTATCTTTTGCGAGTTATGAAATGTTGCCGATTATGGCTATAAACATCATTTGTAACGAGTAGTTATTCTAGTTTCAGAAGCCAGGGTGCAATGGCACTTCCAGATTGTAAATACAAAGCCATTTGACCCTTTCAACCCCATTTTTGGTTAAACCTAAGGTAACCTTAGTATATAAGGTACCTAGGTCATTTTGTAAAGGGAAGACTTTAATCATAATCTAAACTTTAGCGCTGCTGTCTACTGTGTGAGAGAGAAAGAGAGTGAGCGTGAGTTTTATCCTCTAGCTACGCCCGGCTCGCTCAACACATTGGAGATCCAACTGCAGCATTGCTGTAGGCTCGAGGAGAGCTACACGACAACGCCAAGCATTCCACGCGAGACGAAGCGCACACGCCGACGCATCTACGAGCTATTTGTGGCCTTAAGTGTATCAAACAATGTCTGTTTTCTGCGTGCTAGTAGTCTATAGAATCGTGGCGACATAAGCTACGCATAGGTACTCATAAATTTCAGTTTCGGGCACTTTCAAACTTCTGCTCTGTCATCCTACGCGTTTTCTGCAGATGGGTTTAGAGTGAGGGTTTTGAGTGTAGAAGCTTAGGGACAGGTGTATCCTAGTGAGGGGATGGTGTTCCTTAAGTTTCGTACGAATCTGGCATGATTAGGTGAGTTACCTTCCGTATGTGTGTATGTGGCTAGGTGGTGTAGTTGAGAGCAGTGAGGTTCTTGATTGTGGTATAGTTGGCCTTCCAGAGTGTTGTATGTGTAGGATGGTCTCAGCCTGACAAGCTAAAAAGACCATATTAGGTATTTTGGTAAAAATCTCACATTATGGGAATCTCCAAATCGACCGAATTCATGTAATTTGGGAATTTTCCACTTAAAGTGGGAAAAATTGAGGTGTGTGGCTAGTAAATAAAGTGAAAATCTCATAGGATTGTGGTGTTGATAAACACCAAAAGTCAAGAGGATGTACAACACATGGATTTGAATAATAACTATAAATTACATAAAACAAAGGAAGATACAAAAAAGATTTTGTTTACAAATTGACTAGTATAGTCACAATAGAAGCTCCACATAATTCTACTCCACATTTGATACCATATCTGAACTTTGATCCAAGTGTGGCTGATGTGCACGAGTGAGGCCTTCTTTGTCTTTTAGAGCATGTCTTTCTGGAATCTTTATTCTAGAAAATGGTCCTTCTTTGTTGGGTCTCCAGGACCAAACAATTGCATCTATAGTTTCCCACACTTGTGGGTCCTTATAGTTGACAGCCTAATAACCCTTCCAACAATTACTGTAAGCTTGAGTATCTGTCATCCCACTTTTTCTCGCGCAAGGTGCCCAATATTGAATCAAGAGTTTTCTGTAGTTTGGTGATGTAGGCTCATTATCAATGTCAGATAAAGCCATTGCAAGCCACACTGGATAGATTTCTGTGTCACTCGGAACAAGCATAAGAAAGTCACCTTGGTGCACATCAGACATAGGGTCAAACTCTTCCCTTGGCCTATCTCGTTGAGGCCCACAAAAATGATCGTTCAACTCTTCAAGGCCTAGGAATCTTTCTGCTCCTTGTTGCAAATTCATTGTAGTGCTTTGTAGATGAGAATATTCTTGAGTTTTTGGCCAAAACATTTCATACAAGACTCCCTCTGATATGATTGCTTTTCCAATCTCTTCAATTACCTTACTCCAATAATCTATCACGGGTCTATAATATCGCGGAATACTTGAACCATTCCCTAAATTTTTCCAAAATTTTATATAGTTCTTTAGCCCCAAAATGACTTCTTCGTGGGCCTTGACATACTCCGCCATTTGTACTAGAGGTGGATCTCCATGTGGTAACATTGGCTTGCCTTCTGTGTCTGTTTTCCAAAGGCGAATACTTCCACTCCAACTTGATACACCTACATGTGCCTTATATTGCATCATTGGTGTCTCATCCTGCATAAAGAACCTGAACTGAAGCGGTTTGGAATGTCCAACAAGTATGTCTTGTCCATCACAAATATAGCCATCACAATATTGCTTGAAATCGGGGATCTTTGTGAGAAAAAATGGAGCTGGAGATGAAGATGAGCTGTTTCGTAATGTATCCATCAAATGTGGCAAAGTATAGGTTTGTGTAACTCTCAACTTCTCTGAAAACCTACTAAACATGGCGTCTATGTCCTCATGTGTATGCCCAACCATTAAAACTCCCAGCTGGATGGTTTTGAAAACACCCCTTGCAACAAGCATTGACAAATAGGCAAATAAGTATCGATTTTTGTTTTCCCCTGCACAATTATCCAATTGTAGCAACAAGTTCTCTGGCAATCTGCGAAATGTTGACCCCAATTCCTCTTCTGCAATTTCTGACGACTGCACAATGGGCTCTTTTCCATCACTCAAGTTATGGTAGTCCAAAGCATCCCTTGAGTTCAAAGCATGTAGTAGTGAGTTATTGCTCCTTGGAAGTCCATTTGTTACTAGATCACCAAGAGGATGCTTATCTATCCTCTCGAGGTTATGTAAACAATCAGCAATTGAGCCAATTGTAAGATTTGGATCAGCTGGCCACAAACCATTCAAGACAAAGTGTCCGTAATGACCTTCTCCATGTCCATGAGTGATCATGCCAATCAATGCCACCTGCAGATTATATCCTGAATCCACACCCTTGGGAACAATGCGTAATCTAGGAATGGCAGTCTTCTTTTGATCCATCTTATCATGGATTATGCATACATATTTTTGTGGTTGAGTTTCTGAATATGTGCGCCATGCATAATATAGGCTTCTGCAACTCTTTTGTTGTGCCATGTGAACTTCTCTCTTCCTCAAGAGAAGAGCTCTCTCTTCAAGAGAAGGTTTAGCTTCTAACCTTGCCTTGATTGAGCTACAAATATTGCACTTAGAGAACTCACTTGTCTTTGTTAAAGTCACATGTGGGTACTCTTTGTTCCAAATTCTACCAAAAGAAGATTGGGATAGCTTCTTCTCATAGCCCATTTGGTCAAGTGTCGTGTTGATTTCACATAAAATATCCACTTGTTTGTATGTTGATGGAATCACCAATTGAGTCTCTCTTGAGCCATCTAGCAGTGTTCTACTTCTATGTGGCATCTTCTCAGAGTTGTTTTCCACAAACTCATTTAGTAGTGCTCTTGCTAAACTAGTATGTTGAAGTCCCCTTCTCAATGTACATGTGTTCCCATGTACATATTGGCGCACACCATTTTCAAAGTTCTCCTTGTATCGATAAAATGATGTCTTTGGTATTCCATGTAGCTCATACCATGCTCTACAACAAACAATAGAGCCATTTAGCCTGAATTGGTATCGTGACTTCTCATCTTTCTGATAACATATAGAAAGAACATCATAAACATAATTAGTGCGTGATTTTTGAGACTCTCCCCAAAATTGTTGTCGTAACCTTGTCACCATATCACGATCTGCAAATTGGCAGCATTTTTGTGCACAACAATCAATGCATGATACCCTTTGAATTGATTTGTTTGAAAGGTAAAAAGTCGAAGCTGGTGCTGCTTTTGATTTTTGAGTCCTGTTCATGAAAGTGTATCGTCTCTTCCTTGACAACTAGACAACATTACTCCCATCAAGTTTTTTTCCAACATTGCCATCGTTGGATACATCCTCATATGTAGCATGCATGCCATCAACAGGAACAAAGCGTTGTAATGGGCTCCCATTCAACATTGTTGTCTGCTTGATGGGCCACTTTAGCAAAGTGATGCTACCCACTTCAACCACATCATGAATGCTTGCATTTTCTCTTTCAATACCCACACCCACACAATCAGGACCAAGTTCCTGAAAGTTGACATAATCATGTGGAAATACATATAAGATGGTCCCTTCATTCATGGTTTGCATCATTGTGTCATCTTTTAAAAGGACCCTCTGATTTCTCCAAGACTCTCGAATCATTGCTTCAAATTCTGGGCTTGTCATAGGTATTGCATCTGTAACTAGAGGATCAGAATGATCATGTTCTTCATCACCATTGTAGCTTTCGTGTGGATCAATTAAGTTCCCATTTAATACAAAAGATTGCAAAAGAAGCTTTGACCATCGAACAGCACTCCATAATGAGCCTTGGAGAGATGAAGTATCCATTGTAGGAAAAGGTAGGACCACATCCTTCAAGCATTCCTCCACTAGTATGGAGACATTTCCCAGCCCTATCTTTGTACCACCACAAGTGGAATCTGGATCTGTTCTACACACACAACCAATACCAACGATTTCATTGTCAAGTATCATATGTACTTTCTCCCCAGATTCGAAGTCCATCCTGTAAGTAAAAAGATTACATTGTTAAATCCATAGTTATAGAAAAATACTCTTCAAACAAAAAATCATGCTACAACATGAAAAAGGTTTGCATAGGTTGGACAAGTGGTGAACCTTGAGACCAAATCCTCCTTGCTATATTAATGGAAGCAAGGTTGGACAAGTGGTGGACCTTGAAACCAAAGCCTCTTTGCTATATGAGAGCATAGGTTGGACAAGTGGTGGACCTAGTTGTAATACCCACTGCCACCTATCAACTACTATAGGACTATGCTTTCCAATGTCCAAGTATCCCTTGAGTCTTTCAAGGTTGAACACGTGGTGGACCTTGAAACAAAAATCCCCTTTCTATATCAGAGCATAGCTTGGACAAGTGGTGGACCTAGTTATAATGCCCAATATCCAAGGTGAAATACCTTAGGACTTTGCTACCTTGCTTGCCAATGTTTACGTAGCCCCTCATTTCTTTAATGGAAGTAAGGTTGGACAAGTGGTGGACATTGAAACCAAAGCCTCTTTGCTATATTAGAGCATAGGTTGGACCTAGTTTTAATACCCACTGCCACCTATCAACTACTATAGGACTATGCTTTCCAATGTCCAAGTATCCCTTGAGTCTTTCAAGGTTGAACACGTGGTGGAACTTGAAACGAAAATCCCCTTTCTATATTAGAAAGTTTGAACACATGGTGGACCTTGAAACGAAAATCCCCTTTCTTTATCACAGCATAGCTTGGACAAGTGGTGGACCTAGTTATAATGCCCAATATCCAAGGTGAAACACCTTAGGACCTTGCTACCTTGCTTGCCAATGTTTACGTAGCCCCTCATTTCTTTAATGGAAGCAAGGGTGGACAAGTGGTGGACCTTGAAAGCAAAGCCTCTTTGCTATATGAGAGCATAGGTTGGACCTAGTTGTAATACCCACTGCCACCTATCAACTACTATAGGACTATGCTTTCCAATGTCCAAGTATCCCTTGAGTCTTGCAAGGTTGAACACGTTGTGGACCTTGAAACCAAAATCCCCTTTCTATATCAGAGCATAGCTTGGACAAGTGGTGGGCCTAGTTATAATGCCCCTCCTTTCTTTAATGGAAGAAAGGTTGGAAAAGTGGTGAATCTTGAAACCCAAACCCTTTGGCTATATATAGAGGATATTTTGGACAAGTGGTGGGCTTAGTTGTAGTATCCAATGTCCAAGGTCTAAGGTGAACTATGTAAAGACCTTACTTCCAAAAACAAAGTCGTACAAGTGGTTCTCCTTGAAACCAAAACCTCCTTAGTGTATTAGAACATAGCTTGGAGAAGTGGTGGACTTAGTTGTAATGGTGAATGTCCAAAGCAAACTATTATAGGACCTTGCTTCCCAAATCAAGTTTGGACAAGTGGTGGATCTTGAAACCAAAACCCCCTTACTCGATTAGAGCATAGCTTAGATAAGTGGTGGACCTAGCTGCCATGGAAAATGTTCAATCTGAACTACTGCAGGACCTTGCTATTAAATGTCTAAGTAGAGCTAGCTTCTTTAATGGAATCAAGGTTGGGAAAGTGGTGCATCTTGAAACCAAAAGCCCTTTATTGTATTAGAGCATAGCTTGGACAAGTGAGGGACCTAGTTTTAATGTGTGATGTCCAAAGAAAAGTATTACAAGACCTTGCTTTCCAATATTTGAATTGGTCAAGTGGTTAAAACTAAGTATAAAACTTTGACCATTTTCTTCTCGAATTGCCAAAAAGCTAGTTTTAGACACCCCTAAATGAAAATGGTTTAGGGTGGCCTTAAACAATGTTTTTTCAAAGACTTGAACAAAAGGGTTGCCGAAGAGTAATGACAATTTATTGTGGCTTGAAGTGCCTGAGTATGTGAAAACAAGCCTAGGTTTTCCACGAGGCAAAAGGTGACATAATAAGAACATTGGAAACTTAGGATTGACCATGTGGCCTAAACTTTGGCAAGTGAAGTGGTGGCCAAGTTTTGTGGCACAGTGTGCACTTGGTCCTATATGTGTTGACCACTTGGCTAAATCTAGGACCATAAGGCCAAACCTTTGGCACCTTAAATATAGTATGGGACATAATCTAGAACTGCTACAGTAAATTAGTAGTATAGCTAATATGTTAATATTTGTATTATATTTAAGTATATGCTAATATAATTTATGTTCAAAATTTCACTAATGAAGAATGTTCCCATTTAGCACTCCAGATGCGGGGTCTTAGGGCAATGCCACAATGGGGTGACAAGGCAGCCCTTCCACGTGAGGTTTGGGGGTAGCGCTCTTGATGGGGATGTGGAATATAGCGCTCTCGATGGCGGGGCTTGGGAGGTTGATTTTGGGATATTGTTCTGGGCGGGGTCCGGGGCAGCGCCCCGGGCGGGTCAAGGGGCGGCAGCCCCTGTCGCCTCCGCGGGCTAGGGCAGCGCCCAAAGATTTTTTTTTTAAAAGTGAATTCCTAGTATAGAGTTACGCATGTTTTTCATATTTTCAACCATGATTTCTTTAATTTTGGCCGTGTGAATTGGTTAATTTTTTATATTGCTTTTGTTTTTTTAATCCTATGATAAAACATGGACTTGTAGCATACGTGGCATTCTAATAAACCCTATCAAGATTAGGCACACAGAGAGCGCACGAGCAACGCACACAGAGAAAGCAGGCGAGCAGCAAACACACAGAAAGCGCACACGGATCGCACACAGTTGGAGTATACGCGCGCGTAGAGGAGCAAGCTCGGCATCGTACACAACACACAGGTGGAGTGCACAGGATTGGAAGTTCGCGCACAAGATAAAGAAACAGCAGCGTACACAACGCTTTCCAGAAGGGCAAATCGGGCAGTCTTCTCGGGAGACATTGCACACCTCACGAATAGAGAAAAAACAGGTATTTCTCTCTCTCTCACTCTCTGTCTTTCTCCATATAGAGAAGATGGTTCTCTGTAACTCTTCTTGCACACACACTCTCTCGTCAAAAGACAGAGATACATAGTTTAAAAGTATCCCCGCACACATACACATATTCCCACACATCGTCTTCCTCTCTTCCACATACATAACCACAGTGAAATCTGTTATCTTGCTGTCTCTCTCTTGAAAATACATGCACATATTCCCACACATCGTCTTCCTCACTTCCACATACATAACCACAATGAAATCTGTTATCTTGTTGTCTCTCTCTTGAAAATACGTGCACATATTCCCATACATCGTCTTCCTCTCTTCCACATACATAAACACAGTGAAATCTGTTATCTTTCTCTCTCCTCTCTCTAAAAAACAGGTATTTATCTCTCTCTCTCTCTCTCTCTCTATCTATCTATCTCTGTATCTTGCTATCTCTCTCTTGAAAATACATGCTCATGTATGTGTGCGTCTGTGTTATCTATGTGTATGTATGTATATTTGTGTTATTTCATTGTAATACTCATACATAATGCAGATACACAATTACACTTAATTACGATATGCACACATAGTATATATACATACATAAATATCACAAATAACTAACACATTGTAATACTAGTAAAATTGAATGGAAGACTTACTTGCGTGATCTGTTAAAGTCGATTCTTGTAGCGAGTTCTGGATGTATGCTGAGCTGATTTTCCTCTAATCCATTTGTAGATATGATTGTAACTTCTGTTTCTCAAAAATAGTAGTGTTGTTTAGTGATACACCTAATGGACATAAATGGTTTAAACTAGGACATGTAGACCAAAAATACGTGTATTTCTTTGGATGAATATATACACTTTTTGGACCCTTACCACAAGTGGTGGACCTTGAGACCAGTGGACTATAAGGACCTCCAAACAATACCTTGTACACTCAATCCTTCTTGGTATCTAGGTTGGACAAGTGGTGGACCTTGTTCAAATTCTCTAACCACTCTCTCTAACATGGTGACATAATTTAGGTGTGATAAATTCATATCTATGCAAACTAATATCAGTTTAGGCTTGTTAATTTGAATTTGTTTGAATTTATGTACAATATAATGTTTTGAGGTTTGCATATTTGAATTTAGGTGGTATAATGATATCTTTTTGTGGTAAACTTGAATTTAAAATCAATTTCGCGTGGAATATTTTAAATTTAAGTAGTAAAATTTAAATTTTTATAAAAAAGTTTGAATTTTAAAATTTGGGCGGGATATTTTAAAATTTAGGCGGGATATTTAAGATTTGGGAGGGATATTTTAAATTTAGGCGGGAAGGTTTTGAATTTATAGCGAGATCTCCCTTACATAAGAGAGTATAGGTTGGACAAGTGGTGGACCTTCAAGCTAGAGCATCCATGCTACTGGACATGATAGGTAGGGAATCTAGTTGAATATTGTATGTATAATATATATGTAATAGATCTAGCTTGGACAAGTGGTGGACCTTGGAACAAAACCCCATGTAAAACATATCATGCACATTCCAAGTGGTCAAAAAAATATCATTTAAGATATAGCCTTATAGGTTGGACAAGTGGTGGACCTTACACCCAGATATTCTTCATATAATGACATAGAGTGGAAAACTGGTGAATCTTGAGACCAAACCATGCTACTAGCGATAATAGCTTGGACAAGTGGTGGACCTTGAAAGTAAACCCCCCATCTACGAAATATCGTGGGTTTAAGGTATTTCGATGGAGCCTAGCATCTTGGAGACATCGTGCATCTTGCTTCTCTTCATGTTTCAATGGAGCCTATCTTGGACAAATGGTGGAGCATCCTTCTCTCCATGTTTCAATGGACCCTAGCTTGGACAAGTGGTGGACCTTTGCTTCTCTCTATTATTCAATAGAGTTAGCTTGGACAAGTGGTGGACCTTGGAACCAAACCCCATGTAAAACCTATCATGGTCACTCCAAGTGGTGAGAGAATAACCTTTAAGATATAGCCTTATAGGTTGGACAAGTGGTGGACCTTAACACCCTAATATTCTTAATATAATGACATAGAGTGAAAAAGTGGTGAATCTTGAGACAAAACCACTCATGCTACTAGCACTAATAGCTTGGACATGGTGGACCTTGAACGTAAACCCCCCATGTTTCAATAGAGTTAGCTTCGACAAATGGTGGAGCATCCTTCTCTCCATGTTTCAATGGAGCCTAGCTTAGACAAGTGGTGGACCTTTGCTTCTCTCTATGATTCAATAGAGTTAGCTTGGACAAGTGGTGGACCTTGGAACCAAACCCCATGTAAAACCTATCATGGTCACTCCAAGTGGTAATAAAGAATAACCTTTAAGATGTAGCCTTATAGGTTGGACAAGTGGTGGACCTTAACACGCGCATATTCTAATATAATGACATAGAGTGAAAAATGGTGAATCTTGAGACCAAAACACTCATGCTACTAGTGATAATAGCTTGGACAAGTGGTGGACCTTGAATGTAAACCCCTCATCTACGACATATCGTGGGTTTAATGTTTTTCAATGGAGCCTAGCATCTTGGAGACATGGTGCACCTTGCTTCTCCTCATGTTTCAATGGAGCCTACTTGGACAAATGGTGGAGCATCCTTCTCTCCATGTTTCAATGGACCCTAGCTTAGACAAGGGGTGGACCTTTGCGTCTCTCTATCTTTCAATAGAGTTAGCTTGGACAAGTGGTGGACCTTGGACCAAACCCCCATGTAAAACCTATCATGGTCACTCCAAGTAGTAAGAAAGAATAACCTTTAAGATGTAGCCTTATAGGTTGGACAAGTGGTGGACCTTAACACCCACATATTCTTAATAAAAGAGGTGAATCTTGAGACCAAACCACTCAGGCTACTAGCCATAATAGCTTGGACAAGTGGTGGACCTTGAATGTAAACCCCTCATCTACGAAATATCGTGGGTTTAATGTATTTCGATGGAGCCTAGCATCTTGGAGACATGGTGCAGCTTGCTTCTCGTCATGTTTCAATGGAGCCTATCTTGGACAAATGGTGGAGCATCCTTCTCTCCATGTTTCAATGGACCCTAGCTTGGACAAGTGGTGGACCTTTGTTTCTCTCTATGTTTCAATAGAGTTAGCTTGGACAAGTGGTGGACCTTGGAACCAAACCCCCATGTAAAACCTATCATGGTCACTCCAAGTGGTGGAAAGAATGACCTTTAAGATATAGCCTTATAGGTTGGACAAGTGGTGGACCTTAACACCCATGTAAAACCTATCATGGTCACTCCAAGTGTGAGAAAGAAATACCTTTATAAGATATAGCCTTATAGGTTTGGACAAGTGGTGGACCTTAACACCCTAATATTCTTAATATAATGACATAGAGTGAAAAAGTGGTTAATCTTGAGACAAAACCACTCATGGTACTAGCACTAATAGCTTGGACAAGTGGTTGGACCTTGAATGTAACCCCTCATCTATGACATATCGTGGGTTTAAGTTTTTCGATGGGCCTAGCATCTTGGAGACATGGTGCACCTTGCTTCTCCTCATGTTTCAATGGAGCCTCCTTGGACAAATGGTGGAGCATCCTCTCTCCATGTTTCAATGGACCCTAGCTTAGACAAGGGTGGACCTTTGCTTCCCTCTATGTTTCAATAGAGTTAGCTTGGACAAGTGGTGGACCTTTGAAACCAAACCCCCATGTAAAACCTATCATGGTCACTCCAAGTAGTAAGAAAAAATAACCTTTAAGATGTAGCCTTATAGGTTGGACAAGTGGTGGACCTTAACACCCACATATTCTTATTAATAAAAGTGGTGAATCTTGAGACCAAACCATGCTACTAGCAATAATAGCTTGGACAAGTGGTGGACCTTGAATGTAAACCCCTCATCTACGAAATATCGTGGGTTTAAGGTATTTTGATGGAGCCTAGCATCTTGAGACATGGTGCAGCTTGCTTCTCTTCATGTTTCAATGGAGCCTATCTTGGACAAATGGTGGAGCATCCTTCTCTCCATGTTTCAATGGACCCTAGCTTGGACAAGTGGTGGACCTTTGCTTTCTCTCTATTTTCAATAGAGTTAGCTTGGACAAGTGGTGGAACTTGGAACCAAACCCCATGTAAAACCTATCATGGTCACTCCAAGTGGTGAGAAAGAATAACCTTTAAGAATAGCCTTATAGGTTGGACAAGTGGTGGACCTTAACACCCTAATATTCTTAATATAATGACTAGAGTGAAAAAGTGGTGAATCTTGAGACCAAACCACTCATGCTAACTAGCAATAATAGCTTGGACAAGTGGTGGCTTTGGAACCCCAAACAACCCCATGTTTCAATAGAGTTAGCTTGGACAAATGGTGGAGCATCCTTCTCTCCATGTTCAATGGAGCCTAGCTTAGATAAGTGGTGGACCTTTGCTTCTCTCTATGATTCAATAGAGTTAGCTTGGACAAGTGGTGGACCTTGGAACCAAACCCCCATGTAAAACCTATCATGGTCACTCCAAGTGGTAAGAAAGAATAACCTTTAAGATGTAGCCTTATAGGTTGGACAAGTGGTGGACCTTAACACCGCATATTCTTAATATAATGACATAGAGTGGAAAAAGTGGTGAATCTTGAGACAAAACCACTCATGCTACTAAGATAATAGCTTGGACAAGTGGTGGACCTTGAATGTAAACCCCTCATCTACGACATATCGTGGGTTTAATGTTTTTCAATGGAGCCTAGCATCTGGAGACATGGTGCACCTTGCTTCTCCTCATGTTTCAATGGAGCCTACCTTGGACAAATGGTGGAGCATTCCTTCTCTCCATGTTCAATGGACCCTAGCTTAACAAAGGGGTGGACCTTTGCTTCTCTCTATGTTTCAATAGAGTTAGCTTGGACAAGTGGTGGACCTTGGAACCAAACCCCATGTAAAACCTATCATGGTCACTCCAAGTGGTAAGAAAAGAATAACCTTTAAGATGTACCTTATAGGTTGGACAAGTGGTGGACCTTAACACCCACATATTCTTAATAAAAGTGGTGGAATCTTTGAGACCAAACCACTTCAGGCTACCAATAAAATCTTGGACAAGTGGTGGACCTGAATGTAAACCCCTCATCTTACGAAATATCGTGGGTTTTAATGTTTTTCGATGGAGCCTAGCATCTTGGAGACATGGTGCAACTTCTTCTCGTCATGTTTTCAATGGAGCCACCTTGGACAAATGGTGGACATTCCTTCTCATCCAAGTTACAATGGCCCTAGCTTGGACAAGTGGTGGACCTGTTTCTCTCTATGTTTCAATAGAGTTAGCTTGGACAAGTGGTGGACCTTGGAACCAAACCCCCATGTAAAACCTATCATGGTCACTCCAAGTGGTGAAAGAATAACCTTAAGATATAGCCTTATAGGTTGGACAAGTGGTGGACCTTAACACCCAATATTCTTAATATAATGACATAGAGTGGAAAAGTGGTGAATCTTGAGACAAAACCACTCATGCTACTAGCATAATAGCTTGGACAAGTGGTGGACCTTGAATGTAAACCCCTCATCTACGACATATCGTGGGTTTAAGGTTTTTCGATGGAGCCTAGCATCGTGGAGACATGGTGCAACCTTGCTTCTCCTCATGTTTAATGGAGCCTATCTTGGACAAATGGAGGAGCATCCTTACTCTCCATTTTCAAATGGACCCTAGCTTAGAGACAAGGGGTGGACCTTTGCTTCTCTCTATGTTTCAATAGAGTTAGCTTGGACAAGTGGTGGACCTTGGAACCAAACCCCCATGTAAAACCTATCATGGTCACTCCAAGTAGTAAGAAAGAATAACCTTTAAGATGTAGCCTTATAGGTTGGACAAGTGGTGGACCTTAACACCCACATATTCTTAATAAAAGTGGTGAATCTTGAGACCAAACCACTCAGGCTACTAGCAATAATAGCTTGGACAAGTGGTGGACTTGAATGTAAACCCCTCATCTACGAAATATCGTGGGTTTAATGTATTTCGATGGAGCCTAGCATCTTGGAGACATGGTGCAGCTTGCTTCTCGTCATGTTTCAATGGAGCCTATCTTGGACAAATGGTGGAGCATCCTTCTCTCCATGTTTCAATGGACCCTAGCTTGGACAAGTGGTGGACCTTTGTTTCTCTCTATGTTTCAATAGAGTTAGCTTGGACAAGTGGTGGACCTTGGAACCAAACCCCCATGTAAAACCTATCATGGTCACTCCAAGTGGTGAGAAAGAATAACCTTTAAGATGTAGCCTTATAGGTTGGACAAGTGGTGGACCTTAACACCCAATATTCTTAATATAATGACATAGAGTGAAAAAGTGGTGAATCTTGAGACCAAACCACTCATGCTACTAGCAATAATAGCTTGGACAAGTGTTGGACCTTGAATGTAAACCCCTCATCTACGACATATCGTGGGTTTAATGTTTTTCGATGGAGCCTAGCATCTTGGAGACATGGTGCACCTTGCTTCTCCTCATGTTTCAATGGAGCCTACCTTGGACAAATGGTGGAGCATCCTTCTCTCCATGTTTCAATGGACCCTAGCTTAGACAAGGGTGGACCTTTGCTTCTCTCTATGTTTCAATAGAGTTAGCTTGGACAAGTGGTGGACCTTGGAACCAAACCCCCATGTAAAACCTATCATGGTCACTCCAAGTAGTAAGAAAGAATAACCTTTAAGATGTAGCCTTATAGGTTGGACAAGTGGTGGACCTTAACACCCACATATTCTTAATAAAAGTGGTGAATCTTGAGACCAAACCACTCAGGCTACTAGCAATAATAGCTTGGACAAGTGGTGGACCTTGAATGTAAACCCCTCATCTACGAAATTCGTGGGTTTAATGTATTTCGATGGAGCCTAGCATCTTGGAGACATGGTGCAGCTTGCTTCTCGTCATGTTTCAAATGGAGCCTATCTTGGACAAATGGTGAGCATCCTTCTCTCCATGTTTCAATGGACCCTAGCTTGGACAAGTGGTGGACCTTTGTTTCTCTCTATGTTTCAATAGAGTTAGCTTGGACAAGTGGTGGACCTTGGAACCAAACCCCATGTAAAACCTATCATGGTCACTCCAAGTGGTAAGAAAGAATAACCTTTAAGATGTAGCCTTATAGGTTGGACAAGTGGTGGACCTTAACACCCACATATTCTTAATATAATGACATAGAGCGAAAAAGTGGTGAATCTTGAGACAAAACCACTCATGCTACTAGCACTAATTAGCTTGGACAAGAGGTGGACCTTGAAGGTAAACCCTTCTCCATGTTTCAATGGAGCCTAGCTTGGACAAATGGTGGAGCATCCTTCTCTCCATGTTTCAATGGACCCTAGCTTAGACAAGTGGTGGACCTTTGTTTCTCTCTATGTTTCAATAGAGTTAGCTTGGACAAGTGGTGGACCTTGGAACCAAACCCCCATGTAAAACCTATCATGGTCACTCCAAGTGGTAAGAAAGAATAACCTTTAAGATGTAGCCTTATAGTTGGACAAGTGGGTGACCTTAACACCGCATATTCTTAATATAATGACATAGAGTGGAAAAGTGGTGAATCTTGAGACCAAACCACTCAGGCTACTAGCAATAATAGCTTGGACAAGTGTTGGACCTTGAATGTAACCCCTCATCTACGACATATCGTGGGTTTAATGTTTTTCGATGGAGCCTAGCATCTTGGAGACATGGTGCACCTTGCTTCTCCTCATGTTTCAATGGAGCCTACCTTGGACAAATGGTGGAGCATCCTTCTCTCCATGTTTCAATGGACCCTAGCTTAGACAAGGGGTGGACCTTTGCTTCTCTCTATGTTTCAATAGAGTTAGCTTGGACAAGTGGTGGACCTTGGAACCAAACCCCCATGTAAAACCTATCATGGTCACTCCAAGTAGTAAGAAAGAATAACCTTTAAGATGTAGCCTTATAGGTTGGACAAGTGGTGGACCTTAACACCCACATATTCTTAATAAAAGTGGTGAATCTTGAGACCAAACCACTCAGGCTACTAGCAATAATAGCTTGGACAAGTGGTGGACCTTGAATGTAAACCCTCATCTACGAAATATCGTGGGTTTAATGTATTTCGATGGAGCCTAGCATCTTGGAGACATGGTGCAGCTTGCTTCTCGTCATGTTTCAATGGAGCCTATCTTGGACAAATGGTGGAGCATCCTTCTCTCCATGTTTCAATGGACCCTAGCTTGGACAAGTGGTGGACCTTTGTTTCTCTCTATGTTTCAATAGAGTTAGCTTGGACAAGTGGTGGACCTTGGAACCAAACCCCCATGTAAAACCTATCATGGTCACTCCAAGTGGTGAAAGAATGACCTTAAAGATATAGCTTATAGGTTGGACAAGTGGTGACCTTAATGTAGGTCACTAAGTGTGAGAAAGAAATGACCTTTAAGATATAGCCTTATAGGTTGGACAAGTGGTGGACCTTAACACCCTAATATTCTTAATATAATGACATAGAGTGAAAAAGTGGTGAATCTTGAGACAAAACCACTCATGCTACTAGCAATAATAGCTTGGACAAGTGTTGGACCTTGAATGTAAACCCCTCATCTACGACATATCGTGGGTTTAATGTTTTTCGATGGAGCCTAGCATCTTGGAGACATGGTGCACCTTGCTTCTCCTCATGTTTCAATGGAGCCTACCTTGGACAAATGGTGGAGCATCCTTCTCTCCATGTTTCAATGGACCCTAGCTTAGACAAGGGGTGGACCTTTGCTTCTCTCTATGTTTCAATAGAGTTAGCTTGGACAAGTGGTGGACCTTGGAACCAAACCCCCATGTAAAAACCTATCATGGTCACTCCAAGTAGTAAGAAAGAATAACCTTTAAGATGTAGCCTTATAGGTTGGACAAGTGGTGGACCTTAACACCCACATATTCTTAATAAAAGTGGTGAATCTTGAGACCAAACCACTCAGCTACTAGCAATAATAGCTTGGACAAGTGGTGGACCTTGAATGTAAACCCCCCATCTACGAATATCGTGGGTTTAATGTATTTTGATGGAGCCTAGCATCTTGGAGACATGGTGCAGCTTGCTTCTCGTCATGTTTCAATGGAGCCTATCTTGGACAAATGGTGGAGCATCCTTCTCTCCATGTTTCAATGGACCCTAGCTTGGACAAGTGGTGGACCTTTGTTTCTCTCTATTTTTCAATAGAGTTAGCTTGGACAAGTGGTGGACCTTGGAACCAAACCCCCATGTAAAACCTATCATGGTCACTCCAAGTGGTAATAAAGAATAACCTTTAAGATAAGCCTTATAGGTTGGACAAGTGGTGGACCTTAAACCTCTAATATTCTTAATATAATGACATAGAGTGAAAAATGGTGAATCTTGAGACCAAACCACTCATGCTACTAGCAATAATAGCTTGGACAAGTGGTGGACCTTGAAAGCAAACACCCCATGTTTTTTTAATAGAGTTAGCTTTGACAAATGGTGGAGCATCCTTCTCTCCATGTTTCAATGGACCCTAGCTTAGACAAGTGGTGGACCTTTGCTTCTCTCTATGTTTCAATAGAGTTAGCTTGGACAAGTGGTGGACCTTGGAACCAAACCCCATGTAAAACCTATCATGGTCACTCCAAGTGGTAAGAAAGAATAACCTTTAAGATGTAGCCTTATAGGTTGGACAAGTGGTGGACCTTAACACCACATATTCTTAATATAATGACATAGAGTGAAAAATGGTGAATTTGAGACAAAACCACTCATGCTACTAGATAATAGCTTGGACAAGTGGTGGACCTTGAATGTAAACCCCTCATCTACGAAATATCGTGGGTTTAATGTTTTTCATGGAGCCTAGCATCTTGGAGACATGGTGCAGCCTGCTTCTCCTCATGTTTCAATGGAGCCTATCTTGGACAAATGGTGGAGCATCCTTCTCTCCATGTTTCAATGGACCCTAGCTTGGACAAGGGTGGACCTTTGCTTCTCTCTATGTTTCAATAGAGTTAGCTTGGACAAGTGGTGGACCTTGGAACCAAACCCCCATGTAAAACCTATCATGGTCACTCCAAGTAGTAAGAAAGAATAACCTTTAAGATGTAGCCTTATAGGTTGGACAAGTGGTGGACCTTAACACCCACATATTCTTAATAAAAGTGGTGAATCTTGAGACCAAACCACTCAGGCTACTAGCCAATAATAGCTTGGACAAGTGGTGGACCTTGAATGTAAACCCCTCATCTACGAAATATCGTGGGTTTAATGTATTTCGATGGAGCCTAGCATCTTGGAGACATGGTGCAGCTTGCTTCTCTTCATGTTTCAATGGAGCCTATCTTGACAAATGGTGGAGCATCCTTCTCTCCATGTTTCAATGGACCCTAGCTTGGACAAGTGGTGGACCTTTGTTTCTCTCTATGTTTCAATAGAGTTAGCTTGGACAAGTGGTGGACCTTGGAACCAACCCCCATGTAAAACCTATCATGGTCACTCCAAGTGGTGAGAAAGAATAACCTTTAAGATATAGCCTTATAGGTTGGACAAGTGGTGGACCTTAACACCCAATATTCTTAATATAATGACATAGAGTGAAAAAGTGGTGAATCTTGAGACCAAACCACTCATGCTACTAGCAATAATAGCTTGGACAAGTGTGGACCTTGAATGTAAACCCCTCATCTACGACATATCGTGGGTTTAAATGTTTTTCGATGGAGCCTAGCATCTTGGAGACATGGTGCACCTTGCTTCTCCTCATGTTTCAATGGAGCCTACCTTGGACAAATGGTGGAGCATCCTTCTCTCCATGTTTCAATGGACCCTAGCTTGGACAAGTGGTGGACCTTTGCTTCTCTCTATGTTTCAATAGAGTTAGCTTGGACAAGTGGTGGACCTTGGAACCAAACCCCCATGTAAACCTATCATGGTCACTCCAAGTAGTAAGAAAGAATAACCTTTAAGATGTAGCCTTATAGTTGGACAAGTGGTGGACCTTAACACCGACATATTCTTAATAAAAGTGGTGAATCTTGAGACCAAACCACTCAGGCTACTAGCCAATAATAGCTTGGACAAGTGGTGGACCTTGAATGTAAACCCCTCATCTACGAAATATCGTGGGTTTAATGTATTTCGATGGAGCCTAGCATCTTGGAGACATGGTGCAGCTTGCTTCTCGTCATGTTTCAATGGAGCCTATCTTGGACAAATGGTGGAGCATCCTTCTCTCCATGTTTCAATGGACCCTAGCTTGGACAAGTGGTGGACCTTTGTTTCTCTCTATGTTTCAATAGAGTTAGCTTGGACAAGTGGTGGACCTTGAACCAAACCCCCATGTAAAACCTATCATGGTCACTCCAAGTGGTAGAAAGAATAACCTTTAAGATATAGCCTTATAGGTTGGACAAGTGGTGACCTTAACACCCATATTCTTAATAAATGACATAGAGTGAAAAAGTGGTGAATCTTGAGACAAAACCACTCATGCTACTAGCAATAATAGCTTGGACAAGTGTTGGACCTTGAATGTAAACCCCTCATCTACGACATATCGTGGGTTTAATGTTTTTCGATGGAGCCTAGCATCTTGGAGACATGGTGCACCTTGCTCTCCTCATGTTTCAATGGAGCCTACCTTGGACAAATGGTGGAGCATCCTTCTCTCCATGTTTCAATGGACCCTAGCTTAGACAAGTGGTGGACCTTTGCTTCTCTCTATGTTTCAATAGAGTTAGCTTGGACAAGTGGTGGACCTTGGAACCAAACCCCCATGTAAAACCTATCATGGTCACTCCAAGTGGTAAGAAAGAATAACCTTTAAGATGTAGCCTTATAGGTTGGACAAGTGGTGGACCTTAACACCCACATATTCTTAATAAAAGTGGTGAATCTTGAGACCAAACCACTCAGGCTACTAAAATAATAGCTTGGACAAGTGGTGGACCTTGAATGTAAACCCCTCATCTACGAAATATCGTGGGTTTAATGTATTTCGATGGAGCCTAGCATCTTGGAGACATGGTGCAACTTGCTTCTCGTCATGTTTCAATGGAGCCTATCTTGGACAAATGGTGGAGCATCCTTCTCTCCATGTTTCAATGGACCCTAGCTTGGACAAGTGGTGGACCTTTGTTTCTCTCTATGTTTCAATAGAGTTAGCTTGGACAAGTGGTGGACCTTGGAACCAAACCCCATGTAAAACCTATCATGGTCACTCCAAGTGGTAATAAAGAATAACCTTTAAGATGTAGCCTTATAGGTTGGACAAGTGGTGGACCTTAACAACACACGCATATTCTTAAATAATGACATAGAGTGGAAAAGTGGTGAATCTTGAGACCAAACCACTCAGGCTACTACCAATAATAGCTTGGACAAGTGTTGGACCTTGAATGTAAACCCCTCATCTACGACATATCGTGGGTTTAATGTTTTTCGATGGAGCTAGCATCTTGGAGACATGGTGCACCTTGCTTCTCCTCATGTTTCAATGGAGCCTACCTTGGACAAATGGTGGAGCATCCTTCTCTCCATGTTTCAATGGACCCTAGCTTAGACAAGGGGTGGACCTTTGCTTCTCTCTATGTTTCAATAGAGTTAGCTTGGACAAGTGGTGGACCTTGGAACCAAACCCCCATGTAAAACCTATCATGGTCACTCCAAGTAGTAAGAAAGAATAACTTTAAGATGTAGCCTTATAGGTTGGACAAGTGGTGGACCTTAACACCCACATATTCCTTAATAAAAGTGGTGAATCTTGAGACCAAACCACTCAGGCTACTAGCAATAATAGCTTGGACAAGTGGTGGACCTTGAATGTAAACCCCTCATCTACGAAATATCGTGGTTTTAATGTATTCGATGGAGCCTAGCATCTTGGAGACATGGTGCAACTTGCTTCTCGTCATGTTTCAATGAGCCTATCTTGGACAAATGGTGGAGCATCCTTCTCTCCATGTTTCAATGGACCCTAGCTTGGACAAGTGGTGGACCTTTGTTTCTCTCTATGTTTCAATAGAGTTAGCTTGGACAAGTGGTGGACCTTGAACCAAACCCCCATGTAAAACCTATCATGGTCACTCCAAGTGGTAATAAAGAATAACCTTTAAGATGTAGCCTTATAGGTTGGACAAGTGGTGGACCTTAACACGCGCATATTCTTAATATAATGACATAGAGTGGAAAAGTGGTGAATCTTGAGACCAAACCACTCAGGCTACTACCAATAATAGCTTGGACAAGTTTTGGACTTGAATGTAAACCCCCCATCTACGACATATCGTGGGTTTAATGTTTTTCGATGGAGCCTAGCATCTTGGAGACATGGTGCACCTTGCTTCTCCTCATGTTTCAATGGAGCCTACTTGGACAAATGGTGGAGCATCCTTCTCTCCTCCATGTTTCAATGGACCCTAGCTTAGACAAGGGTGGACCTTTGCTTCTCTCTATGTTTCAATAGAGTTAGCTTGGACAATGTTGTGACCTTGGAACCAAACCCCCATGTAAAACCTATCATGGTCACTCCAAGTAGTAAGAAAGAAAAACCTTTAAGATGTAGCCTTATAGTTACAAGTGGTGGACCTTAACACCCACATATTCTTAACATAAGTGGTGAATCTTGAGACCAAACCACTCAGGCTACTACAATAATAGCTATGGATAACCCATAAGATATAGTCTTTCAAGGGGTGAGAAGAATAACCATTAAGATATAGTCTTATAGGTTGGACAAGTGGTGGACCTTAACACCCAAATATCTTAAATAATGCTAGAGAGTGGAAAAGTGTTGAATCTTGAGAGCAAACCACTCATGCTACTAGCGATAATAGGTTGACAAATTGTTGATCTTGAATGTAAACTCCCCATGTACAAAATAACGTGGGTTTAAGGTATTTCATGGAGGCTAGCATCTTGGAGATATGGTGCAGCTTGCTTCTCTTCATGTTTCAATGGAGTCTATCTTGGACAAATGGTGGAGCATCCTTCTCTCCATGTTTCAATAGACCCTAGCTTAGACAAGTGGTGGACCTTTGCTTCTCTCTATGTTTCAATAGAGTTAGCTTGGACAAGTGGTGGACCTTGGAACCAACACCCATGTAAAACCTTTCATGGTCACTCCAAGTGGTCAGAAAGAATAACCATTAAGATATAGTCTTATAGGTTGGACAAGTGGTGGACCTTAATACCCAAATATTCTTAATATAATGACACAGAGTGAAAAAGTGGTGAATCTTGAGACCAAACCCCTCATGCTACTAGCGTTAATAGTTGGACAACTGGTGGACCTTGAATGTAAACCTTCCATGTTTCAATAGAGTTAGCTTCGACAAATGGTGGAGCATCCTTCTCTCCATGTTTCAATGGAGCCTAGCTTGGACAAGTGGTGGACCTTTTGCTTCTCTCTATGAGAAGAATAAAGTTAGCTTGGATAAGGTGGACCTTGGAACCAAACCCCTATGTAAAACATATCATGGACATTTCAAGTGGTGAGAAAGAAAACCCTTTAAGATATACCCTTATAGGTTGGACAAGTGGTCGACCTTAACACCTAGATCTTCTTTATATAATGACATAGAGTGGAAAGTGGTGAATCTTGAGACCAAACCACTCATGCTACTAGGGAAATAGCTTGGAAAGAGTGACTGACCTTGACGTTAAACCCCACATGTAAAACAATATCGTGGGTTTAAGGTATTTCAATGGATCCTAGAATCTTGGAGACATGGTGCAACTTGCTTCTTTTCATGTTTCAATGAGCCTATCTTCCACCAATGGGGATCATCCTTCTCTAAATGTCTCAGTGGAGCCTAGCTTGGACAAGTGGTGGACCTTTGCTTCTCTCTATGTTTCCATAGAGTTAGCTTGGACAAGTGGTGGACCTTGAAACCAAACCCCCATGTAAAACATATCATGGTCATTCCAAGTGGTGAGAAATAATACCTTTAAGATCTAGCCTTATAGGTTGGACAAGTGGTCGACTTAAAACCTAGATCTTCATAATATAACGACATAGAGTGGAAAAGTGGTAAATCTTGAGACCCAACCACTCATGCTACTAGGGATAATAGCTTGGAAAAGTGACTGACCTTGACGTTAAACCCCCACATGTAAACAATATCGTGGGTTTAAGGTATTTCAATGGACCTAGAATCTTGGAGACATGGTGCAGATTGCTTTCCTTCATGTTTCAATGGAGCCTATCTTGGAAATGGTGGAGCATCCTTCTCTCCATGTTTCAATGGAGCCTAGCTTGGACAAGTGGTGGACCTTTGCTTCTCTCTATGTTTCAATAGAGTTAGCTTGGACAAGTGGTGGGCCTTGGAACCAAACTCCCATGTAAAACCTATCTTGGTAACTCCAAGTGGTGAGAAAGAATAAAGTTTAAGATATGCCTTATAGGTTGGACAAGTGGTGGACCTTAGCACCCAGATATTCTTAATAGAATGACATAGAGTGGAAAAATGGTGAATCTTGAGACCAAACCACTCATGCTACTAGAGATAATAGGTTGGACAAGTGGTGGACCTTGAATGTAAACCCCCCATGTACAAAATATCATGGGTTGAGGTATTTCAATGGAGCCTAGCATCTTGGAGACATGGTGTAGCTTGCTTCTCTTCATGTTTCAATGGAGCGTATCTTGGACAAATGGTGGGCATCCTTCTCTCCATGTTTCAATGGACCCTAGCTTGGACAAGTGGTGGACCTTTGATTCTCTCTATGTTTCAATAGAGTTAGCTTGGACAAGTGGTGGACCTTGAAACAAAACCCCCATGTAAAACCTATGCTGGTCACTCCAAGTGGTGAGAAAGAATAACCCTTAAGATATAGCCTTATAGGTTGGACAAGTGGTGGACCTTAACACCCAAATATTCTTAATATAATGACATAGAGTGAAAAAGTGGTGAATCTTGAGACCAAACCACTCATGCTACTAGCGTTAATAGGTTGGACAAGTGGTGGACCTTGAATGTAAACCCCCCATGTTTCAATAGAGTTAGCTTCGACAAATGGTAGAGGATCCTTCTCTCCATGTTTCAATGGAGCCTAGCTTGGACAAGTGGTGGACCTTTGTTTCTCTCTATGTTTCAATAGAGTTAGCTTGGACAAGTGGTGGACCTTGGAGCCAAACCCCCATGTAAAACATATCATGGACATTTCAAGTGGTGAGAAAGAATACCCTTTAAGATATACCCTTATAGGTTGGACAAGTGGTCGACCTTAACACCCAGATCTTCTTAACGTAATGACATAGAGTGGAAAAGTGGTGAATCTTCAGACCAAACCACTCATGCTACTAGAGATAATAGGTTGGACAAGTGGTGGACCTTGAATGTAAACTCCCATGTACAAAATATCATGGGTTTAAGGTATTTCAATGGATCTTAGCATCTTGGAGACATGGTGCAGCTTGCTTCTCTTCATGTTTCAATGGAGCCTATCTTGGACAAATGGTGGAGCATCCTTCTCTCCATGTTTCAATGGACCCTAGCTTAGACAAGTGGTGGACCTTTGCTTCTCTCTATGTTTCAATAGAGTTAGCTTGGACAAGTGGTGGAACTTGGAACCAAACCCCCATGTAAAACCTATCATGGTCATTCCAAGTGGTGAGAAAGAATACCCTTTAAGATATAGCCTTATAGGTTGGACAAGTGGTGGACCTTAACACCCAGATCTTCTTAATATAATGACATAGAGTAGAAAAGTGGTGAATCTTGACATCAAACCACTCATGCTACTAGTGATAATAGGTTGGACAAGTGGTGGACCTTGAATGTAAACCCCCCATGTACGAAATATCATGGGTTTAAGATATTTCAATGGAGCCTAGCATTTTGGAGACATGGTGCAGCTTGCTTCTCTTCATGTTTCAATCAAACCTGGCTTGGACAAATGGTGGAGCATCCTTCTCTCCATGTTTCAATGGAGCCTAGCTTGGACAAGTGGTGGACCTTTGATTCTCTCTATGTTTCAATAGAGTTAGCTTGGACAAGTGGTGGACCTTGGAACCATACCCCTATGTAAAACCCATCATGTGCATTCCAAGTGGTGGTAAATAATACCATTTAAGATATAGCCTTATAGGTTGGACAAGTGGTGGACCTTAACACCCAGATCTTCTTAATATAATGACATAGAGTGGAAAAGTGGTGAATCTTGAGACCAAACCACTCATGCTACTAGGGATAATAGGTTGGACAAGTGGTGGACCTTGAATTTAAACCCCACATATACAAAATATCATGGGTTTAAGGTATTTCAATGGAGCCTAGCATCTCAAAGACATGGTGCATCTTGCTTCTCTTCATGTTTCAATGGAGCCTATTTTGGACAAATGGTGGAGCATCCTTCTCTCCATGTTTCAATGGACCCTAGATTGGACAAGTGGTGGACCTTTGCTTCTCTCTATGTTTCAATATAGTTAGCCTATATTAGACAATTAGTAGACCTCCAATCTCTCCATGTTGTCTAGAGCTAAGCTTGGACAAGTGGTGGACCTTACTTCTCCCTTCCCTTAGTTTACTAGCTTAAATGATCACTATGTATACTTGCTTAGATCTAGCTTGAACAAGTGGTGGAACTTGTATTCACACAAACTTAATCCATTACAAAAAAGTATATGTTAAAATAACATTTGTTTTTTTTGTTTCAGGAAAGATGGCTCCAAAAAAACAGGTTGCAAGGGTTGCTGTCTCAGTTGACTATACTTGCAATGATCTTAGGAAATGGTATTTGGACATACATGGTATAGAGGGTGCACAATTTCATAAGGTGCATCTATTTATTGCCAAAAAGGAGAATGACAGCTTGTTTGAAGATGTTGGACAAGTTGTGGAAGCATCTGTCTCTGTAGTTGATAGTCATCCAGAGGTGGAATGCATTGACATTCTAGTTCCAATGAATCTAGAATTTCAACTATCTCCAGGAGCATATGCATTGGAGCGCATGTCTAGAAACAAAGAAGAGACAATGTTTTCTCGAGGATGGAAGTTTGCAGAATCAAATCCAAATATCACAGCAGATCAACTTCAAAGCTCCATCATTGCCACACTACAACGAAAAAAGGTGAAAGCTTCACGACCACCATCCACAAAGAAGCAAGCAAAAGTGCAGAAAGTAGAAGCTAAGCGAACTAGTTCCATTTTGGATGTAGACAAGGCATCTTTGGCATCCTCATCAACAGAGGGTTCAATGTCAAAGATGAGAATTGTGGATCCAGATGTTTTAGAAGCTGAGGCCATGAAAGGACAAGAAAAAGATACAGGTGGAATGAATAAGTACATAAATTATTTTCCTTTCCAATATAGGGAATTTGATATCCCTATTCAAAATTGTTGGCTTGCTCCTGATCACTATAATGCACGTATTATGGATAAAAAACACGCTGAAAGTGTGTTATTTGGATTTTCACGGAGTACGACCAAGCCTGCAGCATGTGCATATTTGATGCCTGTTCGAAATGCAAAATCAAAGAAGGGGACTCCTTTGGCAGTAGAAGAGGTAGAGGAGCAAAAAATTAAAGATTATCATTATTGGATTCTTGATGGGCAGCATTCAATCTATGCTGCAAAAGTTTTGCTTCACAATGAACAAAACAACAAAGAGATCTTTGAAAGACTGATTAGCGTGTATAAATTTAGAAAGGCTCGCATTGTTGTGAATGCTCCTCCATTTGTTGCAACTGCTATATCTGCCATTGCAAATGAGGAGGCTCAGGCATTGTATGTCAAGCAACCTTACAGCCAAATATTGAGACATTTACGGAGTCAATGGATCTTCTCAGGACGACCACCAAAGGCAGCAAGTGGAATTGCAGAGGGACATGCATCTCGTGCCGGATGGGATGTAAGTTATTTTCTTTGTCTTTTTGATAGTGTTTAATTAACAAATCTTGCTCAATAGTTTAATTATTTCTCTATTTCTTTTTAGGCTTTTCTTCGATTGGCAAGAATGAGTGCAGCAGCAAGTTGGATTGCTAAACAGGCACACATGGTCACTACTCTGATTTAGTTTATGATTGCTGGATAGAAATCATTGAAAATCTAGAAGAGGAGAATAAGAAACCCCCAACAACTGTATTTAGATACCTTTGTGGCCTTGAGGAATCAGAGGTAAAGACTATTCAAGAAGAGATTAGAGATGAGAAGATTTTACTGTCAAAGAGTGCAAAGGATGGTGATGCAACTGACATGTATGATCGAATCAAGCAGTTGAAGCAAGACAAATTGATTCAAGATGCACTTCTTGAAGGCTTCAACAATTTGAATGAGTCTTCACCATGTAAAGACTGGGAGGAGGTGGTCAAAATGTATAACATCAATGATGTTGTTTATAAAACAATTTTAATGCTATGCGAGGAATGGATCAGATCTAGTTTGACGCGTGGAACAAAGAAAATGGCTTTTCCAGATGGAGCAATAAAATACATGCAATGGGCAATTCACCTTCAAAAGGAGAAAACTGAGCCTAGAGATTTGCCATGGTCAATCTATGTGGTGAGCCTACAAATGGAAGGCAATCTCTACTTGATGCGCCACTTCAATAATAAAGTGCCTATTGGCTTATGTGTTTTAGATATGACAAAAAACGTTGGAGGCAATTTGAAGTGGAGTGAGGAGACATTTAACAATGCTTTGGATGGGATCTTGGCTATTGCTGGAGGGTCAACAGATCCTGGATTTGTCTTTCTTGCATTTGTGGATTTCACTAACTTCACAAAATTGCAATGTGCCTTTCACGCCATGGGAGATAATCTGAGCTACCATTGTTGTGGTGCATTGCATCACTTTCCATCAGCTCCTTGCAAAGGAGCAATTCAATTCCTAACAGTTATTGCCTTCTTGGGACAAGGCAATGCATTTGAAGACCTGAGAAGAAGATCAGAGGAACATCCCATGCCAATTGATTGTTCTCTTCTTCAAGTAGCAGATAACGATATGTCAGATTTGCAATATTTGGAGGCCAAAAAAAGAGCTTTGGTCAAGCACTACATTCGTACATATTGTTTTGAAGACCGCAAGCTTGTTGATGTTTTTGGTGATGGCTCCTTGGTTGCACAAGAAGGAATACAACAGAAAAAAGAAGTCATCTGCTTAATTGATAGTGTGGAGGAGGCAAAAAGCATGGAGACCATGCTGCTAGACTTTGTTAAGTCTCATGAAGATATAGAAAAATGGGCTGGACTTCAACAATCCACTTCGCAATCAGGCGACATTGTGCCTGTTACAGAGGAGTGCTCTCCACAAAGAGAAGAAGAACAACAACAACACCATCCTCTGTCAATGGAGGACTTTTTGGAAATGGAGACACGTATGTTTTGAGTTTCTTGTGCATGTTAGTGTTTCTTGTTACTGATTTGATACTCTTAATGTTAGATTTTGCTTTATATAGTATTGATTGAGCTTGTATTTTTTATCTCAAGCATTCAAGGTTTGAATGTAAATAGTAAATTACTTGAGTTTTTGAATGGTGGATCTGTAGACTAAAACTAAAACATTTAATACTCACAAAGACTTAATTACTTAAGAGCTTGAACTCAATAAGTTTTGGACCTTTTATCAATACCCCCTTGATATGATACATTAGATCGTAGCATGGTTAAATGGTGATGCTTCATAAATTGAACCTAGCTTAGACAGGTGCTGGAGCCTAAATTTAAACTAACCTTGCTAGAAGGGAGCTTATGTTTGGACTTTGAGAACTAGCATAAGTAATCAATTAGAGCATAGATTAGACATGTGGTGGTGGCCGGCCTTAGAGACCAAAATCTTAATGAGCTTGGAAAGGTATTTAAGTACTGCAATTTACTTAGTTTTAGTACTCATTAAATGCATAGCTTGACAAAAGGTGGACCTTACATGGATCCTAATTTCAAGAGGTGTGGTAGACCTTCAAAACAAGCTCATATAGCTTGGACATGTGGTAGACCTTGCATGAAGACTAGTTTAGACAAGTGTGGTACACCTTGTAACCAACACCCATTTGTTATATTAGCTTGGACAAGTGGTGGACCTTGCTTTTATGTTTCAATGGAGCATATTTTGGACAGGTGGTAGACCTTGTTTCTCTCCATGCTTCAATGGAGAGAAACTTTAGCTTGGACAAGTGGTGGACCTTGTTTTTATGTTTTAAAGGAGCATATTTCGGACAAGTGGTAGACATAGTTTCTCTCCATGGTTCAATGGAACCCACCTTAGACAAGTGAAGTACCTTGAAACCAAACCCCCATAATACAACCTACTAAATAGGTTGGAAAATTGGTGGGATATGAAACCATCCATGATAGAGCATAGTATAGGTGAAAACGTAGTGGTCCTTATATCAATTACCCATGCATAGCTTGGACAAGTGGTGGACCTTGATTCTCTCTATGTTTCAATGGATCCTATCTTGGACTAGAGATATATCTTACTTAGTTCCATGCTTCAATGGATTGTAGCTTGGATAAGGAGTGGAACTTCAAACAAAACTCCACAGCATAGCATATATTAACAATTCATGGGTTTTATAGAGATTGTCCTGCCTATTTTGGAGAGTTGGTACACCTTTATTCTCCATTCTTCAATGGATCTGAGGTTGGACAAGCGGAGCTGGAGAAGTGGTCAACCTTAAAATGAAACCTCCCATGCTACAACCCATCATAGATCGTATATGTAGTGGACCTTGAAACTCTTTTATGTCCCTAGCTTAGAGAAGCATTGCACTCTTGATTATCTCCATACATGAAGGCAAGGTTGGACAAGTGGTGGACCTTCAAACCAGAATCTCTATGCAATAATAGGCAAGTGGTGGAGCTTGTTTTCTCCTTGTTCCAATGGAGCCTAGCTTAGACAAACAATGGAGCTTGCTTCTCTCCATGTTTCAATGGATCCTAGCTTAGAAAAGTGGTGGAGCTTTGCTTCTCTCCATGTTCCAATGGACCATAGCTTAGACAAGTGGTAGACCTTGAAAAACACCCCTCGTATACAACATATTATGGGGTTTTCATGTTTCAATGGCTCCTAGCTTGGACAAATGGTAGAGCTTGCTTCTCTTTATGTTTCAATGGATCCAATCTTAGCCAAGGGGTGGACCTTGAAACAAGAATCCCCCCCCCCCCATGTACAACGTATTATGGGTTTTGAAAGCACTGGGAGAAAATAATAGCTTTGATAAGTGGTGGACCTTGCTTCTCTCCATGCTTCAATGGAGCCGAGGTTGGACACATGTTGGAGAGAAGATGGTTGCCCATGAAATAAGACCATGCATGCTATAATCAATCATATGTTGTACACATGGTGGACCTTGCAATTGTTTTATATGCCTAACTTGGACAAGTGGAGGACCCTTGATTACCTCCAGATATCAACAACAAGCCAAGTTTGGACAAGTGTAGTACCACCAAACCAGAATCTATATGCTACAATAGAGTATAGGTAGGACACGCGATGAACCTTGATATCAAACCATCCATGCTACTAGAGATGATAGGTTTCACATGTGGTGGAACCTTGTATCAATGTTCTATGTGTAGTTTTTGACTAGTGATAGACCTTGAAACTAATCCCTCTAGGCTACAAGAAAAAAGAGATGGATGAGGAGGCTAGACTACTTTTGTTGCATCAATGCATCCCATGTTACCACATATACTATAGGGTTCTTGGATAAGTGTTGGATCTTGTGTCAATGCTCCATGTCTAGCTTGGACAAGTGGTGGACCTTGGTTCTCTCTATGCTTCAAATGGGCAATAGATTGGAGACACAGTGGCCTTTTTTTTCCAATGATTTTATTTTTTGGAAACCTTGGAGGCACCATGTAAGAGGCACTCTAAGTCTTCCATACAATGGACCTATTGGACTATAAAATAATGATATCTTTCTTTGATATTGTCATTATTTTATGCATAATATTTTCTTCTTTTTGCAGACACAAAGGAGTTAAGTGATATAAAAACTAGATGTATTTCACACTATGATTGGCATGAAGATCCTTTTGGGACACCAACTTTTCCTATTCCCAAAGATGTAATTTTCCATATTAACGGTGTGGATTTTGAAGTGCGACTTTCATGTATTGAAGGAGCTGGTTATGGGCTATTTGTGCATACTACCCTGGAAAGTGGTTTGACTATTCTAAACTATGGAGGGCATAAGTATAGATTTCAAGACTGGAAAAAGATATGCAAAATATTTCCAAGAGCTTATAAATATTCTCTTCTAGAGGATCCAAACATAGAAGAAGAGGAAGATCAATCATACATTATTGGTTGTGTAGAAGAAGGAAACGTGTCGGGCTATATAAATAGTTCTCACAGTACAAATGTCTGTCCCAACGTACGCTATACATTTGATCCAAATTTGCCACCTTGGCATAAATGCACCTCTTCACACATCAAGTCAGAAGAATATGGCCATGTATGCATTGAGACTATTTGTCAAGTTGAAGCAGGAGAAGAGTTGTTTGCTGACTATAACTTTACTTGACATTGTAAAGTATTGTACATGGATGGAAATCTCAAGTACATGCATCATTTTCATTTTTCATGGATGAAATCTCAAGTGAATATAACATTTGATTATTGTTTAGTTTATGCTCAACGAGAATCTAGAGTGCTCTTATGCTTTGTGTGTTGTCTAACATATTTGACTACCTTGGCCATAGAATCTTGATTCTACTCTAGATTTGTGATAAATCTTACCAAAATTTAATCAATGTCTAGGTTGGACAAGTGGTGGGGCTTCAAACATTACTGTCTTAAACAAGTGGAGTTATCTTACTTGAATAAGTGGTGGCCTTTGAATCCAAATCTAAGCCAAATCTCTAATTATTTTCTTGTAGTCTAGGTTGGACATTTGGTGGACCTTGTATCCATGTTTCCTCAACAAGGGTGGCTTTTAGTTTTCACTTTAAGTACTCATCTTTAATAAAGTGTAGGATGGAAAATGTTGAGTTAGTAGATTGTATTTTAGACAAGTGGTGTTTGGTGTACGAATGCTGAAAATGGTTGCAAGGATTCTAACAACGACTTTACCTTAAATAAATTTCTTACTAGGAGTTCTACATATAAATATGGTGAATAAAATTCTAGTGGTTTTGAGATACCATTTGTGTGTGTGTTTTCTTAGATTCACAAACTGGGATGGATAATGCTCCTATGGTTCAGTCAACAACTATAGAATCCATAGATTCTATGGTTTCTAAAGTGCCCAAGATGGATGATATTTCTATACTAGAGTCTAGTGTTGTGCAACTTGAGCAAGCTTCCAATAATGAGAACCAAGAAATCGATGCTTCAAAAATGCAACATACATCAAAAGAGACTGAAAAGTCCACTCACGAGCTATTGCCAATTGGTACTACGTCATGTAGCGTAGATGTTGAGAAATCCATGCTTACAATTATATTGGATTTAAATGGTCTATTGTTGAAACGTTCCCCTCAACCATCCTCACACCACAACTCAGTGCAAATGGATTCAAAAAGATATATTATACTCAGGCCAGGTTGCATCCAATTCTTGAAGACTATTTTACAAAGGTTTAATGTTGCAATTTGGTCGACAGCTACTAGGAATAATGTGTATCAAATCCTTGCAGCACTAAACAACTTAGCTGAGGATACATTGCCTTTCTTTGCAATTTGGTCGCAAGATGTTTGCTACACCGCTCAAACTCAAAAATTGTTTAGACCCGACAATCCAAACGTTGAGGCAATGTTCAAGCCTCTAGCCAAAATTGCCATGGGGTTTGAATGTGATCCACAAAGAACAGTGCTTATTGATGACTCTCCTTACAAGGGATGTATTTCACCAGCAAACAATTGCATTTTTCCACCACAATTTGATGCTGAGAAGATGGTTGACAATATGCTCTTGGAGGAGCTACTGCCATACTTGATTCAGCTTGATGAGAGAAGGGATGTGCGTGATTTAATTGCTTCTAATCGTTATGGACAACCTATAGTGACAAATGATAGTGAATACAAACAAATCATGGAGTATTGGAAGCAGAAAAATGATGTTTGGTCAGCTAAGGTGTTCTTTACAAGAAGAATACCACCTGCAAAAGGTGACAGAGATGAAACTATCATTGAAGATGCAAGTGACACAAGCCACCGCAATGAAATGAGAAGAGCCCAAATACAAGAGATCTTGGCAAAGGAGCGTACACCCATTGAAAGCATGAAGGCGTCACAATTGACCACTTTAGCTAGGCAATTGGGTTGTAACACAAAAGGAGTTTTGAAGGCAACCACAGCAAAGGCTTATATAAATAAGGTGAAAGCTGAGAACAATCTTCTAAGGCTGGATAGAAAGCAACCCTAAGGTACTAGTGACATGTCATATATTCTTGATACACATGCTTGAACACTCATGTGCATGGTATCTAACAAATCTTTCTTTTTATTCCTTCTTGCAGGATCTTACAAAGGATACTACTAGATGGAGCTCAATCAATAGAGATTTTGATATTTTTGCTCAAAATAATGAAGCAGTCACCTACATTTTTTGTTTATCAATTTCTTGAGAGACTTTATTTTAGTTTGTAATCATCAAATGAAATGAAAAGTATCCTTCTTATTAAGATTGTTGATCTTTTTCTTGTTCAAACCTTTCAATTGTGATTTATAGTTTTGTTAGCATGAGATTGTGCTTTTTTAGTTTGAAAAAAACTGTCAAAGATCCAAGTCTTTTTGGCTTTACTTAAGTTATTAATTGTGAAAGATCCAAGTCTTTTTGCTTTACTTAAGTTATTGATTGCCTATGTAATAGTCCTTAAAACAATATCGGATGGCTTTCTTGCTCCCATGTCTCACATTGGTCTTTAGGTAAGACAAGTGGTGACCTTGAAAGTATGGTCTCATATCTCGATCAAGTGAAGAGACATGAAGCTTAAATATCACTACTATGTATCTAGTGTTAAACTCCATCGAGACAAAGACTAGATAGCCAAATTGCAGTCGAGTTTAAGTGAAAAATCCATTTGAGCTAAGGTAAAACTTATAGTGCCTCATTTTTCTAGGATTCTACCCCATCAAGGAAGTTATAATCTAGCACAAACCAATTAAGACTCTTTTGGAGCCTAGATAGGACAATTCGTGGAACTTATGAAACTTATTATTGAGTTAGAGTCTAGTTTAGATAAGCAAAAGATCTTCAAACCAGCACTTGGTCTTACTATTCAATATTCAAAGTCCCTTGAGGCTAACAAATTACATACCCACTTGTAACCTAACTAATGAGTAATTATATAGATCTAAGCAAGTATATATAATGAGTCTTCAAACTAATAATCCAAGGGAAGAGAGTAGCAAGGTCCACTACTTGTCCAAGCTCAGCTCTAGACAACATAGAAAGATGCTAGTTCTACTAATTGTCTAATTATAGGCATGGAGAAATGATAGAAGGTTGACCACTTGTCCAACCTATCATCTCTAGTAAGATGGGAGGTTTGGCCTTAAGATTCACCATGTAACCAACCTATACATCATTGTATTATGAAGAGTAAAAAAGCAAAGCTCCACCACTTGTCCAAGCTAGTTCTAAAATCCACATGGAGATAAGCAAGCTCCACCATTTGTCGATCTCTCTTCCATTAAAACATGAAAAAACTCATCTATGTTGTACAGGGGGACTTTTTTCCAAGGTCCACCACTTGTCCAAGCTAGGATCCCTAGTAGCACGAGTGGTTTGGTCTCAAGATACACCACTTGTACACTCTATGTCATTATATTAAGAAGAACTATGTATTAAGGTCCACCACTTGTCCAACCTATAAGGTTATATCTTAAATGGTATCCTTTCTCACCACTTGAAATGCCCATGATATGTTTTACACGGGGGTTTCATTCCAAGGTCCACCACTTGTCCAAGCTAACTCTATTCAAACATAGAGAGAAGCAAAGGTCCACCACTTGTCCAAGCTAACTCTATTCAAACATAGAGAGAAGCAAAGGTTCACCACTTGTCAAAGCTAGGCTCCGTTGAAGTATGGAGAGAAGTAACCTCCATCATTTTTCCAAGATAGGTGCCATTCAAACATGGAAAGAATCAAGATCTACCATGTCTCCGAGATTCTAGGCTCCATTGAAACACCCTAAAACCATGATATTTTGTACATGGGGTGTTTACATTCAAGGTCTACCACTTCTCTAACGTATTATACCTAGTAGCATGAGTGATTTGGTCTTAAGATTCACCACTTATCCACTCTATGTCATTATATTAAGAATAACTGGGTGTTAAGGTCCACCACTTGTCCAACCTATAAGGGTATATCTTAAATGGTATCCTTCACCACTTGTCAAGGTCCATCACCACTTTTCCAACCTATAAGGTTATATCTTGAATGATATTTTTCCTCATCACTTGTAATGTCCATGCTATGTTTTACAAAGGGGTTTTGTTCCAAGACCCACCACTTGTCCAAGCTAACTCCATTAAAACATAGAGAGAAGCAAAGGTCCACCACTTGTCCAAGATAGGCTCCATTGAAACATGGAGAGAAGGATGATCCACCATTTCTCCAAGATAGGTTCCATTGAAACATTGAGAGAAGCAATCTCCACCATGTCTCCAAGCTAGGCTCCATTGAAATACCCTAAACCCATAATTTTGTACATGAGGGGTTTACATTCAAGGTCCACCACTTGTCCAACCTATTATCCCTAGTAGCAAGAGTGGTTTGGTCTCAAGATTCACCACTTGTACACTCTATGTCATTATATTAAGAAGAAATATGTGTTAAAGTCCACCACTTGTCCAGCCTATAAGGTTATATTTTAAATAGTATCCTTTCTCACCACTTGAAATGCCCATGATATGTTTTACATGGGGGTTTCATTCCAAGGTCCACCACTTGTCCAAGCTAACTCTATTAAAACATATAGAGAAAGAAAGGTCCACCACTTGTCCAAGCTAGGCTCATTGAAACATGGAGAGAAGGAACCTCCACTGTTTCTCCTAGATAGGCTCCATTGAAACATGGAGAGAAATAAGCTCCACCATGTCTCCAAGTTGCTAGGCTCCATTGAAATACCCAATACCCATAATTTTTTGTACATGGGGGGTTTACATTCAAGGTTCACCACTTGTCCAACCTATTATCCCTAGTAGGTTTGGTCTCATGATTCACCACTTGTCCACTCTATGTCATTATATTAAGAGGAATTAGGTGTTAAGGTCCACCACTTGTCCAACCTATAATGTTATAGCTTGAATGGTATTTTTTCTCACCACTTGTAATGCCCATGACATGATTTACATGGGGGTTTTGTTCCAAGGTACACCACTTATCCAAGATAAATCTATTGAAACATAGAGAGAAACAAAGGTCCACCACTTTTCCAAGCTAGGCTGCATTGAAACATGGACCTTAATACCAAATTATTTCTAGTAGCATGAGTGATATTTTGTACATGGGGGGTTTACATTCAAGGTCCACCACTTGTCCAACCTATTTTCCTAGTAGGTTTGGTCCCAATTTCACCACTTATCCACTCTATGTCATTATATTAAGAATAATTGGGTGTTAAGGTCCACCACTTGTCCAACCTATAAGGTTATATATTGAATGGTATTTTTTCTCACCACTTGTAATGCCCATGATATGTTTTACATGGGGTTTTTGTTCCAAGGTCCACCACTTTTCCAAGATAACTCTATTTAAACATAGAGAGAAACAAAGGTCCACCACTTGTCCAAGCTAGGCTCCATTGAAACATGGAGAGAATGATGCTGCACCATTTATCCAAGATAGGCTGCATTGAAACATGGAGAGAAGCAAGCTTTACCATGTTTCCAAGCTAGGATCCATTGAAACACTCTAGGGGGTTTTATTTCAAGGCCCACCACTTGTTTAACCTATTATCCCTAGTAGCATGAGTGGTTTGGTTTCAAGATTCACCACTTGTACACTCTATGTCATTATATTGTGTTAAGGTCCACCACTTGTCCAACCTATAAGGTTATATCTTAAATGGTATCCTTTCTCGCCACTTGAAATGCCCATGATATGTTTTACATGGGAGTTTCATTCCAAGATCCACCACTTGTCCAAGCTAACCATATTCAAACATAGAGAGAAACAAAGGTCCACGACTTGTCCAAGCTAGGCTCCATTGAAACATGGAGAGAAGGAACCTCCACCATTTCTCCTAGATAGGCTCCATTAAAACATGGAGAGAAGTAAGTTCCACCATGTCTCCAAGATGCTAGGCTCCATTGAAATACGCAAAACCCATGATATTTTGTACATGGGTGATTTACATTCAAGGTCAACCATTTCTCCAACCTATTATCCCTAGTAGGTTTGGTCTCACAATTCACCACTTTTCCACTATATGTCATTATAATAAGAGGAATTGGGTGCTAAGGTCCACCACTTGTCCAGCCTATAAGGTTATACCTTGAATGGTATTTTTTCTCACCACTTGTAATGCCCATGACATGCTTTACATGGGGGTTTTGTTCCAAGGTTCACCACTTGTCCAAGCAAATTCTATTGAAACATAGAGAGAAACAAAGGTCCACCACTTTTCCAAGCTAGGCTCCATTGAAACATGGACCTTAATACCAAATTATTCCTAGTAGCATGAGTAATATTTTGTACATGGGGGGTTTGCATTCAAGGTCCACCACTTGTCCAACGTACTTTTCCTAGTAGGTTTGGTCGCAAGATTCACCACTTGTCCACTCTATGTCATTATATTAATAATAATTGGGTGTTAAGGTCCACCACTTTTCCAACCTATAAGGTTATATATTGAATGGTATTTTTTCTCACCACTTGTAATGTCCATGATATGTTTTACATGGGGATTTTGTTCCAAGGTCCACCACTTGTCCAAGCTAAATCTGTTCAAACATAGAGAGAAACAAACATGCACCACTTGTCCAAGGTAGGCTCCATTGAAACATGGAGAGAATGATGCTCCACCATTTATCCAAGATAGACTCCATTGAAACATGGAGAGAAGTAAGCTCCACCATGTTTCCAAGATGCTAGAGTCCATTGAAATACCCAAAACCCCTGATACTTTGTACATGGGAGGTTTACATTCAAGGTCCACCACTTGTCCAACCTATTATCCCTAGTAGCATGAGTGGCTTGGTCTCAGGATTCACCACTTGTCCACTCTATATCATTATATTAAGAAAAATTGGGTTTCCATATCTAAATGGATCTTTGCTTGGATAAGTGGTAGACCTTGAGACCTAAATACCCATTCTACACTAGAGCATTGGTTAAGCCTTATACACTTCAAGCATACCTTTAACAACAAGTAGTAGTTATTAGTTAACTTAAGTCTAGTTGAACTCCATGGTATTGAGACTAAGAGAGAGTGTAGCATAAAAAAGAGTCAGGATTTTAATTTGACTTTCTTTCTATTAATGAGTAGATCATAGATGGATTTTGGTATCTAATAAAACCTTAGGGTAGACAATGTAAAAATCATGTCTATTGTTGTGTTTGCATTAAGTGTTCTTGTTCTTTAATTTCAGAACCATTACAGAAAAATGGATTGGCTATATGCTGGCATAAATTGAAGAAAACTATTGAATTACCCATCCAACCTCCTCCAAGACCTTGTCCAAGGAATGAATCACCTCCTTATCACCTACCACTTGCTTTCAAGGACATCAAAAGAGTACTTATCTTGGATCTAGAGGGGTTACTTCTCAAGACAGTTGAAATGAAACATGGAGATTCTATGCCATCTTGGGCTCAACACATGCGACTTGTGGAGGACAAAGATGAAGTTTATCATGTGGTGCGACCAGACGCACAAATTTTTTTGGATTTTTGTGCTGAATACTTTGAGCTATGGATATGGAGTTGCTATAACTTAACAAGGGTGCAACGCATCACACAAAAGTGTTTTCCTGAGCAGTATACCAAGTTCAAGGTGTTTATGAGTAACAAAAATTGCCAAAATCCAAATATCATGTTAGGATTTACAAGGGTTTATCACAAAAATCTGAGTGATATTTGGAAGATATTTGAGGATTTGGATGCAAAAAATACCTTAATTTTTGATGACACTCCATATAGGGTGATGTGGAACATGCCAGGGACATATCTTATATTTCCAAAGATGTGGAGGCAAACTTCGGAGCAACTTCAAAACTTCTTGCAGAGAACCATAATTCCATGGTTGGTAGGATGGTTGTATGCAAGAGATAAGAGAGTCTATACATACAACACAATTGTAAATCAGTATAGTGATTCTGAGACAAATTATGTCCTTGGTGTGTACTTGTCAACACGAAAGCATTGAATAAATATGGCTATAAGATGCTTTTTTTATTCTAGTGTGTATCTTTCAACATTTGTATAATTTGATATAGTCTTTTTTTTTTTTTTTAAAGGTGTGTCAATTTTATGAACACTTGAATGGAGTGCACCCTACTCTAAGGGGACTTCAATGTACTATTAGAGTGCATCCTATTGTAAGGGGACTCTGATGTATTGCTAGAGTGCACCCAAATTTTTGGGGACTCATTTTTTATTTGATTGGGGCCTATGTTGGGTCATATAGTAAAAGAAATTCATTTTTTGTCAATTCATATCGAGGTTGCATTTATTTGGAACTATGAAAGAATTGATGTTTGATGTCAAAATAAAACTTGTAAGTGTGGATCAGAGAATTCATGGACTTTAAATATGTGAGAGGGATCTTTTTCTTGGGCACAAATGTTTGCTTCAAGAATTTTGTCATTACATACTTTATGTGAAAGAGTTTTAGAACCTAAAAGACTTTGAAAACAAAACTATGGAATCTAAGTGCATGTATTCTTGAATGGCTTGAAAGTTGATGTATACATGCATGTCGCCTTGATGAAGATTTAGATCTGACAAGATGGAAAGATATAATTCTTGGATGTTACCTTTGTCAATTTGGTAATAACATATTTAAATTTCTTTTAATATGGGTGGAAAATATATTATTATGTGCATTTGGAAAATATATTATTATGTGCATATTTAACTTTCTTTTAATATGGGTGGAAAATATATTATTATGTGCATTTGGAACCTAATTGCTTGACCTTCAAACCAAGATTCCTATGTTATTTTTTCATATACTTTTTTATACTGAATTAAGATTGTGGATGCAAGGTCCACCACTTGTTCAAGCTAGATCTAAGAAAGTATATATACTGAGTCTTCAAACTAGTAAACCAAGGGAAGAGAGAAGCAGGGTCCATCACTTGTCCAAGCTCATCTCTAGACAACATAGAGAGATGTTATGTCTACTAATTGTCCAATATAGTCAAGGAGAAATGATAGAAGGTTGATCCACTTGTCCAACCTATCATCTCTAGTAAAATGGGAGGTTTGGCCTTAAGATTCACCATGTAACCAACATATACTTCATTGTATTATGAAGAGTAGAAAAGAAAAGCTCCACCACTTGTCTAAGGTAGTTCCAAAATCAACATGGAGAGAAGAAAGCTTCACCATTTGTCCAAGATAGGTTCCATTAAAACATGGAAAACCTCATATATGTTGTACATGGAAGCTTTTTTCCAAGGTCCACCACTTGTCCAAGCTAGGATCCATTAAAACATGGATAGAAACAAGGCTCCACAACTCGTCCAACCTTTATAGCTGCGAAGTGTACCGGTTGTCTAAACTAGGCATGGGAAAATAATAGAAGGTCCACCACTTATCCAATATATTATCTCTAATAGCATGGGAGGTTTGGTCTCAAGATTTAGGAATTGGCTGACCTGTATTTCATTGTATTATGATGAATTTGGTTTTAAAGTCAACTACTTATCCAAGCTATAAGTTTATATCTTGAATGGTATTCCTTCCCATCACTTAGAAAACCAATGATATGTTGTACATGGGAGGGTTTGTTACAAGGTCCACCACTTGTCCAAGCTAGTTTCATTGAAACATGGATGAAGACAAGCTCCACCATTTGTTAAAGCTAGACTCCATTGAAATCTAGAAAATCCATTCTATGTTGTACATGGGGTTTTTGTTTTAAGGTCCAACACTTGTCCAAGCTAAGATCCATTGAAACATGGAGTAGAGAAACACTCCACCACTTGTCCAAGCTAGGCAACATTGATAGTAGTTGGTTTATTTTGAAGATCCACCACGTGTCTAAGCTAACTCTATTGAAACATAGAGAGAAGCAAAGGTCCACCAACTGTTCAAGCTAGGCTCCATTGAAACATGGACAGAAGCAAGCTCCACCATTTCTCCAAGATAGACTCCATTGAAACATGGAGAGAATCAAAGGTCCACCATTTCTCCAAGCCAAGATCTAGTTGTCCAACCTATAAGGTTATATCTTAAATGGTAATCTTTCTAATCATTTGGAATACCCATGATATGTTTTACATGGGGGTTTTGTTCCAAGATCACCACTTGTCCAAGCTAACTCTATTGAAACATAGAGAGAAGCAAAGGTCCACCACTTGTCCAAGCTAGTCTCCATTGAAACAAGGAGAGAAGCAAGCTCCATCATTTCTCCAAGATAGGCTAGCATGGATAAGTGCACCTTGAAACCAACCTTCCTATGAGGCAATAGAGCATATGCTACATATTTTATGTATGCCCCATGCCTCAAATTAAGAAGTTATAGATTAGAAGTGGACCTTGCTTAAATGTCACATGCAATAAATTAAGGAAAAATAGCCAAGTGGATTGTATTCCTCAATGGATCCTTGCTTTCACAAGTTGTGAACCTTGAGTCACTTTTACATTAACTTGGACAAGTGGTGGACCTAGAAACCAAGCTCTCCATGTTGAGATAAGTTGTAGGTAGGACAATAGAACATAGACAACGATAATGGATGCAATATACTCCTCTCCTAATAATCCAATTGATTGAAACCATGATATTTTAGTTGTTTTCATTGTGTATTGTATGTGCATAAAGTGGAATGAGACCTTAAGAAAACTCAAATTTTTGACAAAATCTCTATATTTTATACATGATATATTGAAAGTTGTCCAACCTGGGAATTGGGATTTTCCCACTTTACCTAATATGGTCTTTAAAGAGATTTCCTCCGTGTGCCTATCGTGTCATCTGTGTCCTTGATTGACATTATGTTGATCTAGGTAGTGTTTGCATGCACTTCATGGGTGTGTGAGTCGCTTCCGCAACACCCTGCCATGTCAGCACGTGTGCGTTGATCGTTGACAACTCCCATTTGGGGGTGCACCACCGTGCCACTCATCCCTTCCAAAAATGCCACCTGCACCGGTCTGCGCACCTCCCACACAACGCTACAAAATGCCTGCCAGCGCTGAGAGGAGAGAGCTCTCACAATCCAGCTCATTACACACAATGCACGCCATGCTATAGCCTATATAGGTTGCATGCCAACTCGCATTTTTGCACATGGGGTTATACCATTGACACGTGGAAAAATTTGGTGAATGGGGAAGCCCTTCTCCATGAGAAAACTTTAAAAAACCTCCCATTTTGCCAGGTTTTTTTCCCCCTTGGTCAAGCTCCCATTGATTGCCTATGGACTCAATCTCCAAGCCGTAAAGACTCACTAAAATTCCCCATTTTGATCTTCAAGTCACCTGCCTCTTGCCACATTTTGAGATTTCTAGGAGTGTCATCCATGGCCGTAAAAAAGGTAAAAAAACATCTTCCACGACTGCACTCAACTTTCAAACTGGTGCATCTTGCTACCTGGAAACCCGATTGACGCATCGTCACTTGCTATCAACATCCATGTAGTATGCACTACCTTTCCATTCCATATCAAAGACCAAAAGATGCCAGATGACATGATTCCCCATGCGATCAGCCTGGCCCATAACTGGCCCCCAACAAAACTTCTAATGGCCATAACTTGCTATCCAGGTCTTTGATTAGCAATCCAAAAAGACAGGCATGCTCCATAATTTGAGCTCTACATATCTATCTTCTGACATCTCTCTGGGACATCTGTCCATAGCTACCCTATCCTTCGGGGATCTACGAAACCTTCTAACTTTGAACTGTAATATCTTGAGCTTCAAGGCTCCGTTTGATGAGCTGTCTGGACCGACTTTCAGAGCACATTGAACACTACATTCCACAACACTAACTTGGCCTTTTGAGAACCTTTACCTACCATCCCGTCTAGACAATCCTTGAGTCCTTTTGGCCTAAAAAAACGCATTAAGCATATATTTTTGCTGCCCTTTGGCTGCCCAGGACCTTGGTACCTGCCCTAGCCTTCTACACTGCACCTGCCTGCAACCTTTGCCTGACATAGATCACTTTCCAGCTTGGACCAACTTTGGTTGCACCATTATTGCCCACCCCCTTGTTGAACATTTATGTTCAACCACACATAGGCTTATTGAACCAAAAAACTACAACACCAAAACAAGCTCTCTGTACATGACAAGACCACCTAGCATATGTACAAAAACTAGCATCTGCCACCTGCCACCTTTGTTCATGCGGGTTTCCCAACCCCCTGCTTTACTTGTAATCATCCACCTGGGTCAAACAGCTAGCATTGATCTCTTACACCCACCTGTAATAGCCTTGCATAGTGCCACACCAAGACACATAGCCAACTGCATATCCAAGCTGCAAGCAACATACCTCCACTACTCCATGTGCCCATTGGCAAACTGCCCACTCACAACAAAGCACCTCCAAGAACACCAAATAGATCCTCATCTAGTAGATCCTGCACTTGCTCAACGGCCCACTGCACAACCGCTTTTATCACCATTCCTTTCATCCACCACTCACAAAGCTCCTTGGAAAGCTTAGACACCGCCTTGGAATCCGCATCATCTGTCATAGAGTGCACTGATTGCATAGGAGGCACCTCTATCTTTGATTCCACACTGCCCTTCGCACTTGCCATGCACTCAAATCCAGCATCGTTGAGATCTTCCTTGTATACTGGCCCTTCAAGGTTGATCATCACCACCTGTTTGTTGACTGCAATCACTTGCTCTTCTACCGCTTCATCACACTCCGCCACCATAGGCAAGGCTTCCCTATCTCCTTTGGGTAAGACTTTGCACATGTTGCACCATCATGGAATATTTTATTGCCACTTTCACCAACATGGCCATTAGCATGGCAACATACACCAGCTTTACTTGCTCTTCACCATTTGTAGGTCTAGACTGCTCTACTCTGTCTCCATCGTGCCTTTCGGCTTCCACTCTATGCTGCTCCTCGCACACATTCACTGCTTCTCCACTCACATGCAAGAGATCAAACTCATCATAACTTGACTAAGATGACTCGGTCTCCCAACTTGTGTTGGCATCCATAGAGCTACTGTCGCTTGACTCAATCTCCTCTTCTATCTCGAGCTCAGGAATCTCCTCTAGCTTCACCGCTTCGACCTCGTATGCAAACCACACTCTTTGACCTTTACCACACTTCAATGGAGCTTCTACAGCCGTAGTCAAACTTGGCAACATATCCTTTGTCCACTCTGGAACCACCTGCACATCCTCCACAACTGAAGCCGCTCTAGCCGGCATCTTCGGCTTAGAAACCACCTTGTCTCTCTGTAACCAAAAAACCCTTGCCTCTTCTTGCACTTGCACTTCCCTTTGTACTACCTGTGGATAATCTATCTCCACACCACACTGCTTTGGGATCACATCGCCTGAAAAACCCTACCTAGCTTTGTTCTTCTTCAACATCTTTTTGGTCCGCCCTTTCGCTAGAGCTACCGCCTCTTCATATGACTCCGAGCCATCTATCTCCACCTTATCACGCACTTCCTCATGGAGGCATTTCATGAATTTACTCAACTTAAAAAAACTAGCATTTTCTGCAGTAGTTACCTTGATCAATTTCCCCCAAAGGGCTTTGAACTCCCACTCGAATGCTTAAAAATCTCCTTCCAAGATCTTCTTCAAACCGTCTAGCTGTGCATCCGCTATGAATCTTCTTCAAAAAGCCACCTCTAGGGCTTCACAATCCGCCTTTTCTTCATCACACGGGCCATCAAACCATAGCCTCGCTTTACCATGAACTAGGAGCGGGAACACTTGTACCACACCGTCTTGGAGCCAGATTTCCGCATCTTCGACCCTAGTGAAAATGGAAAATCCCGCCCAAGCCATCACTAGGAGCACCTTCTCTTCATAGGCCGCACCTTTGGCATCACCAAAATCACCACTTCGACATCAACTAGTACCATCAGACCGCTCCTCCGGGGGGGGGGGCGCCAGAAGATGGAGAGGGAGAATGGGGGAACACACCCAGCACAATAAAAAAGGCCTCTCTATAGCTCAGGGTATCCACAACACCCCTACCCTATCAGAGAACTCCTTCAAAAATACTCTTTACACTAGCAGACTGTTAAGTATGGAGCCTGATTTACCCTTGTAATTTTATGTGGTAAAAGTGCACATTTGTAAGGCCCCCATTATGAGGAGAAGCCATCGTGCGTGAAGGAAAATCACTCACCGGAAACCAAAATTTTCACGGACAAGAATCAGGGGCAACTTTAAAGGCCTATTTTTTTCGCCGGAATATTCTTTTTTCGCCGGAATATTCTTTTTCGCCGGAATATTATGGCCGGACGGCGGCCGGAAAGTGGTCGGAAAACAACCGGTCGGTTGGCCGGTGGCCGGTAGTCAATGGCCGATGGCCGGTGGTCGGAAGTCAATGGCCGATGGCCGGTGGTCGGAAGTCAATGGCCGGTGGCCGAATTCAAAAGCAGACTTGTCTTCTCAAGGGCGGCCACACATGGGTAGATTGGAGGGTCCAATTTGGACTTATTCGCACAAGGGCGGCTACACATGGCTGTCTCTCATAAGAGAGGGCAACCCTTCTGGCCTATAAAAGGAGGCCATTTCTACACACATTTCATAGTGTGAAGTTGATGCAACAAGGTGAGTGTGAGGTGGTGAGAGTGAAGCAAGGCGGGAGCTCCATTAAGGGTATAATCCCTTTGTAAACTACTTCTTGTTTTGAAGTACTTTCCCGTGGACGTAGCCCACATTGGGTGAACCACGTATATCGTGTGTACTCTCTCTCTCTCTCTCTCTCTCTCTCTACTCTATAATCTCGTGTATATAAATCTCTCTCTCTCCATTAAGTAATCTACTCAATTATCTATTTAGCTACGTCTTATTTCCTAACACAGACCACTTCCTGCTCTTTTTCCATTGCTCACGCACTCCACAAGTCTACCACACAATGCACACCGATTGCCAGGGTCGGTCTCCACCCTTGCAAATGCACACAGCCGCTCAATCTCACTCTCTCACACAAAACGGTTCGGGGGGGGCACATGCAACCACACTGCCGGCACCAAGGGAGAACACAAGAGCAAGAGAAAGAGAAGGGGGGAAGGGGAAATGACAACAAAACAGGGCAACAATGGCTTGATTATGCTTCAAAAGGCATGTATAGAACTTGCAATGCCAACACCATGGCCATTTGTAATAAAAAATACAAAGGGAATTGACAGGCACACTCTTTTGCCAAAGACCTCTGCTTTGCAGGATTCCAACAACACAAAAAAATCCCCTAATTCATTAAAAAAATCACTTTTATAGTGGGGGGTCTTCAACTTTAGCATCTACCCTCTCATTGGTCCATCTGGAACCTTAATTTGGCATCTTTTGGAAGGGGGGAGTTGCTTGATTTCATTTGCTCTCTTTTGCTCTCCTTGGGCTTGTGCTTGAGGGGGGGTGCACTAGCAATGTCGCTAGTGCCCCTTGGCATCATTTTTTTATTTTTATTTTTTTCCTTCTTAACCTTACCCTTTTTACCTTTGAATTTGGCCCTTTGCGCTTTTGACCCATATGCACTCCATCTACCCCTTTGGTCAGCTTGGCTTTGCTCTCATTTGCCCTTTGACCCATTTGACCCACTTCTTGCTTGATCCTCCTTCTCCTAGCCTTCTCCTTTTCTCTTTCTTTCTCCTCATGGTCCCGGCCTTTGGGTGGCCTTTTGCTATGCCCAGCCATCTCCTTGGAATGCTCCTTGCTCACATGGCGGCTCCCTTGGGGGGGCCTTGAACCCTTTTTCTCTCCTTCACTTCAATGGACCTCCCCTTACATTTGACCTAGATCGGGCCCGGTTACTCTCTCTCTCTCTCTCTCTCTCTCTCTCTCTCTCTCTCTCTCTCTCTCTCTCTCTCTCTCTCTCTCTCTCTCTCTCTCTCTCTCTCTCTCTCTCTCTATCCTCTCGTGGGGCTTCCCCTTACATGCTCAGGACCACTAGCAATACCGCTAGTGGTTCCTTGCCCTTTCCTTCAAAAAACCTGGCGACGTGTGAACCTGGCCCGCGGCGGGCACAATGCCACGTTAGCACCTGCGCGTTGATCGCCGACAACTCCCATTTAGGGGTGCACCACCGCGCCGCTCATCCCTTTCGAAAACGCCACCTGCTTCGGCCTGCGCACCTCCCACACAGCGCCACAGAATGCCCGCCATCCATGAGAGGAGAGAGCTCTCACACTCCAGCTTGTTACACACAATGCACACCATGCTATAGCCTATATAGGCTGTGTGCCAACTCTCATCTTTGCATATCGGGTTATACCCTTGACACGTGGTAGAATTCGGTAAAGGGGGACCCACTTCTCTATGAGAAAACTTGAAAAACCCTCCCATTTTTCTAGGTTTTTTTTTCCCCTTGGTCAAGCTCCCAATGCTTGCCTATGGACTCGATCTCCAAGCCATAAAGACTCACTGAAACTTCCCATTTCCACTTTCAAATCACCTACCTCTTGCCATATTTTGAGATTCCTAGGACTGCCATCCGAGACCGTAAAAAAGTTAAAAAAAACATCTGCTACTCTCCCTTGGGCGACTGCACTCAACTTTCAAATTGTCGCATCCTACTACCTGGAAACCTGATTGATGCAACATCAATTTCTATCAACATCTACATAGTATGCACTACCTTTCCAATCCATATCGAAGCCCAAAAGATACCAAATGGCACGATTCCTGATGCGGTCAACCTGGCCCATAACTGGCCCTCGGTAAAACTTCTAATGGCCATAACTTGCTATTCAGGGCTCTAATTAGGAATCCAAAAAGACAGGCATGCTCCATAATTTGAGGTCTATGTATTTATCTTCTGACATCTGCCTGGGCCATCTGTCCACAACTGCCCTGTTCGTCTGGGATGCTAAACCTTCTAACTTTGAACCGCAATATCTTGAGTATCGGGGCTCCGTTTGACGAGCCGCCTGGACTGGCTTCTAGAGCACATCGAACACTACATTTGAGAGCACTGACTTGGCACTTTGGGCACCTTTACACCATCCCATCTAGACCATCCTTTAGCCCTTTTGGCCTAAAAAACTGCATTAAGCATACATTTCCGCTGCTCTTTGGCTGCTCAGGACCTTGGTATCTGCCCTTGCCTCCTGCACTACACCTACCTGCAACCTTTGCTTGGCATAGATCACTTTCCAGCTCGGGTCAACTTTGGTTGCACCAATGTTAATGAAGTAAAGTAAGGTCGATAATTTAGCGATGGGCTTTCAACAATTTGCTATGAATGTCTTGCATGCATTGTGCGTGTGTGTGTGTGTGTGTGTGTGTGTGTGTGTGTGTGTGTGTGTGTGAGAGAGAGAGAGAGAGAGAGAGAGAGAGAGAGAGAGAGAGAGAGAGAGAGAGAGAGAGAGGGAGAGGACTCTCACACCAAGAGAGAGAGAGGGGAGGGAGAATAAGCATTGATGTTACAGCTGACAAAGCAACGATCAATGAAATCCGCAATCAAGAATCTAAAATCAAAAATCAACATAGCCATCTACAAAATTTGAAAATCAATAAAATCAAGAATTGATGCAATTTGGAAAGTTTGATCCGATGAATCCAAGGCAGAAGGAGTGCAAGGTCAAGGCAAGAGCAAATCTCGATAGACGGCAAAGGAAAATGATGGGAGGCAACTTTGGGTGACTTTCAGCTATTTTTGAAGGTTTTAGACTAGATTTCTTTGAGCTTTGTCGGTGCTCTTGCCTTCGGGTTGACTTGGAACTCAAAATTGAATCTCAAAATTGTTTAGTGCAATTTTGTAGGTGAAATTGCACTAAACCTAGGTTTTCTTGAGTGCTTATAGAAAATTTAGAATTTTTGAGGCAAATCTCAAAATTTTGTAAGGGAGGCTATGCTAAATCAAGTTGAAGCATAGTGCTTTCTCCTAAAAACTCGAAAAACTTCGGTATGAGAAATTTTAGGGGTAGCTTTATTATATCTGAAAGCTTTTACACTCAATTTCTCTATACTTTGTAGGTTTTTCATCTTCATATCTAGAATTTAGAGATAAATTTCAAAAATCTATAGGTGGGATTACACTAAACTAAGGATATCTTGAGCATTTGGCTATACTATGTTTTCTTCCAAAAAAATTAAGGACAAATTTATTATATTTTGAAGTTTTTACACTAAACTTCTCTTCACTTTGTAGATTCTCTAAACATTAATTTAGGTTCTCTAACCTTTGTAGTTTCTTGGAACTTTGGCACTATTCTCCCCTCAATTTCAATCCATGGCTCTTTTGGAGCATCTGGATGTTGTATTTTTGTATGTTTTGAATTCATTATAACTCACTCTGATGAGTGAGTGTTGATAAAAATATATATATTTTTAAAAGAGATGAATCTCAAAATTTGTAGGTAAGAATATACTAAACCTAGGTTTTTTTCTTCAATTGTTGTGGGTGTCCTAACCTTCAAATTAAATCTTACGAGTGTGTGGCCCATCCTATGGAGAGAGAGAGAGAGAGAGAGAGAGAGAGAGAGAGAGAGAGAGAGAGAGAGAGAGAGAAGAAGAAGAAGAAGAACAAGAACAAGAGAGAGACCCTTTTCTTGGTGCTCAATCTACTCTTTATCTTTTTTTGCCTTAGTTATGCCCTCCCTACCCACCCACCCACCGACCCACCCCTTCCAAGCCCTTTCCTTAGGTCACGTGGCAGGGGCCTCCAATGTGCATTAGATAAAGTTGAGAAAATTTGTAGGTGGCATTACACTAAACCTAGGTTTTTTGGGGGGTTTTGTATTTTAAATTTTACCCTTTAATTTTGCATTTTAGATTAGATGTTTTGTAAGGTTTTCTTTGAAGTGAACCAATGAGTGACAAGTGGAAGCCTCTCCTTCCTTGAAAATTTTAAGCTCCATTATCATTATAGTATAGTATAGATAGATGCTTTTGAAATATATTGTATTATAAATAGTTCATTGTTATACTTCTTTTCAGAAAAACACAACATTGTATTGTGAGACCACATGTTTTAAAATACTAGTGTCACTTCGGGACTCTGCGGTTGAGGTGGATGTGAGAGCGAAGGGAAGCTGTGAGCTAAGGTTTGAGGATGATGGGGTGACTCTGCGATTGAGGTGGATGTGAGAGTGAAGGGAAGTTGTGGGCTTCTATTTTCTTTGAGATCTCTTGGGTCCGGTGAGCCCCTTTTTTTGATGCGCTTGTGGTCCTAGGCCAGAGCTGTGTGTATGTTGGCACTCACATTCACTAGCACATTCCCACTGTGTTGAAATTTTTGCAATTAATATCTCTATGTTAATAATTGCAATCATTATCACATTCTTTTTGGTGATCTAATTTAGCGATTATTATTTTTCTTCTCAAAGTCATTGTAGTCTCTAGCCTGGAGTGAATATCAAGAAAGGGAATATTATCTCCCTTGTTAATTCTCCCTTTTTTCTTATATCCCCTCCTCTAGGCTCCGTTCCCTCGGGGCTTCTAATCCTTGCCCCCTACCACCATTTTGCTTGGGTGCTACGCGAGTCTATCATAGGCACTCCCCCCTTGTGTTATCAATGGAGGTGGACACTCTACCCATGGAGGAGGACATTTTTAAGTTCTGGAAAATTCTCACATGTAGGAAACTGCTATTGAATGAAGAAATCATCTCGATGGATGAAGGCGATGGGTGATCAACATGACCATCAAACATAGCCTTGATGGGGGGTGCTGCTTTGACAAGGGGTCTGACCTCGGTGGTTAATAAAGCGTGGTCAACTGATAAGGTCCACTCTGCTGAAGAAAAAGGAAGAATGATTGAACAAAATGCAAGGTGAAAATTCTGAAGGTAGGTGAGCCTCAGTGCACAATCTCTACGGATGGAAACAAGGTGGCAACGACTTCTGCAACCCTCATACTAGGAATCTCTTTCGCTAGCATCTTGAAGGGCATCCTAACTTTAAGGATTGCTCTAAAGCCACAACTACTGTGAGACTTCAAGTGATGCATGCCATGAAAATCTAAAGAATGTTAAGACTTCACTGGAACAAGAGATCAAGGAAGTTAGCATGAAGCTAGTTATTGGCCCTAATGTTAACAATAGAATTTTCTCACACATAGAATGCAGTGGATTATTCAAACACGGGTTGGTGGATTAAGCCTTTAGTGCTCTAAAAGTATTTTCCACAACAGTTGAGGTTACGAAGGCTATTACTGTCGCGATTTTTCCAGCTCTTATTAAAAACCAGCTAGCCTTGCAAAATGAGCTGGCACTCGTGTTTGGCTTCAGTGGAAGGATTCTGAATAGATATGAATTGATACAATGGATTCAGAGGCCGCAAATCCTTGGGCATGGGGGAGCATCTGAAATTACTACTTACCTAGCCAAGGGTTTTTGTTCAATTAGAGTCAAGGAGGTATTTGACATTGCAAAGATCCTAGACAAATTCCCCCTTACATTCAACAAGACTACAATTTTTTTTGTACCATGGGATCCAGTGTTTGACTTGGTGGAGTCCCTCCAAGGGATTCATCATGTCTGGGTCAAGTTTGTGGGCTTTCTCAATTGGCTTTGGATAATATTAGGATGCTTGCCAGCCAACTGAGCACCCCTTGTTTGTTCCTAACAAGAGGGGTCTAGGCAGGTCCTCTAATCAGGTTTGTATAGGCTAGAATGTGTCTAAGACACCACCAACAATTATGGTGATCAATGTTGGAGCTGGACTTGTTACTATTTTTCTCAATTTTGGGACTTAGGGGCGTTCTTTGAGTGCAAAAAAATATGGGCACTTTGCCAAGGATTTCCCCATGAGGATTAAAGTGAAATCTGAGCTTACATCCCATTTGATATCCAGGGAGACATTCCTCTAGCCAAAGGGTGCTAATTAAGCACAATTTTTTAGGGCCTTGAAAATCAAGAAGAGTTGGGGCTTCGTCCAATTGATCACATATGAGCGTAGGAATGCTACACAAGACCATGACGTAATGGCTAGGATGATGCTTAATCATCTGAGACAAATCATTGGCCAGCCAAAGACCCACTCTCAAGAAGTGGATGAATCTAGAGTGGCCTTGCTCGAGAGTGTCAATAGGAAAGTTTCACAACTTGAAGCAAATTTTCTTGAGATGGTCTTTTTTGAAGTTGAATTCTCACTTGCCTTGCAAGCTCTTGGGAAGGAGAAGTCGCCTAGCTGGGATGGTTTGACCACTGAATTCTTTAGGGAGTTTTGGGATGACCTCAAGGTCCTAGTCACATGTATGGATGACCATGATTTTGTTAAGGGGTCGTTGGATCCTAGTGTGAAAAGGGGGCTTATCAAGCCTATCTCAAAAAAGGTTTGTTGCTCACATTTTAATCACTGGCGTCCCATAAATATGATGTCTGTGGCATACAAAATCATTACCAAGGCAATCACTCTTAGAATTGCCTCCCTTCTAGATAGATTCATTTCCGCTCTTCAACATGGGTTTATCAAAGGAAGGTCAATATATATGACAATATCTTGAAAACAATGGTTGGCATTGAGTATGCAACCTTCATGAAGTAGAATTTCATTTTGCTTCAGTTCAACCTAGACAAGGATTACAATAGGATAAATGTGGTCCTTCATTGAAGATGTCATGAAATTACTAGGCTTTGAGCCTCGCCTTTGTCAAATTATACACACTCTGGGTGTAGGTAGTCAATCTGAGCTCTTATTCAATGATAGAATTGTGGGCTCCTTTGAAGCCAAAATATCTATCAAGCAAGGATTCCCCCTGCTAGCCCCTCTTGTCTTTGCCATTGGGTCACATCCTCTAATAACAATGCTTGAAGCTGCTACTGCATGGGGGGAAATTCAAGGTTTAACTTTGTCAAGTAACGACCACCTTGAGTCTGGCCAAGATGTTTGTAGATGACTTCGTCCTCTTTTTGAAAGCCCGCCCTCAGGTTCTTGGGAAGGCCGCAGAGATTGTGCAGACATTTTCTATGGCTTTGGGGTTGAAGTATAGTATATATTGAGAAGTCTAGACTGATCTCCCTAACAAAATGACTCATTTGACCCATTGGTCTGGTCAGGGGAGATTGTGCCTAAAGGAAGGATTTTTGACATTTGGGAAAACCCTTAGGGGTGGAGTTACACACAAGAAGAGCTTTTAGTGGGTCTTGGAGAAGATCCAAAGAAAAAAGATCACGTGGGAGTATGTGTTGCTTCCCTTCTAGAGTCGGGTCAGAGTGATCAACTCACTCATGCTTCCTTATACTGCCTTCATCAGACCACTCCTCAAAATAGCCAGATGTAACTAGAAGGAATTTTTGAAACTTGTTAAAAGATTCTTACAGAAGAGGAACAACACTAAAGCCTCATCACTGTAGAAATGGGCAAAGTGGTAAGGTATCACTCGATCATTGGTCCAAGGTGGCCTTGGAATTCTCAACTCTATTGTTCATGTTTAGGCATTGTGTGCCAAGTTTGTGGTCTCAATCGTAAAACAAGACCATTGTTGGGCTATCACCAAGGATATGATAAAGAAGGTAAAACTTGGTCAATGGAAAGGGATCTAGGTGCACAACAAACTATTAGCCTCAAGGTGATCTAGCCTAAGACTGGGGGGCATCACTGGAGAGCTGGTGTAAAAGTGCAATAGAGAAACATGGGTACTGGAATGAAGGGAGCTATCTAAATACTTCCAGAACTCAATCTTGCACTAGTCCCCTTGACTATCTAAAGCTGACGGTATTATCCTTAACCCTTATTAGAGAGAAACTGCAAGAAGGATGAACAATAAAGGACTCCACGATTGAGCTACTTCTGGGATGGTAATAGCAAGTGCTAGAAATACTGTGACCAGGTGGCTTCCTAGCTTCAACTCAATGGCATTGAGAAGATACTTGTCAATAGAGCTATAGAAGGCATGGAAAATATTTTGATGATGATATGTGAATCTACTTTTGAGTGGAAATCTTGGAAATGGCCCATGAGTAGCCAAAATTCTTGAAACCTCATACCAAGGGAATTTACCAAGCGCTAATTCACGAGGCTGATTGGTTTTCCCCTTTGAACAAGCAATGGGAAAAAAAATGGTTGGAGACTGGATGGGTTGAGGTCACAAAGAACATTTGGAATCCACAGTGGCCTCATTTTATGAAGATATTTTTGTGGAAGGTATTGTGGGGGCCTTGCCGACAGGCATCAAGATTAAAGCACGTGGTATCGTACCTTATCAATGCTTAGGGTGCAAATTGGCTAGCGAAGGCCTTGCCCACCTTTTCATGGAATGCCTAGCAATTGGAGGTCTAGTAGGAAAGATGTGAAAATGGATACAAAGAACGTGGAAGATAGGTTCTTCAAGAAGGATTTGTGCCTTGGTGGAAATAGTTTCAAAGTTTGCACTTCTAATATGTACTCAAATTGTCAGACTATTTCTTCAGTATCCTTTGGAAGGTCAAGAATTGTCGTGTCTTTGATAGAAACCTCTTTGTGGTTAGCTTCTCACAGATTGATTAAACACAAGGCCGTAGATTACACCAATCCATGCTTTGCTAGTCAAACCTTTCAATCCAAAGGTAGCGGCACCATCCGACCGAGCCTTGTTGAGTGAATAGTGTGCTATTAGGTACTTGTAACTAAGCTCTGATGTAACCTTCTTTCTTTCAAGGCTCGGCTTGAGCTTGAGATTGAATTGTATATTTCTTGGTGATATTATAATCCAATCGCTCACAATTATGAGTTTTGAAAAAAAAAACTAGTGTCAGTTTCTATTTTTCTCTCTCACAAAGAAGACTCATAGCCTTATGTAGGCCATAGTGAATTTTCACCTTTATTTACTCCATAGTTACAATTGTGAGTGATAGAGATGTATTATCAAAGCAAAGAATGTACATTAAGCTTCAAGCATAGCCGGTGCCTTTTTTTGCCCCGAGAAAAAGGTCCTTCTATTAGTTAATGAAACTACCCATAGGGCTACAACCTCCTCTACAACAATCATGATGGAGAATCTCCCAATGAAAAAACAACATATGTACAATGAGGCTAAATCAAGAGATGGGAGGAGGGAAAAGCCACACAGGTGGACAGTAGTGCCATCTGAGCACACCCTGGACCATGGTGTAAAAAGGCCTAGGATGCCAGAATCGAAGAAAAGCATATCTGCGCTCTCTCATGCAGTCAGAACTGCCCTAGAGTCTCTTGAACTGTCCTCTAAGAGTATGGATCAGCTCTAGCCAAAGATCTCGAAAAGTCTCTGCTGGTGATACAGGGCAAGCCTCGAAGATGCAGAAGCAATGGGCCTGCCAGATGAACCAAAGTGTCAAGCCACTGATGAGCTCCCAACACTCCTCTCTCTCACTACACCACTCCTGTGGGGTAAGCTATGTAGCATGCTGAAGTGTAGGTCGACCCCCCCTACATCACTATCATCCTGCTGGTGGAAGATAGCTCAAACTGAAGTGCCAGGCCCGTGAGAGTGGACCAAGCAGCTGCCCCCCCAAGTGTACTGCCGAGCTGTGGAAAGGGCTGGCATCATTCAAAGGACACAAAGCCACACCTGCTACGCCAAAGGACAGTCCCAAAGACAATGACACTGACTCTCCACAAGATGGTCACAAGCTGTACATGAGGCCGAGGGACCACTATGTATAAGCCAGGTCCCAACTGTTGTAGCTCTCTGTGTAACCAGCCACTGGAACAGAGTGACTCATATCGGCTGTCTAGAGTCCCACAACCTCTCCCAAAAAACTACCAAGAACTAAGTTGTGAGACCCTCCTCCTGCCAATGAGGTGATGTAGCAGGATGAGCCTCTCTCTGCGGCTGCTAGTATGTGACATCACAGTCGAACAATGTAGTGAAAGAAAGGGACACCTGAATGGTCTATAGAGGAGACAGGCTCCCTCCACAAACACTCTCCAAGATCCCAGTGTACTCGTTCCAATGGACAGCTCTCCCAAGACCACAGTCTCCAGTGGCCAGTGTCAAGAGCTGCTGGGTCGGGATCTATGACACAAGTCCTCCCACAGATGCACACCATGCGAATCCTCAGAAAACAACACTCTACCACCTGCGGGGCCTCTACTGCAACTCGGTGTAAGAGTCCCTCACCCTGTAGCTAAAAAAACAGGGAGGGAATAGTCTCTGAGCAAGCCCAAATAGAGATGAGAACCTCCAGTCACGTGAAGGCTCTCATCCATCTGGGCACTACTGACTCTAGAGGTGTGAGCCACTCACCAAGTACTACCTCTGAGATGTCCTGACACATGCTCTACACCCCTTTCATGCCCTATAGCTGAATGCCCTGAAGCTCCTCTGACAAGCCTTAAAACTATAACCAGTCACTTAGAGAGCGTGTTGGACCCTCTACCATGGGACCCCAGGAAACATGAGGCCAAGAACCAACCAAGTGGCCTCTGTGAGTGCTAACCATGGGGTTCCAAACCAGGGGCTGTCTCAGGTGCTCCTCCGGGCAAGTAGGCTGATGTTGCTCCAGGACTCGCCGCAGTTGCTCCCAGGATTGGAGTAGACTCACAACGAAGCAGTCCTCTAGTCTCCTGCTCAAGCCAAATTTGCGCATCTCTGTGAAAATCCATCGAGTCGAGGGTCGCCATGGCCTCCAGCCTGAGGCACTCTAGAACTAAGCTGCTGAAGCAAGAACTCCTTCCTGGGCTCATCACCTGGAAGAAGTCCTCTAATGATGAAATTCCCAAGAAAGGCTCTGTTGTGTTATGCTGGGTTTATGATCCCCAACCCTCCGTGAGAACAAGGAAGAGTGATGACCTACCATGCCACTTTGGCTCGGGCTCGCTGAGTGTCACGCCCAGGCCAAAGGAAGTTCTTGATTAGCCTCTCTACCTGGCTAATACAAGAACTCAAGAAGATCCAACAAGAAGTGATGTACCACATAGTAGCCAACAATACCTGGTTGGCCACTACAACTCTACCTGCAAAAGAAAGTCCTGTGGAGCTCCAGTGGAACAACGTCCTCCGAATAGATAGGAGGAGGGGAGAAATCTATTGCTCGAGAGACAAGTCCAAACCAACTTAACAGCCCAAGTAACGAACTGCAGTCCCTGGGGGAATCCACCTGAAACCCTCACTTGGCATCCAATTGGGCATAGAACCACTACCAATTGAGAAAGACACTGTCTTTCTCCAATTGATCACTGTGCCAGATGCACAACAGAAAGTCTCAAGATCCTGCTCACACCTGTGTAGGTTGGCCTCCTAGCCATCCACGTACAAGGCTGAGTCGTCTGCAAACTCAGCGTCCAGTAGCTCATCTCCCCGAATAGGGAGCGCTAAGCCACGTAAACCAACCTGTTGTGAAACCAAAAACCTGCTCATTGCCTCAGCATAGAACAAAAAGAGAAAGGGGGAAAGAGGACAGCCTTGTCTAACCAAACGTGTGAGCATGAAACGATCATCTCTACCTCCTCCTAAAAGCACCTGACTGTGTGCCCGTCTGTATAAAGCTGACACCCCTCTGATCCAAGCATTTGAGAAGCCCATCTTGCATAGAATTCCCTCCAAAAAAATCCCAGTCAACTATGTCGAGGCCTTCTCAAAATCGAGAAGAAGAATCACGAAATCCTCACCACAGAGCCACGCAAGGATAGAGGCCTCCCAAAAAGTAAAGATGTTGTCAAGGATACTATGCTCCTTGACAAAACCTGTCTGAGTCCCATGTATAAGGCTTTCTAGAAGTGGCTGAATCCTCAAACTCAGAGCCTTGTCTAGAATTTTGTAGGCTGAGTTGAGGATGGTGATGGGGTGCCACTGTCGAATCTCATCTAAGGAGCCACCCTCCTTGGGAATGAGGTAAATCATGCCCTCACTGATGTTGTCAGACATCTCACCTGTGTGCAGGATGTACTAAAAAGCACTAAAAAGATCTGAGCCACACAAATACCAACACTCCAAGAAGAAACTGGGAGTCAAGCCATCCTCACTTGTGTGCAGGATGTACTGAAAAGCACTAAAAAGATCTAAGGCATGCAAGTCCCAGTACTCCAAGAAGAAGCTGGGAGTCAAGCCATCCTCACCTAGATAGCTACCACGGGGAAGTTCACTAAGAGCTGTGTGCAACTGCTCTGAGGCAGCTCATGCCTCTAACGCATCTCCCCAATCACAAGACAAGGCATCTATGTCCACAATTGCTCTCTGCATGCATCCTGACGCTCTGACTAGGGCTTTGCAGATAGTAAATCACGGTAGAAGTCAGTAGCAACTGAACGCATGTCCTCTGGATATGAAGCAATTGACCCGTTGGGCCTCCTCAACTGACTGACCTTGGCATGCATATGCCGAGGGCCCATTGCATGAAAGAAAGCGCCTGTCACTTCTGTCACCCACCTTGGTCCATCGAGATGCCTGTTGATGGAAAGCAAACTCATGGTGCCTCTCCTCTGGTGATGACGAGCTCCTGGCGAGCCTGCTGCAACTTCTCCTCCAACCAAGGACTATTTGGATGTTGCTCCTACATCCTATGCAAGGAAACAAGACCCCGTCGGAGGTGCTCCTCCTCCTCTCTCGCTACAGCCAGGCAAGCCGAAGACTCGTAAAGAAAGAGCCGACTAAGCTGAGCAAGTCGTGAGGCCACTCTATCATCAGGAGAGTCCTGTAAGTCTAAGCTCTTTGTCCAGATAGCCTCCACTCGCTCTCTGAGCGCAGAGTCCAACATGACCCTTTCTGGGATATGTAGCATCATGCTCCCCCTCCTCTACCTATCAATCATTGTGAAAATCAGTGTTGCATGGTCCAAAAATGAAGTCCCAACCAAAATGCCAATAGTCCCACCCAAGTCACAAAAGTGATCACTAGTGTAGAAGCGATCTATCCGAGATAGATTCATTCCTCCCACTCGACGGTCCGAACGAGAGAAGGCTAGGCTGTCACGTGGACTCACAAAGCTAGAATGCTGCCATACATCTAAAACCCGCATAGTCATACATAGCCTCTCCCAAGCTACCAAGTCACCTCCATGCACAGTAGCATGGCTACCTTGAACCCTGTTAGCTGTGTCCTCCAACATGTTGAAGTCTCCCCCAATGCACCATTGATGTGACTGCGATAGAGACTCTGCAATGTGAGCCCAAAACTCTGCACGTGCACTCGCCACATTGGGCACATAGATGTTCAAGAAGCCCATCAGGCAACCCTAAACCTGCATAGTAATCCACTGAGCCCTACCTGGCACAATAATCCCCCTACCCACAATGGCCTGCTGTAAAGAGTCCGCAATGGTCATACATACCCCACCCTGGATGCCTCCATGTCCAAAATCAGTTGACCAAAAAGTCATAGTGGCGACCACGCAAAATCTGACTACATCGCTGAATGCGGCTCTCACAAAGGTGGTGCTCTTGTAGCATAAGGATGTTAATCTTACCACCCACAAGGCATCTCTACATCTCTTGACGCAGCCGACCCCTCTAACGCTGAAACTGGGGCCCTCCTTATCCCTGCACATTTTGTGAGATGATCCTCATGGAGTCAGTGAGAGAAAACAGATGCTGCCACAACAGCCAACCTCGATATCTTTGGGGCCCGTTTGGATGGGGAGTAATCCGCATCCGAATGACCTCTTGACAAGCGCGCAAGAAGTGACTGTCCCGCCCAGTGTGCAGACCGAAGGGCTACATCCTCTGTCCAAGAATACTCATGCACAAAAACATAACACAGCGGGCACTGAGTGTCAGCAAACAAATGCACCACAATGTGCCTGCAACCCGCTCCATTTGGAGGTGTCACGTTGAACTTGGCAAGAGGCCAAAGTGTTTGCACCAGATTTGCCACTGCTAAGTCCCCTGTGTGGTGTGACAACTCAGTAGCCTGGGTCTAGAGTCAGTCCAAGACTGTGTGCTGGGTCCACTCTGTGATATCCCTACCACACAACGGAAAGGAGAAACCCACCGCTGTGTCCAGGGCCTCACTGCCTCTAGCTACAAGAAAGAGGACGTGGACTCGGAAGCTGGCCTCCTCCATGTCGGAAGAGGAATCACCCAGAAGCTGAGTGAAGCTGTAGTCGAAGAAATCCCAACGTCTACGAATGTTGAAGCTGGGCAGACCTCTGGGGATCACTCAAAAGGGAGAACTGAGCACCAAAACAGGCGGCCTTAGGTGGGGCTGTCCCTCTTGAGCCACGCGGCTCGTAGAGAAAGCACTACCAAGAGAACGCCTCGCGACAAAATCGTGTCCAGTACCCTGTGTCTGAGGAGGAGTGGCGGAAGGGTAGAGAGACTAGGCTATGGGCCCCATCGGGGATAGAGGAGGGGCGGGGGGCGAAGGTGGAGGGGCGGGGCGGCAACGACTGAGGGAGGAGGAGGCGGTGGTGGTGGAGGAACAGAAGAGGACGGGGCCTCCTCAGGCAGGTCCTGCTGAAGGGGATCAAAACGGTTTCCAATTGGAACCCAGTGCTGCTGAGCTGCACAAGGTCAGCCACTAGGAGGAGTGGTGGGGTGAGCTCTCCCCTAATGGTAGCAACCGGGCACCTGCTGCCAACCATTCAGCTGGCTGGTCACTGGTCTCTGTCAAAGTATTCGCCTGTGCATCCTATGTACCTGGCTGCTTGGCATGCTCAACCTTGGGAGGCTCCACATGCGCTGTGGGTCGAGGTCTCCTACGAGGACAGGCCTTTGCCATTGGCCCATCTGCCTGCATATGAAACACTGGTTTGGGAGACCCGAATACTCCACACTCTGTTTGATCCATCCCCCACTTACCCTAGGCAGCAGTGCCACCTTGGGGAGGGAGTGTGTCACGAACGCGAACCCGCACAATAGGTAGACCTCCGGCCTTTGCCACGACTGAAGCTACCGTGCGTGGAGACTCCAGAACTGTCCCAAACATGGAACCAATCATGGGTAGGAGAGGAGGGGAAACATACCAAAATTGGTAAGTCTGCCTCCTTTTCAAGCACGTCTGTAACGGGGTCAAAACGGCGATGCCAACATCGGAAGTAAGCTCGAGCTGCTCTGATGCCGAGTGGGCTCATTGAAATCACCTTGGTCGTCATATCTACAGACTCAAACTCGACCTGATAATACCCTCTCTCGAGGATCTGGACATCTGTGATGCCGAGTGGGCTCATTGAAATCACCTTGGTCGTCATATCTGCAGACTCAAACTCGATCTGATAATACCCTCTCCCGAGGATCTGGACATCTGTGATCTTGCCCACATTGGAGAGAAGACGGGCCTGTAGCAAATCCCGAACCTCGCCTCGATTGGGCCGAGTGGCAATGATCTTACAGATAGCCGAAGTGGCTTACAAGCGCTCCACTTCGGCCATCAAGCTCGCTTGCTCTTCTGGCGAAAGAGCAAGTGGAAGGGTCGGCTCCACGGTGTCAGGCGAAAGGGCATCAGTGGAGTCCCTCTAAGGTGGAGGAAAAGCCGCCATTCTGTGTGCTGCTTGGAGAAAGGCGAGAAGGACGCAAAGCTCCTAGAAGGCCGTGGGGAGAGACTCCTACGAGCAAAAGGGGGGGGGGGGGGGGGGGGGAGGCAATGTATGAGGGAATGTAAGGGGCGGGCGAGCGGGGGGGCTAAGGAGCATGGGTCGGCTGAAGGCGGCGGGAGAGCTAGGGGCGGGCAGGCTGAGGCAAGGTGGGGCTGGCTGAAGCGGGATGGAGCTGAGGTAGGCAGTCAACGTGGAGTGGAGGGTAGGGCAGCGCAAAGGCAACATTGGGGGGGGAGGGGGGGGGGGAGGCGAGGGAGAGGGGCTGAGGGAGCGAGCGTAGGAAAATGAGGGAAGGTAGCTATAGCGAGCTCGCATCGTGTTCGGCTTCTGGCGATATTCAAAGCGCACATCCAGTGCCTTGAGGAGCCAAAACATACAAAAGGGTGTAAACATAGGGTAGAGGAGCCAGTTTAGAGGCGTTCTGTGAAAAAATGATATTTGTGGGGGAGATTTTCAAAGCTAATCATTTTTTATATTTATACATTGCATG